>NW_027187347.1:1896969-2007509 GCF_028583685.1 Petaurus breviceps papuanus
CTACCAGCTTCTTCTGGGAGCTGCTGAAGACTGAGGAAGCATGATTATGATACTGTGACTTTGTATGAACCTGTTTGTGGCTTTGTTAAGCCTTGACTTCCCAGGAACAGAGACTATCAAGGATTTAAGATGGACTGGACACTGTGAGCTTCAGCGTGGAACAGGAAGTGCAGGAGAGCTGGACAAGGACCTGGGAGCTGTTTGCCTTTGAACCCAGGTGACAGTTTCGTGAATCCATGGAAGGGGATCCAGGGAATCTGAGAGACCACCCTAAATCAAGCTGAAAGAAGACTTTACTTGGATACTGTGTACTGACTGAAAAGATTGTAACTTATTTGTGACTGAGGGGTGGATGACCTGTGTATTTTATACTACCCCTTAAGAGAGTGCTGAATAGTGATTGGTATTATAACTTAGTGTGCTCCATGAGTGGAGAACTTTGACTATTGTATTTTGTGACCCTTAAAGAGGCAAGCCTCCTTAAGGATGATTGAATGATTGAGTTACTAAGTGATTGAGTGACTAAATGATTATACTTTGTTCAAAACTGTGTGAGCACTATGGTGAAAACTATGTGGCCATTTTCTGTGAAAAGTTGTTGTGAATGCTGTATTTTGATTATCTGTGATAAGTTGTAACATTGTGAATGCTGTACCTTGATTTACTGTGAATGTTTTGCTCTGATTTGTTATTGAATAGAGTGTTCACTATACTATGTAATCAGAATCTTAAAAGCTGTTCACAGTAGCATTCTTCTAGAAAGCTGCTCATGCTTGGCTTTACAAAAGCATAAGGAAAGAGAAGAGAATTTTGAAATTTTGAAAAACGGTTTGCATGTGTTTTATCTATTGCATAACAGAGTTAAAGTCACAGTGATTATATTATCTTCCAAAGAAATACACAAAATGCAAATTATAGCCAATCAGTGGTCAAGTCCACCAACAGGTCTTAACAGGCAAGTGTTGGCAGGCAAGTGTGTAGCACATTATCAGGAAGACCAGCATGCATCAGTAGGAATATGTGCATGTAAAGACTTATTTAAAATACAATACTACACAGTTACATGATGCTATATTGCATCATCAAATTTCAGTGCAGGAAAAGACCCACAAATTTGTAATAAATTATTAAATTTAATATGTATCATTTTTTTAAATTGTATTTTTTTGAATTGACACAAATTTCAAAAAAAATTAAAGGGTTAAATAAAGTAGATTTTGGGGGGGCACTGAGTAATTTCTCTTTTTGAAAAGGGGGCAGTAGGCCAAATAAGTTTGGGAACCTCTGCCCTAAAGTCTGAATTTTTTTGTCTTTGTATCCCCAGAACCCACAGATTGTGAGCACAGTTAGTAGATGCTTAATAAATGTTTGTTGATGGGGATGGATCAATTGATTCTAAAACTATGCTGGGCCAGATGGCTCCCAGTGCTACACAATTATATAAGGTATGGCTAAATTATTTTTCCTTTTCTTAATAGAAACTTAAGAAAGATAAAGCATAAATGAAGTTCACGTCATTTTCACCATCTAATTTGAAGAGCTTTTAATCAATGCTGTTTCCTTTTGAACAGAAATCTAGTAGCTATAGGAAACATATCTTCCCATATTCAAGCTTATAAAATATCAGTTAAATTTGTTTAAAAGCCACTGATGGTAATATTTTAAAATTGCCTGAAAATCATAGAGCCAAGTTCCATGTAGCAGGTCATTTGAAACATACCTAGGTAGTCATTGAGAAGTCAACCAGTTGAAAAACTGTTTTCTGTTAAAACATTTATCACATGACAAAGCTTAAAATGACATGTATTGTCACTCAACTTAGGGGAAATCAGCAACTGAATGGGACTATTTCTGTGTTTGTTGGAATGGGAGCCAAATGAGAATTAGGAATACACCAAGATGTCAATATCCACATGGAAAGGCTACTCTTCTAAAAATGTGGATTATGGTGTATAAATACAAATGCATTTTTAAAAGTTCAAAGGTTTTTATTAAGGCATATTTCCTTAAAAATTATATATGGTAAAGGTCTACAATAGGGGTCATGCTTTGAAAAAAGAGTAATACCCTTTCCAGAGGTTGGCAAGAGCTGGGAGGCACAGGCACTTCTGGGATTCAGCCCCTTCCCACTTGAAATAGCTTTAAAAAACATCATAGAATTACAACAGAGACCTTAGAAGCCAATTAATCCAATCCCCTTATTTTTTTTAATTGTCTTCCCACCACAAACAGCTAAAAATGCTGCCTACTCTGCCCACCTGATCCCAAGGGCATAAGGTATTAACTAAAGTTAGTTCAGACACCCAGAAAGCCAACTGGGAAACTCTGATGCAACTCAGAACCCCAGAGTTCAAGGGATCTGCCCACAGCCTACCTAGTAGCTTTTATTACAGGTATGCTCCATCACACCCAAGCCCCTTATTTTTAAGATGGTGGAGGTGCAGCACAGGAAATCATTTACCCAGAGTCACACAGCTCATGCCTAAGGCAAGAAGTAAACTCAAGTCTTCCTGACTGAAACAACTAACTACGGGGAAGGTGAGCCAACCTACCTGGAGCAACAAGGTACCCAGAGGAAGAGACAGGAGACAGTAGGCGCTGGGTAAATCAAACTATCTTGACCATCATTTTCCATTCAATTTCCATGAAAACAACTCAGAACTCTGAACCTAAAAGCCTTGTGTGCCTGCAGACCATCTATCCTGCCACCATCCCGGACCCCACCATCATCCCTGATAAGGGAAATCACTGTGGAAGAGAAGCCTACCTTTCTCAATGTCACCAACACCAATTGCTAACACCAGCACCAACTGGCACTGATGGTTAGATAAAGCCAAGTGCCCTGGAGGGCCCCCCCCTCAAAAATCACAGGTCCTGCTGCCATTCTAGCCCCTAGTCAACATTCTGGGAATGGGAGATGACATCTGGTGATGAATGGTTCCTGTAGATGCTATAGCTATAGTTACTGAAGACCCAGAAAAGAAGGACCTTGCCACCAGAGTCCTTGGCACTGTCAAATGGTTCAACATAAGAAACTGAAATAGGGGCAGCTAGGTGCCACAGTGAATAGAGCACCCGCCCTGGAGTCAGGAGGACGTGAGTTCAAATCTGGCCTCAGACACTTAACACACACATACACACAAACTAGCCGTGTGACCTTGGGCAAGTCACTTAACCCCAACTGCCCTCCAAAAGGCAAAAAAAAAAAGAAACTGAAATAATTTGATCAGTGAAAATGTCATTAAAGATGATTTATTACCATTTGCTTTGCCACTGTACCTTAAGGACCATGAGACCCTTTCATCTGACTTGATGATATAACCACAACCCAAAAATTTATATCTCCTCAGGTTCCCCATAGACCTAAGCTCCAGGTTTCCACATCTACTAATTCATACCTTTTAGAAGGAGAGAGAGAAAGAGAGAGAGAGAGAGAGAGAGAGAGAGAGAGAGAGAGAGAGAGAGAGAGAAAGAGAGATGGATGTATCTACATAGCTATCTATATATTTATCTCTCTATATATGCATGTATATATTTGTATATGTATGTGTATATATATGCGTGTGTGTGTGTGGCTTTCCTCTTAGAATAAGAACCCCTTGAGAGAAAGGACATCTTCATTTTCTCTTGTATCCCCAACACTTAGCACAGTGCTTTTCATTTGGTAAATACTTCTTGGTGCATTCATTTATTCAATTCAATCAACATTTATTAAATGCCCACTATGTGCCCAGCACTGTGCTAAGCACTGGAGATACCAAAAAAGCAAAAGAGAGTCCCTGCCTTCAAGGACCTTACAATCTAATGGGGAAGGCAATATACAAACATATACATATATAAATATATATATATACATACACATACATGTGTGTATATACACACATACACACACACATATATATAAGTATGTGAGTATATATATTTGTATTTTATACACACACAGGATAAATAAGAAATAATTAAAAAAAGGAAAGTACTGGGATTAAGAGAAATTAAGGCAGATTTCCTATAGAAAGTGGGATTTTAGTTGGCACTTTAAAAGAAGTAAGAAAGGTCAATAGAGCAGAGGAGGGAGAGTCTTCCAAGAATGGGGAACTGCCAGAGAAAATGCCCTGAGCCAAGAGATGGAGTATTTTGCTGGAGGAACAGGCAGGAAGCCAGTGTCACTGAACTGAAGAGTACATGGTGAGGAGTAAGATGTAAGAAAACTGGAAAGGTAGGAGGAGGCTGGGTTATGAAAGGCTCTGAATACCAAACAGAGCATATCATATTTGATCCTGGAGGCAATAGACAGTCACTGGAGTTTATCGCGTAGGTAGTGACATGGTCAGACCTGTGCTTTAGGAAAATTACTTTAGTGCCTGAATGGAGACTAGATTGGAGTGGGGAGAGTCTTGAGGCAGGCAGACCCACCAGTAGGCTATTGCAAAAGTCCAGATGTGAGGTGATGAGGGTCTATACCAGAGTTATGGCAGTGTCAAAGAAAAGGGGGGGAAAAGTTTCAAAGGTGAAATCAATAGACCCTGGCAACAGATTAGATATATGAAAAAGAGACAGTGATGAACCCAGGATGACCCCTAGACAGGGAGCCTGAGGGAGTGAGAGGGTGGTGTTGCCTTCTATAATAATACAGAAGGTAGGAGCTGTGGACAGTTTAAGGGGAAAGATAATGAATTGCATTTTAGACATCTACTGGGGGGGCGGCCAGGTGGCTCAGCGAGTAAGAGCACTGGCTCCAGTGTCGGGATGACCTGGGGATCAAATCTGGGCTCAGATACTTAGCACCACACCCAGAAATAACTCGCTGTGTAACCTTGCGCAAGTTACTTTACCACAATTGCTTAAAAAAAAAAGATGTCTACTGGACATCCAGTTCAGGATTTCTGAAAGGCATTTGAAGATGAGAGACTAGAGGTAAGCAGAGAGTTTGGGGCAGGATAGATAGATTTGATATTCATCAGCATAGAGATGGTAATTAAATTCAGGGGAGCTGATGAGATCACCAAATGAAATACTATAGAGAGAGAAGAGAAGAGGGTCCAGGACAGAACCCTGAGGGACACCTACAGTTAGAAGGCATGATCTGGATGAGGATCTAGCAAAGGAGACTGAGAAGGACTGGTTAGATAGGAGAATCAGGAGAGAGTGGTGTCCCAAAAACCTAGAGAGAAATGTCAAGGAGACGGTAAATGAGAAAAGGCCAGTGGATTTGGCATCTAAGAGATCACTGGCAACTTTAGAGAGAGCAGTTTCCATGGGATAAGGTCAAAAGCCAGATTGGAAAGGATTAAGGAGAGAATGAAAAGAAAGTGGAGGAAACTATTATATAGAGAGAATCTTTTTATGGAATTAGCTACAAAGGGCAGAAGACATATAGGACAATAGGAGGAACAGGGATATGAAGTAAGTTTTTTGAGTATGGGGGAAACATGGGCATTTTTGTAGGGAGTTGGGAATGATCCAGTAGAAGAGAATTTATTTGTATATGTGCTGATCTTTATGTATGTTCATTATCTTTCAGGTCTATTGGTGCTGTTATTATTTTGCTATTCTACTTATTTGCATGTGTTCTATGAATATCCTGTACTGCTGTGACATGTACATGTAATATATCCCACATATGTAGTTCCTGAAGTTTTCTGTCAAATAATGCCTTACACATTACACAGTAATGTCTTTATTGCATGTGTTGTTAATGTATATTTACCATGAATGTTACCCTGAGATGATCGCCTTGGATACTAGGTTACTTATGCCTATTATTTTAAGTTTTGATGCTTGTTTGATACTTACTTACATTGTATCTTTGTAAATGTTGAGTATTCTTCAGGATTTTGCAAGGAACAGCAAAAAATGTGGCCCCTGGGAGACAGAGTGGATGAGACCCAGGGACTCTTGATCTGCAGACACCACTGGCTAGGGATGGTTTTGGGGAAGGTTCCCCACCATTAAAACAACCACAGAAGGGGAAAGAAGAACTTGATTTTTTTTAAAGCATTTAGCTAGAGGAGGAAAAGATGCACTAGACAGTGGAATCAGAGGTTTATGATGACTATGCAGAAAGGAAGAATACAAATCATCTTCTGACCCTGCATTGGAGGACACTGAAGAGCAGAAGCCCAAGGAAATTCTCTGCGTATAGCCGAGTCCCGTGATTGGAACACTGAGGCAGGTGATCATCCAGAGCAAAGCCATGTGTGTCTGCTGATAAGAGGGTCATTCTAGCCCACAGAGCAAAGCTCTCCCCCTCCTCCTCTTTTCCGTAGCTCTTGGGAAGAGAAATTAACCTTGCCGCCTCTCAGAGGATTGCTAAGCTGTTAGTCTTCCAAATTTCCTTTTGTCTAAGTTAACTTTAATCTTTATACTATTAAAAAAAACCCAGTTAAATGTTCAAACGTGTGTGCTAATGCTCAAACAGAGCATTGAGAAGGGTGATTGGGAGTGACCTGGAATGAGAGAAATTTAAAATTGCTGTATCTGCCAGAGTGAGATTTTTAGCTAGGGGCTCATATCCAAAGGAGAAAACTATTGATTTATTTTAACAACTTCCCAGAGTAAAGAAGATACATCTGCTGTGGTTTCTCAGGGCATCAAAATGAGTCAGGAACAGTGTGGGAAGCAAACTAGCCAAACAAGTCAAGCAACCCCAATTACCTGTGGCCTGGGTGGAAAGGAAAACCAGCCACCATCCCATAGGTAATGGGCCAAGGAAATGGCTAAAGAGAAAGTTTTACC
Source organism: Petaurus breviceps papuanus (assembly GCF_028583685.1). Taxonomy (NCBI): domain Eukaryota; kingdom Metazoa; phylum Chordata; class Mammalia; order Diprotodontia; family Petauridae; genus Petaurus; species Petaurus breviceps. The sequence continues at coordinate 1,903,705 of NW_027187347.1, forward strand.
CCAAGGGAGGAGAAGTTTCACCCACATAGACGTGGAAGGAAGTCAAAGTGACTGACAGCTCTGCTTGCTCATGAACAGCTGTAAGAACCCTGTTACACTAGAGAGAATCCTGTACAGGTTATTAAAGAAATATTGATGTTCTGAACTTAGAAAGATCCATGACTTCATCAGTGTGAATAATCCCATCTTGGGCTGCATTAAGAAAGACACAGCCTTCAGGAATAAAAATGGGTTAATCCTGCTGTATTCTGTCCTCATTAGACCTGTCTGGGGAGCTGGATACAGTTCTGAGCACCAGGGTTTAAGAAGGACATTAAAAAGCTGGAGAATGTTCAGAAGCAGGCAAACAGCATGGAGAAATTTGAATCTGCACCATGGGAGGATCAGTGAAAGAAACTGAAAAGAGAAGACAGAGCATGATGCTACCATCAAGTTTCTGAAGGGCTGCCATATTGAGAGATTGGGGGATGGGACCTGTTCTGCTTTGCTCCAGAGGGTAGAACCAGGGGAAATGAGTAGAAGTGACAAAAAGACAAATTTAGGCAAAATCCCAGGGGGGGGAAATCCTATAACTGGAGCTATCTAAAAGTAGAATGAGTAGTTAGAGAAATGATGGATTCCCACCCTTTGGGAGGTCTTCAAGTAGAGAGTAGTAACCACTTGTTGGCTATATTAGAGTAAAAGCTGGATTAGGTTGTACTAGATGGACTTTGAGGTTCTTTCAACTCTTAAATTACAAAACATGGGAAGACTTGCACTAAATAATAAAGAGCAAAATGAGCAGAACCAAGAGAGCACTGTATACAAGAACAACAATATTGTTAAGAATGACTAAGTGACTAAGTCATTTTGACTATTAAAAATACCCAAATTAACTACAAAGAACATATGAAAGAAAACACTATCTGCACCCAGAGAAAGAAGTGATAGATAGAAGTATGTATTGAATGATTTTATACATACACACACATACACACACACACATTTTTGCCTGAAGGTAACAATCTATAGGGTAGGAAAGAGGGAGAAAAAAAGGTAAAACAAGAAAGTTACATATAATTTTATTATATATTTAAAAGGAATAGCAAGTTGTGTGTAAAAGGTTTGCAATTTCATGTGCAATCATCTTTTATGCTACATTATGGAAACGCTTGTTTTATTTCCTAAATTAAAAATAAATTTAATTTAAAAAAAGGTTCTGTGACTCTGTGATCTTTCTTCTGCTGACAAAGATCCTGATTATTCCAACCTTTTTTGAGCTGTCCTGGTTGAAAAAGGTATCACCCAAGGACCAACCTTCTAGTGATGAGATCTTCATAGTTCTCATTATACATAGAGAAGATGAGGCATATGAAACTGGTGGCACAGAAAGAAGCTGAGTTCAAAACCCAGAGCTGACAGTTACTATTATATGACTTTCGGCTCTTCATTAACTTCCCGGGGTCTCAGTTTCCTCATCTGTAAAATCAGGAAGTTGAACCTATGTGGCCTTTGAGATCCCTTCCAGATATAGATATAGATTCTATGAAAGAGAAGCAAGGGAGAGACAGAGATAGAAGAGAGAGAGAAACAGAGACAGAGAAACAAAGAGGAGAAACAGAGGCAGAGACAGAGATAGAAAGAGAGATGGAGAGTACTATGAAAGCTTATATTCCATTAGCACATAGTTTGTGAGAACTGACATGCCATGAAAAGGCATTTCAATAGGACTTAAGTGGAGGAAAGATGTGTTAATTAAACATTTTTACATTATTGTCAAGACCTGATAGTGAAGGGCAGTGAGTCAGGAAGGAAAAGTTGTCAGGTGAAGAAAACCTTCCATTTGGTTGTAAAATGATCATCACATGGAATTCATGTAGTTGATATGTAGAGTAGCAATCCCTTTCTCTCAGCTTTTGCCAAACATGAGACAGAGGATTTGTGGGATCAAAAATACAGTTTCTACTTCACACAAAGATAGAGAAGAGAACTAGTTAATGGAGAGTGCTAAGCAAAGTGAAAGATTAAAAGTGGGAAATAAAGCGTCTGTCCTACTCAGGCTTTTCATACCAACTTGTGCTTTAAGTCCCAAAGTTTCAAAGCCAGAAATCAAGAAGAAAAGTCATCCCTCCAGATTTCTGACTATGACAAAAGACTAATGAGTGGTTTTAATCAAACTTAAGGCAAAGTCAGGGTTAGAATCAACAGAGACAGTGAGCAATTGAAGTTGAGTAAGGTTACCCAATTATGAAGTATATTGGATATTCAGAGAGGACTTGCCCCTCTGGTGTGAACCCTTTTCATAGTGTCTTTGCTGTCCATCTGTCACCCAATCATCACCTGTGGCTCCAAGAAGCTGTAACATGTGCAGCAGCCACTGTCAGGTAAAACCATCTTGGCAGACAGGCTAACCCAGGTAACCAATGGACCTCACACTTGTTAGTGAATTAGGGAGTTGTATATCCCAAAAATGTAAAGACTTCTCCCAGCAGAATGGGCAGATAAAAACAATTTATCCTAACAGCCATGAAAGAGGCTGAAGAAGGTGCTGTGGAGTACTTAGAGCTTGATCAGACCTGGAAGATGCCATCCCAGACCATCATCAGGCATCTTGACTTTTGTCTTGCCACTGGATTTTGATGATTCTGAAAAAGAGAGTGAGGCTGACAATTTTGACAACTCTGCTTCACTTAAACTCAGTTTACCTGTGAGTCAAGACATCACCCTGTGATGTCACTGGTCCTCTTTGAAAATGAAGGATGAGGAGCAGCCAGGTAGCACAGCAAGTAAGAGCACTGGCCCCAGAGTCGGGATGACCTGGGATCGAATCCCAGTAACTTGAGCAAGTTACTTAACCCCAATTGCTTTAAAAAAAAAAAAAAAAAGAAAGAAAGAAAATGAAGGATGAACAACAATAATTCATATTATGTGTATTGTTATGCTTGGTTATTTTCTTAAAGAGGTCCATTTTTACTTTTAAAATGCATGATAATATGAAAAAGCATGCTAGCAATCTAAACCAGTTAGAAAGGAAAACCATACACTAGGTAACACAATCTGGTAGACTTAGAATGCTGGAACTGAAAGCAACCTTGGTGATTAATCATAGGGTTCAATCCCATTTTCATAGAACTTTAAACAGCATGAAAGTATAGTTTCTAAAGTGAAATAAATAGCCTGACTTATAATCTCACAACTATGAAGTAATGGCAAATACCTTATCTTGTCTTAAGGGAAATATTTACATTTTCGGAAAGTTTCATTCCTATTAGAATGTAGGCAGCTAGGTGGCGCAGTGGACAGAATACCAGGCCTGGAATTTGGAAGACTCATCTACCTGAGTTCAAATGTGACCTCAGACACCTACTAGCTATGTGACCTTGGGCAAGTCACTTAATTCTTCCTCAGTTGCCTCATCTGTAAAATGAGCTAGAAAGGGAAATGGCAAACTACTCCAGTATCTTTGCCAAGAAAACCCCAAAAGAGGTGATGGGGAGTCAAGCAAAACTAAAAAAAAAAAACAACAACAACTAAACAGGAAATTAAAATGCAAGCCAATTTTTAAAAACTATTTCTATTTTTCATAGGTAAGACAAAAACTAGACATTTTCTTATCTCTGAAGAGAGGTCATATGACTTCTAGAGGAATAGATTCAGTCAGAGGGCCTAGGTTTAAATGTATGTTAGTTACTGCTTGGAATAACTTTAGCAACTCACTGGGCATTGGTTTGTCAATGAAAGTTTTGGACTAATAACATCTAAGGTCCCTTACAATTCTAATTATGCTCATCCTATGAACCTATGAAGAGGGGCAGCATGATATAGTAGGAAAAGGCATCAGAGTTAGAAGACCTCGTCTTAGCTTTTTCTGTCAGTATCACTGTGATCTTGGTTAAGTACAATGTCATTTAATTTCTATTTCTTCATCTCTAAAATGAAGGGGTAGAAGGAGGTGATCTCTCTGTTACTTTCTAGCTCCAGCATTCTATGATATTTTGCTAATGGAAAGCTGTACCATAATTTGTGAGGTAGATAATAACAGTAAAATTGGTAAAAGAATGATATAATCAAAAAGGCAGGGACTAGAAGTGGCATATCAAGTTTGGCCCATCTTTGAAAGAATTGAAAATATTCAATTAAAAAAAGAAGGTGGTAATGGATAAGAGGTCAAATGATATGAACAAATTGTTCTCAAAAGAAGAATTACAGGCTCTTTATAATCCTATGAAATAGTCTTCTAAGTAACTAATAAGAGAAATGCATATTGGTATAACTGAGGTTTTACCTCACTGCCAGCAATTAGGAAAAAGAGAAAAAAGTTAGAAACAATCTGCAGAAAAACAGGAACATTAATACACTGTTCGTGGAGATGTGAATTGGTCCAACCACTTTGGAAAGCAATTTGGAATTAGGCTTTAATAGTCACTAAAATGTCTATACCCCTTGACAGCTAGGCTTCTGCCCAAAGTAGGTCAAAGATCTCTAAATAAACTAGAGGATTCAAATAGTACTTTGTGTAGTAGGAAAAAAACTGGAAACAAAATATATATCAATTGATTGAGGACTGACTAAATAAACTGTGTTACATAAACCCAAGAGCATATCATTGTGGTGTAAGAAATTATTGTAGCCTTTATAAAGATTCTAGGGCATCCCTATCCCAACTGTTACCTGTACTGATCAGTTGGGCACCCACTCTGACTAACTACATTTTTCTCTTAGGAATCTAGGGGATACGATACCCCTGAAGGTCTGGGTCCCCGTGAAAGTCTGGGTGATTTTTCTTTTTTTTTTTTTTTTGGAGGGGGGAAGGTAGGGCAATTGGGGTTAAATGACATGCCCAAGGTCACATGGCTAGTTTTTGTGTTAAGTGTCTGAGGCCAAATTTGAACTCAAGTTCTCCTGATTCCAGGGCTGGTGCTCTATTCACTGAGCCACCTAGCCACTGTCTGGGTGATTTTTCTACTGCTATTTGCTCAAGCTCTCATTCCAGTGCTTTGTCCCCAAAATCAGTTGCCAATTACAGATATTATCTCCTTTATATTATTGATCAGTATAGTGATTAGCAGCCCCTCAATTATTTTTTTTTAAGCAATCGGGGTTAAGTAACTTGCTCAAGGTTACATGGCCAGGTGTTTCTGGGTGGGTGCTAAGTGTTGGAGCCTGGATTCGATCCCCAGGTCGTCCCGACACTGGAGCTGGTGCTCTTACTCGCTGTGCTACCTGGCCGCCCCTGCCCCTCAATTATTTACAGTTTTACCTTCAATGGCTAGCCATGATTAGCTTTAACAAAACGATATTTACTGAGAAAATACATCAAAGAAGTATGAAAACATCCCTCCAAACTCTCCCCTACACCACCATGGTCCCTAGGAAGAAAAAGTTCAAACTTAAAATGATTGCAACAAAGCATCCCCACTCCCCCAGCCCCACTAAGTTCACTTCCATATGTAACACAGCAAGCTGACAAAGTCACAGAAGAAAATGGCTACTGGTCTGATTCACTGCTGAGATGGATCCTACAGGTCACCCCTCCCTGGGCTTGGCTCTTCACAAACTCTGCTGTGGACTTGGATTCCTAGACTTCTGGCAGCTTACACTTCTGACCTTTCACATCTCACAGAGATGTAGCCATCTCCAATACAGCCTCATCTAAGAACAGGAAAGAATAGACAGAACAGAGACAGGAGCAATTTCAGGGCCAGACATTCACAGGCATACAACCCAGGGGAGAAAAGGTCCATGGCCCTTCCTCTACCAGGAGGTCCACAGCAGTTCATCCTCCTCACTTGAAAGAAGCCTTCTGAATTTCCTCTCAGCGCCAGCTCAGCAGTCATCTAAAAGCACTTTTCTTCAACATGTAGTACACAGTCTGGAAAGTCATAGATTTCCTGTTCATTCTCTAAAGTCCACATAGGGCAAAGCATTAGGTAGAGAATGAGCAGCACGCTCATGAGGACTGAACTTGCATTGTGTGGTTCCATCATATTATGAATGTGAGGAATTCAGGAATTCATGGGAAGACTTACATGAACTGTTAGAGCTTTCAGAACCAGGTAAACAATGTACACGATAGCTACAGTAACATAAATCAAAAGAACAAATACAAAGCTAAATTCTATGTAATTATACTGTCCATGAGAAGTGATGAGAAAATAAATCTCCCTCCTTTCTTTGCAGAGGTGTGGAACACTGTAAATAATATGGGTGTGGGACATTGTAAATAATCTCAAACCCAAATGACATGTTGATTAGTTTTTCAAACTGCTTTTTTTCCTTTTTTTTCCCCATTACAAAAAATATCTTGCTGGGTTGGGGAGATGGAAGGGATATATTCAGAAATGAAGATGTAAAAAGAAAGATATTTAAAAGTCAAAAATTTAAAAGTAGAATGGGGTAGGCAGAAATCAAGGTGGCTAAAATATAAAGACGTAGGAATTCAATGTTTTTAGGAGTTCCCAATATATAACCACCAGGAAACACAGCTTTGCTACTTGCCAGATCCTGTTCAACAACCAGGACCAAGCATCAGCACTTCCATGCTCAGCCTAATGATTATTCATTCACATCATCCAATACCAGAGGGTGCTTAGTAAAATGCCAATGTTACTCTGTTTCTCTGTGATCAAGTAAATTCTCTCCCCTCTTTTTTTCCCTTTGTTGGGTGACAAGGTTTTTCTCATTAACCTGTGGAGTGTTCACAAAGTGTGGTCAGAGGAACCTAAAGGTCCCTGACACCCTTTATTGGCTTCTGAAGTCAAAGATTATTTTCCTAATAGGATGTTATTTGCCAGTAAAATTACTCTCCCCTTTTCCAACAACATATCTGTGTGAGTCCAGATTTTCTTCATATACTTCAACCAAAACAACATATTGCAACAGATTGAATGCAGAAGATATGAGAATCCAGCTGTCTACTATTAAGCCAGACATTAAGATTTGCAAAAATACGTAAAACAGTGCCATTTTTCTCACTATGGTTTTTATTTTGGAAAATATTGGGGGGGGGGGTTCATTAAAATGGTGTTTATGTCAACAATTAATGGGTCTGTCATTGTTAGTTTAATGACTTATTAAATAAATATTTCAAAAATACATCCATTTTAATTTCTAATGTAGTAAATATAGATAGATGTAACCATTTTAAAAAAGCTCTTTAAGGTCCTCAATAATTTTTAAGACACTAAAGGGGTTTCTAAAACCAAAAAATTTGAAGACTGCTGGTCTAAGTGAATTTGTCTGTGTGGATTTATCAAATTAATTCCTTGATTTAAACCCCATCCACTGAAAGACTCTGCCCTCTTCCCTTGCTGCTGAATTTCAATGGACTCTAGTCACACAAAAAAGCAGCCTAACGGGGCTGACCACACAAGCATGACTTAACTATATTCAACTCTTTACTCTTACCCCAGGAAGCAAAAGGAACAAAGTCAGATGCATTAAAAACAACTACTATACCAGCTACTCATATCTATGGTTTCTCTTCATTTCTAAACAGACCAAACCCACTTTAAAGGCATTTCCAAATTCGAGTTCTAGAGGCTCAATTTGGATGCTTAGACTCAAATGTCTTCTCTTTTCTTCTGCAAGGAAACTATTGTGTTAATCACTCACCACTCACTATATAAGAATTCTAGATGCCTACTGGTTTCCAATGCTCCTCTACTCAGAGTTCTCTATGTCAGTGGATAAGGATACTTACAAGGGAAAATATGCATAAGTTCCCTGGTGCCATTAGCTGAAGCTCACCTCTTTCTGTTCTTGCTTTTCCTCTTCCTAGCTTCCATATCCTTTCTCACTATTGTTGGACTAGTCAGGTTCCCTGTCTAGTTCCCAGTCCCCAGTGTCCTCCAACATGTAACAGCCCCACCGGAGCATAGCCTAAATAGAGGCAGTAGATGCAACCACGATTGGAGGGGAGTTACATACAATCTATTTTTGTCCAAGGATAAAGATCTAAAATTTGCTAAGATGAATTACATCCCAAGAGAAGTCAGAATTTATTTAACATCCACCAAACATTTGCTGAGTGCCTGAAAAATACAATACACTATACTATGTGATATGAGGGCTATCGAAATGAACAAAACCTAGTCCCTACCCTCAAGAAACCTTTAGTCTAATATTGGCACACCCAAAAAAAAACCTGTAATAGGGTACAAGAAATGAGGTAGCATAAGTGATTTAGACTTAGGATTTGTACTCATCTATTCCTTGGCTATTTCTCTATTTATCAGGGTCAGGAAAACTGTATTTGCTGTTTACCCAATTTCAGAAATAAAATATTTTACTGAAGGTAGGAGGAAATATTCCAAGCTAAGTGGGATGCATAATCATGACTCTCTCTTGGCCCTCCCCATCATCATGGTACTACACTCTGGTAAACCCAGAATCCCAAACTTATCTAGAAACTAGAGATTATATCTACCACTACCACAAGCAACCATACATGTCTCTAGAAGCATTCTGATTTCTAGTTTGTTGCTTCTTCTCTTAGTTCAACCAAGATATGTTTAGGATATTTTTTAGTAGGACCATTAGTAGATAACTGTAATGTTAATAGGATATAAGATCTTCCCCATTCATTAATAAACCTCATGTGGAGCCCATTAAGGTAAGCTTGCTCAGGGGAGGCTTGCTTGTATGAAGGCTTTCACACCTTTTGCTAATTTCTAATTAAGCACTTGACTCTCCAGGGTTGTGATGCCTTCTGGCTCTGAGAAGAGTATATATATTCTTGCTTATGAGAAGGCTCTTGTGATTTCCTGGTTGAGATTCTCAGTGGCCATATGTTCAGAGTTCCCTGACTGCTCACATGTAAGGGGTCTCTCCATTCAGGTATGTATGTAAAATACATAACAATATGGTTTTGATTCAGGCAGTCAGAACCTTTTCTGTTGGTCTTTATTTCTCTGCTTGAATTTTCTCTGAAGTTCAGGGTGCTGACTTTTCCCCTGAACTACTGAATGCAATTTAAAAAGATTGTTGACCCCTTAAGTAGCTATCTTTCTTAGTAAAGCAGATCTAAGAACCTGTGCTAGCAGTCATCCTGGGTATGCCAGTGTGGTTGCTGTTACAATAACCAATGGAAAAGTCAAATAAAGTTTTCCAGGAAAGATGGTTTTTATATAACCCAAAAAACATCAATGGAAATACCAAAGAATAATAAAATGTCTAAAAACCAGCCAGGATCAACAATGAGCAAAGTAAAGGCAAAAGTGTATGTGTGTGTATAAATATTTCTCTCTCTCTCTCTCTCTCTCTCTCTCTCTCTCTCTCTCTCTATATATATATATATATATATATATATGTGTGTGTGTGTGTGTGTATATATATAAACACATATGTGTATATGTATATGTATACATATATACATACAGATATGTGTGTATGACAATACATATTTTAATATGTATTATTACTATGTAGTAATAATACATTATTATGTATTATTACAACTATAATAGCTAACATGTCAGAAGCAATGTCTATGGGAAAAGAAACAATACAATAACTAAGAGATGTCCTCATATGGACAAATGACACCTTTAAAGAAATTAATCTGGGAATTAAGACCAGTTTTATTTTGTTTTTCAGTCGCAGAAATGAATAAGAAAAGTTTTTTTTAATGAAATGAAGGCAACACTGAGGTGTTTTTTTTTAAATCAGGAAGAAATAGGTTATATTGTAAAAAAAAAAAACAAAAAACCAAAAAAAAACCTCCCCCAAAGCAATAAAAATAACTAACAATAGTCTTATTATAGCAGAAAACAGAACTGCAGACAATGCAGACCAACTGGAAGAACAAGCTCAGAAAATGTCTGAATTATTGAAAGAGTTAGAAAACATGCAGATTCAAGTAACACACCTGGAGGATAGGTCAAAACACAGCAACCTCAGGATTTACTGATATCCCAGTAAATTTAGAGGAAAGGAAAAGAATCTGAATATCACATTCCAGGAATTCACTTGAGAAAAATTTACAGCATTAACAAAAACAAGCAAAATTATACAAATAAAAATAATCCATAGGACACCCAGAAGTGTATATGGGCATGGAGTGGTAATGGGGAGAGAACAACTAAGTTTTGTATAAACTCTCTAAATGTATTATTTTTAAAAAATCTACAAGCTATAGGAAAAAAAGAAATAACATCTAAGAAACATTGACCAGGATCACAGCTGATTCCTCAGAGTAGAAAAGGAATAACTGATAAAGTAGACTACTATATATAAAAGATTAAGAAGCATGGGGCAGTTAGGTGGCACAGTGAATAGAGCACCGACCCTGGAGTCAGGAGGACCTGAGTTCAAATCCTGCCCAGCCTCAGACACTAGATACTTACTAGCTGTGTGACCTTGGGCAAGTCACTTAATTCCAATTGCCCTGCCTTCTCCACTCCAAAAAACAACAACAAACCACACCAAGATTAAGAAGCATGGCCAATGAACTCAGAAGTTTCTATCTACCTACTGCACTTAGAAAAGTGTATGGAAGCATGAGGTAGATGTTTAAGCGCTTACACTTTGAAAAGTTTGCAGAGACATGTACTTCAAGTCTTTGAACAAGGTTTCCAAGGCCAAAGAATAAGTATTTAAAACAATTCACATTTCTCAAGTTGAGATAAACCAGTTGCTAACAAAATGTGAGAGCCTGCAGAGTACTGCATTGGATAAACCACTAAATGTTTCTGAACTGTGTTTTAGATCCACTGAGGAAAAAAAGGGGGTGGGGGAGGAATGAAGGAGAAAGAGTGAAGGAAAAATAATAATCCCAAAGCAAAAAGAAAAAATAAAAAAGGAGGGGATACAGAATCTAGATTAAAGAAATTTAAATAGTTACTATTAAAAGACAAGGCAATTGTTTATAGAGGAGTTTTATTATATCTGGACTAAATAAGTGAAATAATAAGACTAAGAAAGTTTGTATTCCCTTCTAGTAATAAAATGACTTTTCAAAAAGACCTGTTTTCAAGAGTTCCTAACCTAGTTTCTGTAAATTTTTTTTAATTTGATAATTGTATTTCAATATAACTTGTTTCTTTTGTAATTGTAGGCATTTTGTTTTATGTATTTAAAAATACTATTCTAAGAAGAGGTCCCTAGACTTCACCAGACTTCCAAAGTTCCAGATTTCTTCAACAGAAGAAAAGTTAAAGAACCCTTGGTCTCTAGACTATGGCATAAAATTAGATGAAACTTTCCCCTCTTCCCTTCCTCACATCCTTCAGACCATCTAAAAGGGAAGAAAAAGAAAGAGGAAATTAATAGCAACCAGGACACAATTCTCTTCCTTCTTACCCCAGTCTCTCTCAGTTAAGCTGTATGGGCCAGATTGCTATAACCCTGAGATAGGGAGGGACCCTGTCTCCCCTTATACCTCACTAGCATCACATCATCTCATTTAGGAAGCTGTAGCCGAAGAAAGAGATTTCTTCTTTTACCAGATGCAACAGCTTGCCTCCTTTCTGATCTCATGGGAACAGGGAGGATGACCAAGGGGCCATTCAAAGTCTCTTATGTTGATCTAAAGTACCAAAAAATCCTTCTAGCATAAATTTAGGGTGCCATTTGCTGGTAGCAGCCAGAAAGGTCTTCATACACAAAGGTCAAAGAAACAAGTCACAATTTCTTTGATGTTTTCTTTAGGAAACTTGGATGACTATGCATGAAAATATAACACATCAAAATTATTAAAATAAGAAGTGAATAACAAGGGCAGCTAGGCGGCGCAGTGAAAAGATCACCAGCCCTGGAGTCAGGAGAACCTGAGTTCAAATTCGGCCTCAGACACTTGATACTTACTAGCCGTGTGACCTTGGGCAAGTCACTTAACCCCAATTGCCCTGCGTTCCTCCTTCCAAAAAGCAAAAAAAAAAAATTATTAAAAAAAAAAAAGAAGTGAATAACAGGTGAATGTCTGAAGGAGAAACTAGATAGTTGATTAATTACCCTACAAAAATAAAACAGGTCTGGATGGATTAATAAGCAAATTCGGCCAAACTTTAAAAGAGCAAGTGATTCATATATACTATATAAAAACATAGAGATAGGTAATAGAATATTCAGTTCCCTCTATGATGCAAATGTGATTTTAATCTCTAAACTAAACAAAGTCAATGTTAAAGGGAAAGTAACAATATGTGCTAATATTATTCATGATTATTGACACAAAAATATTAAATATTTTCAAATAGAACATAACAATATGGGATATTAGTACAGATTTACAAAAGTTAAGATGACTTCAATGACTCTGGAAGGGAGAGTGATGCTGGCAACTTTGTGCATCTCTGCCTCACTTAAATCCAATTCATGAGCAAGTCAAGACACTACCCCGTGATGTCATTGGTCTCTTCAAAAACAAAGGACGAATAATAACAATTTATTACATATACAATCTGATCAAATATTTTTAAATGAAATTCAAGAATGGTTTGATAAGAGAAAAAAAATTCAATATAATCATCATATCTCAACAGGAGAATAAAGTTTATGTGGTTATATCAATCGGCAAGAGTTTACTAAGCACATCTGCTGTGCTAAGTACTAGGGATACAAAGAATAAGCAAAAATTATGCCTCCCCTCAAGGAGTTTACATTCTGAAGTTGGAGACAACATACAGTACCTTGTATATGGAGGCTGGCGTTAGTGAAGATGGCACTAGGAGCTGAAGAAACTAGAAAGGCTTCCTAGAGGAAGTTACATGAACTGAATGTTAAATGAAAGCAAGAATTCTAAGACTCAGAGTTTGAGAAGGAAAACATTCTAGGGATGTAGAACTAATTCATGTCAAAATCTGTAGGAATTGAAGATTTCCTAAGTATGATTTTTAAAAAGTTTACATTTGATACTTCAAGTTAAGAAAAACATCAGGAATTTTAGAAACATTAAAAATGTTCCCACTAAAAAGAAGTATAAAATGGGAATATACAAAGGTGACTCCAATTTGACATAATCTTAGAAATGGTAGTTATAGGGACAACTCGGTAACACAGTGGATAGAGCAGCGGCCATGAAGTCAGGAGGACCTGAGTTCAAATTCGGTCTCAGTTGACACACACTAGCTGTGTGACACTGGGCAAGTCACCTAACCTTGATAGCCTCACAAAAAAAAAAAAGAAAAAATGTTAGTTATAGAGACAAGACCTGATAGAAGAGATTAAAGGAATAATCCTTAGCAATGGAAAAATTGAAACGTCTCCTTTTGAAAATTGCATATTTCTATACTTAGAAAAACAAAGATTTTAAAAAATTAAGAGATAATAAGAGTCTTTAGTAAAAGAGAATAATTAAATAAACGAAACAATATCTGTGCTTTCATATGCTATTAACAAGAATCAAGGGAAATTAATAGAAAGGGTTTTTTTAATAGGAAAACAAAAAGTGTTACATAGGTATTTACTTATCAAGACTGATCCTATGAGTCTGAGTTGTACAAAGACAAGGTCAAAATAATTTGAACTGAAAAAATTATATATCTTGCTCTTCCTTGAGTCAAGAAAATAAAGTAATAGAGTCCCTAAACTCTCCAAACTAATTTACAAGTTAAACATAATACCAATCAAAATAACTATTTCATAGAAATTGATAAAGCTATAACAAAATTTGTATGAGAAAAAAAGACAAGAAAAATAGCAAGAAGAACTTTAAAAAGAGAACCAGTGAAGGGGAACTTCTAATACCAGATTTCAAAATGCACTATAAAGCAATTATTCTAAAATCTGTCTGGTACCAGGAAAAAATGTCAAGTAGAGGAGAATTTTTATGTTTTAAGAATAAGTTTTGTGCTGCACAAAAAATATTTAACACATATAAGAGGTCAGTGTTTGACAAGTCCATATCTACTAATCAATGGGGCTTGTAATCACTATTCAATAAAACTCTTGATAAGGTTAGATTTCTTTATAGCAAAAAAAATGGATTTGGATCCATCTATCATACCATATACAACAATAAACTCTAACTAGTAATCTAAATATTTTTAAATTTATTTTTATGTAATACCCTGTTATGATAATTAGCTCATTTAAAGTTTAGAAGGTAGTATAGTGGACTCTGAGATTTATATAGTTCTTTCCTATTCGGCTTAAAGAAATTTGCTTTAGATGAAAATTTATGAGATCATTCACAGTCACTTCAAAGTCCCTGTTAGGACTGGTGCAAACATTTTGGAGAACATAAAAATAATCCTACCCTAGGACTCAATGATCCATTGAATCCACAAGCAGACTTTCTCTTAAAACTATAATAAAGGAGGATGGGAGGGACAGAATGCCCTATCAATGCAAAAATATTCATAGTGGCTTTATTTGCAATCACACCAAAATACAAATAAGATATATATCCAATGATTGGAGAATGGTTAAATAAATTATGATGTATTGGTTGTAGAGTTATGAAGATCTAAGTTCAAGTTAATATATACAAGCTACATGAGTCTGGACAAATCACTTGACTGTTTAGTGTTCTGGGCCACTCTTTAAGACTGTAAGTTAGGGATGAATTGCTGATATTCCTTCATGAAAAGAGTTTCCATATCAGAAGTACAGACGCTAATGCAATCATAGGTTGGAACTAAGTAATAATAATAATAGAATGTGTAATAGGTGTGATAATAATAGAATATAAAAAGATTTATCAAATATACAACAGATGTAAATATACCTAAATGTATCATATAAATATATATAAAATAAATATAATAGATCATTGACATCATAAAAGATATAAATCTGACAAATAAATATGAAAAGATTTATATTGATGCCAAGTGAAATGAATAGCACCAGAAGAATAAATACTTTTATAAGGCCAAAGGAAGGAAAAATTCATGCACTATGGATGTATTAATAATAAAATTCTACCAAACTTTGAAAGAGTGACATATTATATATATATATACACACTGTATAAAAACCTGGAGAAAAATAGTAGACTATAGGCTAGTCAATTCCCTCTATGGTACAAATATGATTTTAATCTCTAAACTGGACAAAGACAATGCTGAGGGGAAGGTAACAATATAAACTACTACAATGGAAGATATGAAAGTAGACATAGTAAATATACTTTGTATTTGATGCTTATTAATTTGTTTGGTTCTACTTCGCTCAAATATTTTGTATAATGTCAGACCTGGAATCAGGAAAATTGATTTCAAATCAGGCCTTAGAGATTTACTAGCTCTGTGAACCTGGGCAAGTCACTTAACCTCAGTTTTCTCAACTGTGAAATGGGGATCATATTAGCACTTACCTCTTAGGGGTGCAGTAAGGATCAAATGAGATAATATTTGTAAAGGGCTTGTCATGGTAAGAGGCATTTAAGTGCTATATAAATATTAGCATTGTCATGATCATCATGATATTTATTATTGTTGTTTTTGTGCTTTTATTCCTTATTTTTCATGTTTATTTGATTAATTTCATTGATACTTAAGTTTATGATTTTTTTCCTAAAAATTAATACAAAAAGACTTAAAACAGAGGCATTTACATTGCAAAGGGTTCTTATTTTCTCAATATTCTCTAGCAACAAGTCGTTTGGCTGACAGTGTAAGGAAGCACTTGGCTCTACTTTGGTCACTTACTTCCTCAGCCTTGTCTGAAAGGATCTTTTTAAATTCTTAGATAGCTCATTTCCCTCTCTCTCACTTCCTCCAAGAGCTCCCCTCCCTGTCTCTTCCAGAGAAAGAGTTGGGCTGAGAGACTAGTTAGGGCAATAGATACTTAAGATGTCAATGAGTTATGTCTATATATACTTTACAATGCTTGGCTGACTTACGATAGACTTCTCTCTTAGTGCCTCCTCCCCAAAGGGTAAAGAGCTATTTCACCATACAACAACAACCTTAAAGAGTATATTGGCTTTACCACTGATACACATTATAAAAACAATTTTTACCTCTGATGAAATTTTTGACCAGAAAACTTTTCATTTCAATGGATTGCTTTACAAATTAGTTACTTGAGAGAAAGTTATCACATAAAGAAAATAATATCAGCTCCTAATTATCATCTCCCTTGTCCCAACATTGGGTTCCAAGTTACTAGTAAGGGGGGGAGAGTGTGCGATTGACTCTAGATCCTGAAGTCTCAGGGGAATACAAATTCTGACAGATTCTATCTGATAGGCTTTGAGAAGGAACCAGTAATCAAATATGCAAATACCATCTGAGAAACAACCCAACTAGCTTCAGAAAGGCTCTGGGTTAACCATTGTAGATGATGACTTTCTAACCATGACAATTCAAGATTTTTGATTGAAGTATAGAAGGGTGATGATTCACATTGAAGGGGAGAAAGTGCACTTACAAAATCAGAACTCCTTTAAATACTGGAAAATTAAGTAAAAAGAAAAAGGTAAGGTTCAGCAAATTTCAATAATGTCAGGAATGACAAAAGACTGATTTACTTAGCAGAATAAAATGAAATTTATAAGAGAATATGCATTTCCTAGAGTACAAACATACAGGGATTCTTCAGCAAGAAGTTCAAGGATGCCTGTGATGCAGCAGGCATAAAATAAACTAAGTGAGATTCTGCTCATTAAATGCAACCGTGACAATCTACATAGAATGGAGCAGCCAGTATAAAAAGAGTGTAAAAGAAAGTACCAAGTTTGGAAAGTACTATTTGTTTGCTTGTTTGTTTGTTTTTTAAGTTCACAATGTTCTTGAGATAAACTTAGAGAACAGAGTGATGAAAGGCCTGGAGGGGAAATATTTTAGGGCCAAGGGGTTAAAAATAAAACAGATATAGAATCAATGAACCTTAATAACTGCTACTTCCAAAATCAGTATCTAACAGTTTCTCTTCAATCACTGAAACTTTTTCCAAAAGACTATAACTCTCAATATCCCTTGAGGCTTTACTCTTCCATGTCCCTTTGGAAGACTAATTAGATTACAGATAAATTAGCCAATAAGATAGTGTAATAGAAATGCAAATTTAAAGATCTTCCCTGCCCCTAGGCTAAAGTGCACTTAGATACTTCTTGATTGGCCAGTGGGTCCAGAAGGTTGTTACATTCTCTGAGCCAGGAGAAGGCTATATAAGCCCTGATGTGTAGCTTTGTTTTGGGGCTCACTTTGATAAGTGTTCTGTGATTTGATGAAACTCTGGGCTAGCCATTGTCCAGAGCCCCCCCGGCTTTGAAACCCAGATGTTGTTTGGTATGGATGTAATGATTGGACAGTTTGGAAAGCTGTCTACTTGATCTGTTTCTGTCTTGATAATTCTGTCTGTATATTCTGAAGTTCAGGGTGCTGACCTTTTTCCCCTGAACTAGGTAAACTATACATATTTGACCGATTAAAGTAAGCTTGTTAACCCATTTTGAGTTGCTTTCCTTTATCAAAGTAGATCCAAGAACCTGTGTTGGCAGCAAACCCTGAGGATGCTTGGGGTGCTTGCTGCTACAGATAGTAATGCAAACATCCTGGTTACAGTTTACTTTATTCTTGATCGATCAGATACAATCAAATACATTAACTCCCATATAGTCAGGCTTTCTCATGCCTAAATATGTAATATTCAGTATCACTACAATAATCCTGAGGACTTGTTATAAACTTTTTAGTTTTGTTTTTTCACATTTTTTATATTCTAATGTATGTGTTACTCCATATATAAGTTAGTTTACTAAATATACACATATATAGATGGGACAAATAAACATGTTTACATTTTCACCTTATTTACTTCTTGTAGATTTCATTTGATATTTAAAATAGCTTTGATGTAGCATAGCCATATAATGTTTGCAACTATAAAATTTTATTCTTAAGCCTAAGGTAAATATAGAACCATAATACATTCACAAAATTTCTCTCATTTACCTTTGTATTCTTCCCATCCTACAGCGCTATGCTCTGCAACACAGTAGGTATGTAATACATTATTGTTGAATTACATAATAATAATAACTGGCATTTATATAACACTTTAAGGTTTTCAAAGTGCCTTTAAAAATATGATCTTATTTGATCCTCACAACAATTCAGGAAGGTAGATAGCACTCATTTTACAGATAGGGAAACCGAGGCAGAAAGAGGCAATGTGATTTGCCCAGGGTCACACAGAAGTATCTGAGGAGATTGAATATTTCTGACTCTAGGTCTAGTACTCTGTCCACTGCCACTGAGCTTAAAGCCAATTCATGTATTCTTTATTTCCAAATAATAGCAAAGTTTATTCTTCCTCAAAATATTAATCACGGACACTATGCATACAGCTCATTCCTTGGAAGGATGGATGCCAATTCTCACCTACTTCATTCTGAGTTTCCTTTCTCTTCCCTGACAGCTTTATTCTACTAAATGCAATTGAAGGTTCTACTTTTCTCCTCAAGCATGACAAAGGTCAGGACCTAAATTTTTTAAGAAACTGCTTTACTCATCATAAACCCCCAAGATACCCTTGGTCAAGTGAGCTGGCATATGGAAATATAGGAACCGGACCAAAGAGAAGAATGCCTTTGATTAAAGAGTCTTTTCATTCAAATATGGTTTTCATAGGCATCTAGCTGCATGACTTTGGCCGATTTGCTCAGTTTTTTTCAAATCTTAATGTCCCCTTCTATAAAATGAAAATACTTAAATCTCCAAGATATTGTGCAAGTGGGATGCCTCCCCCACCTCAGACCCTCAGGATTGCTGTGGCTCCTCCCTTGTTTTTCTACAACAGGAGAAGAAATGTAGAATCAACGTTTAGAATCATTGTTTAAAGAAAACTGAATTATGGAAGAATATTCAAATATCAGCTCTGCTGCTTACTACACAAATCACCTTGAATAATTCACTTTATTTTTCTAACCCTATCAAACGAAGGGGTTGAATCTGTTGACTTCTAAGGTCCCTTCCAGCCCTAGCTCTTAAATCAAACATCTAAGTTAATTCTGGCATTTTCTTCTCCTTAGCCACTGAGACACTGCCACCTTCAGGAAAGACGTGGGCTCCACAAGTAGGTCCTCATGAAGAGAATGTGCATCGAGCCATCCTTACCCCCCCTCATCATTTAGCCCAATCTGGCTCAAGGGGAAAATATCTGCTTAAAACACACACTTTCCTCACATGAAGTAAAAATACTCACACTTCTATATACATTTGCTTTTCTCTGGGTTGTTTTCCTTCTTAATGGCCGCATACCATATAACCACAACTTGTGTTATGTTCCACAAAAACAAAAAAACCCCCACCAGATGAGAACGCACTAATATCAAAATGAAAAGGCTTCACTGTTACTGGTGATTAGGGGGTAGATTAAAAAACTGGGAAAACAAACTCCAAAACACTGTTTGTATTCCAATGACAGAATATAATTAGAAAATCTAAGGTACTGACTCTTCAAAAAAAACAAAACAAAACACAACCCAACAACAACAAACCACTGAAAACTAATTTTCAAACTTTAACAAGAAACAGCAGATGTTCTTTAAACTTTTTTAATTTGAGGTTTTGGAAACAGAATGCATTCTTTCTTTACTTTCTATTTCCTTTTTCATTAACTTTACTTTTCTTCTCTTTAAATCCAGTCCTCCCAAAGTTATCCTGGGAATAATGATGTATCTTGCTTTTCTCTTTTTTTTTTTCTACTTGCTTCTTAATCAACTATTGTGCAATTTTATTACAGTTTCTCTTTCTTCCCTCCCCCAACTCATTTTCCTTTTTTTATTGTCTTCAATTCCAGAAGAAACTTATAGTTCCTTAACTATTAAAGCTTTCAAATGTTTTACATTTTCCCACTCTCCTATCCTCTCAACTTAAAAAAAATAAACTTAAAATTTCTGGATCATTTTCTAGCGCTCTGGTGCCAAGAAGAAGCTGTTTATATGTAATGACATTTCTAAAAATGTGAATTCTTATTGCTCATTTTCCTTGACAAGAATGATTGCAAAGTACTGACCCAGAGAGACAATCTTTTGTTTTGGTTTTCCCCTCTTTCAATGTCAGTCCACAGACCTCACTGCAATTACATATTAACAGGCAGCTAATTGGCACAGTAGAGTGCAAGGTCAAGAAGACCTGAGTTCAAATCCCACCTCAGACTAGCATTATGCTGGACAAGTCACTTAATCTTTCTCAGCCTCAGTTTCCTCATCTGTAAAATGAGAATAATAATAGCACTATTTCCTTCCCAGGATTATTGTGAAGACAAAATGAGATAATATTTGTAAAGCATTTTACAAATCTTAAAGCACTATGTAGATGCTAGCTATTATTGTTGTTGTCATTATTATATCCAGAAACAATTGACTTTGTACTAAAATTGTACCAGTGTTGTTGAATGGCTACAAGTCACAAAGTACTGCAATTTCTAATGAATTAAAAATTACTATCACTTAAAGAAAGATGGAAAGACATATGGCAGGTGTCAGCAAATTATAATATGTGACAAGCCATTACAAAGGCAAACTAGTCTAAAAGATGTCATTAAAGCAATGTTTGAGTAAAAAAGATGATGGGTTGGCCATGTGTCAAATGTGTGGGATTACTAATAGATAGGTTTTATGGTACATGAGTGTGAGAAACGTGCTCTCTTTAGAAGAACAACATGTTGTAGAAGCCAGGAAAGCTTTTAGTTTTTAATGCAAGGTTGCAAGCCCAGGTGTTCTACAAAGAGACACACCCAGGTAGTGAAGGATAGTGTCTTTATCTCTGTCCCAGCTGGGAGGTCACTCCCTCTTTTCACCTTGGTTGGTACTCAGAAGTGCACAACTTTCCAATATGCCTTGTTCATACTATCCCTCTCAACATGTCCCCCCACTCCCTTACATACATTATTTGTGCATTCAAATTAAGTCTTAGCTCCACCCAGGGTGGGAAAGGTAATATTCATAAGATCATTAAGCATGCGCTCTGCCTTTTAGCTGTGACTGTTGACCCACCTGGAGATGTCCTAACCCCAGAACAAGTTCTAGTTGGTTTCTGTTAATCTGGGGCTTGTGACCCTCTTAGAAAACAATACCCTTTCCCCTATTTCCAATCTCTTGCAAAAACAATACCTCTTCCTCTGTTCCTTACATGGGCATCCTCATGATGCCAAAGGAAAGCAAATGAAATCCTTGGCACATTGAGTGGATCCCCTAAAGTAAGCTTATGGGAGGACATGGACAAGAGTCATGCAGGATGGACAGCCATGGATGGGTTATCATTTGCATTTTTGGAAGGAAACATCTACACTAATGATCACAGATGTGCTTGAAGTTTTATTGTCTATCAAAGGAAAAGTGAACCATGAAAATCATATTGGCTAACAAATCAACATTACTTTTCTTAGAGCAACCTTTTTGGTGTAAGTAGTTCAAGTATATTACCCCCATTTTACAACTTAGCAAAATGAGATTAAGAGAGAGCCCACAATCACAGAACAAGGAAGTGATGGGGTATTCCTGGTCACGTGAGCAACAAAATGGAAGACTAAACATTTTCTCTGATCCTCACTACCTCTCAAACCTCTCCAAAACAGTAATCATGCAACAAAAATAAAGCAACTTCAGCTCTCTCCATGATCTAGACACCAAGAAACCAAAAGAAGGTTAAGGAAAAAAAAATACATGAGCTGATGCCCACCCTGAGCTCACTCAGCACCCCTCCTCCACCTCCCATGCTACCAGCATGTAGGAAGACTGTACTAGCCAATCCAAAGACCCCACACAGGCTTGCAACAAAACACAATCTCCCACCCCACTTCCCCGACCTTGTTTTCAGTGCTTTCAGGCAGCAGAAGTTTGTTCAGGTCATAACAGACAGACCACACTATAGCAATTCTGCAGAAACAGAATCTTGCTGGGGACAGAGACATGTAGTAGGCATCAAGGTGGACAGTGGTCTGTGCTGCAAAAGATCTCTACAGGAAAGCAGAAGAACAGAGCAGAAGAAGCAGGAATTATCTCTGGGCTAGAGATAGAGCTCAATACCACACCCTAACCACTTACAGGCTATGGAAACTTGAACTTTCCTTGAATTTTCCCACTTAATCAAGTCTCTGGCATTCACCTGGGGCTATAATCCTCCCCACTGGCCAATCATTGTCAATACCCAATCTCTTTATCCTGGAGTTGGACCTCCAGTCAATCCAGCCTCCTCTCTAGACCCCTCCTCCAGTCACCCCAGGCTACTGGTCACTCCCATCAAGATCCTCCCTAGACTCCTCCAGTCACCCCGACTCTTTGGTCACTCCTAGATCCCTTCCACAGTCTTTCTGCATATAAGATCCATCGGACTAGATCTTGCATTAGCCATACAAACGTTTGGGGTCCTTAAGAGTCTGACCAATATGGAGGATGCTTAATGAACCTTGTTTTACTTTGGCCAGAAGAAGCCTTTGGTTGAATTCATTAGGGCAGGACCCCAGCATCACTATTTTGGAGTCCCAGTACCCCTAAACCTCAACATTTTGGTTCCAACCCGACACACCCTCTTCCCAAAGTCTCAGAAACACAAACTACAAAAAACCAACTCCCTAGCACCAGTATGGCAAACCTCTGTACTACCAGGCCAGAGAAGTGAGAAACAAAGGGAGTAAGACAGAATAGCATGTTGGTGAGAGTGGGGGGAGGGAAGAAAGCGATTGCTACATTCCACTTAGCCTGAGGCAGAGAGCTTAGAATCCAGCTGGTGCTAGTTCTGTTTACCCAAAAGTCACTTGGGGGCAGAGACCTAGACTAGTGAGAAGCTGAGACACTTTGATATCTAGCCCCCAAAAAACCGCCATCAGAAGGGAGAGAGTCAGGATCAGAAAGAGCAATAGAGGAAAATAAGAGGGAAAGAAGACAAAGTACCAAAGATCTCAAGAAGAAAACTTAGAGACCTTGAACACAAGCAAATAAATCAACAGGAAAAAAATTAACGATAGAAGGAAACTCAGCCTCCAGATCTAATATAAGCTCAGGCATCTGTGAATAAATACTGCAAAACAAAGGAAAATGATCCAATGTTTGCAAAAGCAGAGGACCTTGTGAAATATGAGAAGAACGTGGAACCACAATATGCTGTTCCTGAATGCTTCAAAAGAGAAATGAGAACTATAAGAACAGAATTTGTGGCCTAGCAAAAACAACGTGCAGAGTAGTAATACTGGAATCTGCCATGGCAAGTTTCACCAAAGAAACAAAAGAAAGAACACTATATTGGAAATACAAATATACTGATGTGAAGAACAATCTGGAAGAAGAGAAGCAAAAAATAATAACATTAAAAGAAAATGAGGGACAGCTAGGTGGTGAGTGAATAGAGCACCAGCCCTGGAGTCAGGAGGACCAGAGTTCAAATGTGTCCTCAAACACTTGACATAGTAGCTGTGTGACCTTGGGCAAGTCACTTAACCCCAATTGCCTTGCCTTCCCCCCTCACCCCCAAAAAGAAAATGGGTTTATTATCCAAACAAAGCATATTGATCTCAAAGGGAAGATGCATAGGGAAAACCTAAGAGTTATAGGTCTCCCAGAAGAACACAGCTAAATGAAAAATGTTAACACCCTAATGCAAGAAATAATACAAGAGAATTGCCCAGAAATTCTGAACACAGAAAATGGAATATCAATTGAAATAATTCATAGGTCATGTCTAGGAAAACAAAAACAATAACCCACAGAGTGGGTAAACTCTGAGACACAAAGTGATTAAATTTAGCAATTCAGTTCAGAAAACAAGCTTTGTTTTCTGAAAGCAAAAACAAGCCATCAGGAGAAAGACCTTCAAATGCAAAGGATATTTGAATAACACAAGACATGTCTGTACCCACTGGAAAATGTTGAAGGGAATGCAATATCATCTTCTGAAGAGCAATAGAAATCACAACACAACCCAGAAAGACCTACTCTTCAAATCTGAGCTTAACTACATATGAAAAAAGATGGACATTAAACAGTAAGGTGTTTGAAACATTATTAGAAAGAAAACCAAAACTGAAGATATCATTTGCTTCTCAAATACTCCAAACAACAGAAATGCAGCAGTGAATAAATGCATCAGCCAAGTACAGCAACAGCAACAGAATGGAAACAGAGAGACCTGTTAGAGACTTGTTTCTAAATGTAAACAAAAAGGACCATGGATGAAGGTAGAAGTCCACTGGAGGAACTAAAAAGCAAAATTCCAAAGGGAAAACAGTAATGAATGAGAGGAGGGAAATGAGGGTGATAGGAAGAGAACCGGTGAGAATAAGGCCACTTTTAAAAAGATTAAGGTAAAGTAACTGAAGGAATATAATACTCTGTTTATAGTGGGGGGGGGGACACAACTTGAAAAAAATACAGTATTATTGATAGACAGAGGAAACCATAAACATAACTCTTGACCCTAAATGTGAATGGATTAAGCCACCAAAAAAAAAAAAAAAGATTAACAGATTGGCTAAGAAAGCAAAGCTCTACAAGTCTGTTGCTTACAAGAAATACATATAAGAAACAAATATGTACACAAAATGAAACTGAGGAGATAAAAAAAAAAATTTACTATGCCTCAAGTGAATCCAAAAAAGTAGATGTTGCCATTATGCTACCCAACAAAGCAAAAACATTGAAAAAATTAAAAGGCAAGACAAGGAAACTATATTATGCTAAAAGGAACCATAGACAAGAAACCAGTATCAGTAATAAACTCATCTGTTCCAAATGCCTCAGCATCCAAATTCATAAAGAAAACATTTTCTGAGATACAAGAAGACATAGAAAGTAATACAATAGTGATAGGATACTTCAATGTCCTTCTCTCAGTTTTGGATAAATGTAACAGAAAGAAAAACAAAAGGTAATATATGGAACTGAAAAAATTGCTGGAGAAATTAAAGTTAAAAGAACTATAACATCTCCTAAATGGGATTGCAAAAGAATCTATATTTTTCTCACCACCACATGGAACAATTACAAAAGCTGACCAAGTTCTAGGATACAGACATATTGTAAATAAATATGAAAAGCAGAAATAATTAATACATGTTTTTACAGACAATAATGCAATAAAAATATTGACTGTTTCAGGGGCCACAAACAAAAGATATAGACTCAATGACTTAATAATAACATACTAAGTAACGAGTGGGTCAGAGAACAAACCATAGAACAATAACTACACAAAATAAATTTATAATGGTGAAACAACATAAAATTTCTAGGATGTAGCTAAAGCAATCCTCAGAGGGAAAATCATATTCCTACAAACAAATAAATAATGGAATTATGGTTTGAACACAGGGCTGTTGACTCCAAATTGAAGTATATTTCAAATGTTTTCCAGTTGAGGATTAACAATCGGTTGATTTTTATCACATGCCATTCCATTTTGTACACAAAATAATAAAAACAACCTCAAACCTAATTTAGCTCAGAATCCCCCAAGATACACTTAATGGAATAAAAGAACTTTGGAACTTGAAGGCACCTTGGGGATAATCTGTCAAATCCCTTATTTTACAAAGGTTGAAACTGAGTATAGTTGGTGTCAAGTGATTTGAGTAGAAAGCTATAACAAATTACATCCCTGCATATAAATATTAAATTATTCTATAATATCTTGTCATCTGTCTTCTTACCACAAGCATAGATAGTGAATATAAACATGACCTATCCTAGCAGTTCTCAAAGTGTGGTCTAAGGATTCTATTGGGACTCTAAGAACCTTTCATAAGGTTCACAATGTCAAAAATTGTCATAATGACTGTAATATGTTTTAATTACTAATACACTAAATATCGATAGATATAACCAAGTCTAATCCAGTAAATATTTAACAACTGACTCCCTGGGGGGGTAGGGGATAATATACACATGACACACTTTTAAGTTGAGTCTGAATTATTAACATTTTAACCAGCACTTTCTTAAGTTTTGATAATGAACAAAACAATAAATCAAGTAGATTTGTCCTGTTTGCCAATTTCTAAGGAGTAAATGTTCACATTGAAAATTTAATAATCAGCTTTCTCTTAAGGTTGTTCAAGCTAGCTGTAGCATACCCCTGGGTAATAACCCATATAAATAAAAACTCTTCAGAAGGGTCCTCAATAATTTTAAGAACATAAAAGAGTACTGAAACCAAAAAGTTTGATTACTACCCTAGACGATATTTGTATATGGGAAGTGTACATATAGGCTCAGATGAAAACATGGCAAACATAAATATTTTAAAGGGAATAGATCCTTTACTCTTTCCCATTCCACCTTGACCAGGTCATGAACCTGTTTTGCAATGGAAAATATTTAGGCCTATCCCTAGCAAATTAGTATATGTACATCGTTAGAGCTAAAAGGCAATATTATTGTGTGCAGCAGATCTAAATCTGCCCTCATTCTTCCTAATTTTCTTTCACATGACATGCTATAAGTATTTTAGTTTTGAAAGCCTGGTGGAAGGATCAACATTTTTATCAATAGGAAGGTAACATTTCAGCATCAAAGGTATTTCTTTTTTTTTTTTTTTGGATGGGGGAAGGCAAGGCAATTGGAGTTTAGTGACTTGACCAAGGTTACATAGCTAGTAAATGTGTCAAGTGTCTGAGGCCGGATTTCAACTCAGGTCCTCCTGATCCTAGGGCCAGTGCTCTATTCACTGTGCCACCTAGCTGCCCCCAAAGGTATTTTTTATGTTTTTTTTAATTTATATTATTTATGTTTTTTTTTCTTGCTTTTTGGAGGGCAATTGGGGTTAAGTGACTTGCCCAAGGTCACACAGCTTGTTAATTGTGTTAAAAGTGTTAATTGTATGAGGCTGGATTTGAACTCAGGTCCTCCTGAGTCCAGGACTGGTGCTCTATTCACTGCTCCATCTAGCCACCCACCCCCCCAAAGGTATTTCTAACAGAACTTAGACTACCATCTAAAAATTGACTCGTTTCTCCATTGATGACAATGGTGATGATAGCAAGCATTTATATTGTGCTTTAAGGTTGGTAAAGTGCTTAGCCAATATTATTTTATCCTCACAACAACCCTGGGAGGTAGGTGCTATTATTATCCCCACTTTGCAGATAATAAAACTAAGGCAGGTAGTGATTGAGTGACTTGCCTAAGATCACACAGTTAGCTGGTACTTGAGACAGGATTTGAACTCATGTCTTCCGGGTCCAAGGCTCTGTCTCCTATGTCACCCAGTTGCCTTGATGATAATTCACTCCTAGCAAGATTTCTGATGACTGGCAGGGGAGGCTTAAAATGTATATACACTCCCTTTAAACAGGAACTATATATAATCACATGGATCACAGAATTTTCTAATTCCTCAAGGGACTGGGATACATAGGAGAGAAGCTAAGGAACCATCCTTGCTTTATGTGGTCATACAAATATAACAGGTCCATGCTATCTGATATCACAGCAGTGGCTGCAAAATGTAGCATTCACTGGAGTGCTGACTCAAATTCAGTTCCCACATGAATAGTTAATGAGAGGTTGTGGCCTGACTATCTGTGACATAATAGTCAAAATCTGAATAAGCATATACCTAGTATTCAGTGTTAACTGTCAATCTAGCAATACCTCATTGCAATATATAGAATGTTTTTTTTTCCTTTCTCTGAAATTAAACATATTCACCTAGAGCATAGTTTCCTCACTTAGTAAAGAACTAGGGGTGAGAATATAGGATGTGGGAGGTAGTCAAATAATCATAGGTTCTACTGTGAATCAATCAATAAACAATATACATTGATTGACCACCTTAACTATGTGATATGTACCGTCCTAGGTTACTGCCATCAAACAACACTATATGACTCCTTTTAGATATTCCTTACATCTTTTTATTTTTAGGTAATCGGGGTTAAATGACTTGCCCGAGGTCACACAGCGAGTAAGTGTGTCAAGTATCTAAGGCTAGATTTGAACTCAGGTCCTCCTGACTCCAGGGCCGGTGCTCTATCCACATGTATTCTTAATATATGTGTTAGTCCCATCCTTCAGTAAATCCCACTGGAACTGTGATCCTCAGGTCAGCGATTCTGAAGTACATTTGCAATCATTCTCAATAAGTAGAGTCACACAGCCTCCATACATCCTGCCGGGTAGAGTAAAACCTAACATTCACAATCTAATATTAACATTTTGAGATTTGGAAGATCAGGAGAGTTAGTAATTAATTCCTAAATCCCTTCCAGCTCTGAAATTCTATGAATCTATGGGGTAAATCTAAATAAGTCACATATGGCTCAAGAACCTTGGTCTAAGTAAGACTAGTTAGGGGTAAACCCATATCTCTAAGTTATTCTGTATCTTTCCTTTAAAACTTTATATCATGAGCATTGAATCACTTAGGAGAATATAAAAAAATGAGTAGGCAAACCCTCAGAAGAAAGTCCAAGGAGTAAGTCCAAAGGAATTGAAGAGGAAAATATCCCTTTGCTTTGAAAAGAAGGTTATACATCATTCAACTCACCTGAAATTAAAATGGTCACAAAGCATTAAGAAGGATTTTAGAAAAAAATTGCAGGCCAGATGTGGAAATGGACTTGGTGGTGGAATTAGAACATTTGTGTCTTCAAATTGTTAATTTTTCTAGATTTTGGGGCTAATCTTTCCTTACTCGAGGTCAGTTGTTCCCAGCTTTTTAAAATCCAAGAACCCCTTTCAACAACAAAAAAATGTTTTGAACCCCCTATATACAACTATAACAATATTACTATTAATAATAGTATAATATACCACTCATAGTATTCTTTAAGATTTATTCAAGTGCTGGAGCTGCTAGCTGGCACAGTGAGTAGAGCACCAGCCCTGGAGTCAGGAGGACCTGCGTTCAAATCTGGCCTCAGACACTTAACATTACTAGCCATGTGACCTTGGGCAAGTCACTTAACCCCAATTGCCCCTCCAAAAAAAAAAAAGGATTTATTCAAGTGCTTACAGTAACTACAATTAAAATGTTTATTTCTCAAAGCTTGAAATTAAAATGTTATATAAGAATAATAAAATAGAAATGTTATTTTACCTGTACTTATGAAAATTATAAATATAAAATTATAAACTAATTTTAAATTTATTATGAATATTTTATGTGGAATATTGTGTAAGAATTACAAGTAGTCCAGTATGACTTCATACTTGTTCACTATATTTGCAAGACATATTAAATTTATTCAATTTATAAATTTAGTAGAGGAAAAATATATTTGTAATATAATTAGGCAATTATTTGCTCCTTAAGGCACTGTAAATAATTTTTAGTGCCAACCTTTTGGACCATCATTGGGAAACTTTGCAGGGTTTAAGAACCACTAAATGGGACATCCTATTATTAGTTTTTATTTTATAAACCTCTTCCCTTGCAATAAAAATATTGTTTGTCATATATTTTTTATTAACTGAAATGCATTGAAATTAATTTCTTTTTAAAAGATTGTTGTGGTGTATTTTATGATGCCTCTTGGGATCATTGGAGGTATAATTTCTTAGTTCTGATCAACTCTGGGCTCTCCAGTATTTGGCTGTAATAGCACATAAATGGAGATCTAAGAGAACATACTTTTGAGAATTTTTGAAGGAGAAATCCCCCAAACAACAAGACTAGAGGAATGTACCTCAAACATAGATGCTTGCATAAAATAAACTACATACTAATTGGATCTACTGCTTTCTGTCAAGAAATCCTTCCTTCCCCCATCCCCTGTCCCTATACTCCACCCCAACATACTACTTTCACCCAATAGCCAAAGGGAAGTCATTCTATACCAGTATAAATGGGCCATGAAGACAGAAATTGAACATTTAAATACGATCTGTTTAGGTCAAAATCCCTATTGCAATACTTTGTACAAAGAAATACAACACTTACAGTAATACAGCATAACATTCCCAATGCTTATATTTGGAAGTGTCTCTTGTATTGGGAGGATTTTTGTTGCTTAGTCATTTTCAGTTCTGTCTGAATCCTCATGACCCAATTTGGGTTTTTTTTTTGGTGAAGATACTGAAGTGGTTTGCCATTTTCTTCTTTAGCTCGTTTCACAGAAGAAACTGAGGCAAGCAAAGTTAAATGACTTGCCCAGATTCACACAGCTAGTAAGTGTCTAATGCCAGATCTGAACTCAGGAAGATGAGTCTTCCTGATTCCAGGACCATCCACTGTGCCACCTAGATGCCCCATTGGGAGGATAGGGTTTACAATTATTAAGTAACCACATAATATAAAGTAGTTCTTTACATAATTTTATATTTAGGAGATAAGATTTGACTCTAGGACTGCAAAAATGTAAATTATAGAGTAAATATGGTATAGACAGAGGGTCTACCTTAGAGTTAAGAAGAAGGTTTACTGGATGCACTCAAACCCCCCAGCCAAACTACCTTGGGGTCAAGAGAAAAGGTGAAAAGCAAACTTAAGAACATGGTTCTTTTTCCTTAGTGGCTCATATCTCTGTTGACTCTCCAGAATCAACTCTTCCATTTTTAAGCTCTCCATCTCTCCCATTTGCCTACTCACATAGTGGCTGGAGAAAGACTAATCCACATCTAGGGACAAGTCCATTTTTCCTTCTTATTTGTAGATGGGTTTTCTGACCCTTTTATATATGCAAATAGACCATTAGACAACTGAGCACAATCTTTTTTTTTTTAATCAATCAGGGATAAGTAACTTGC
This sequence comes from Petaurus breviceps papuanus, assembly GCF_028583685.1. NCBI lineage: Eukaryota > Metazoa > Chordata > Mammalia > Diprotodontia > Petauridae > Petaurus > Petaurus breviceps. The sequence goes on from NW_027187347.1 coordinate 1,934,258, forward strand.
TCAAGGTTACACGGCCAGTTATTTCTGGGTGTGGTGCTAAGTATCAGAGCCCAGACTCAATCCCCAGGTTATCCCAACACTGGGGCCTGTGCTCTTACTCACTGTACTACCTGGCCTCCCCTATTGAGCACAATCTTGCAAGCTGTAAATTTGATCAAAGTCTAAGAGGGGTTTATCTTTAAGATTTCATTATCTCTATTACCTGCTCCTTATATTCTGTAATTTTATCAAGTAGGTTGAGAGAGTCAATTTATCAAGGGTCCCCTAATCAACACACACATACACAACCAAAATTAAACCCACTTTTGCTAAGTATAAGTCCTGTTTGGCTTACATTAAAGAATGTATGAGGGGTGAAAGAGCTCTGGAAAGGCAGGTTGAAGCCCTATTTAGCTGAGCTTTAAATATTAAGGTTAAAAAGTCTGGATTTTGGCTAGCCTGGGGGCGAAGCCAAGATGGCGGAGTAGAAGTAGAAGCACGACCTTCCCCCGGCTCCAGCTTCCCCCTTCCCCAATCCATGTAAAAAGGGGACTCTAAACAAACTTTGGAGATGCAAAACCCACAAAATGACACAGAGAAGCTAACCTCCAGCTGAGGACAGCCCGGCAGGCCGGTAGTAATCGGCCAGCGCAGCGCTCTGGGAGATGAGCCCAGCCCCATGCCTAGGCTTTAGCCCTAGGGCGGACCTGACCAGTTGCCAGCCAGAGGGTCTCCAAATCAGCAGCAGCTGTGGCCGTTTCTAGATTTATCAATACATAGATGCGAAGGACAAAGTGAGAGGCCAGTGCAGTCTGGACTTTGGGACCCAGTAAGTGGGAGTGCATGGCTTTTACCCCCAGGGCGAGAAACTGCTGAGACACTGGCACAGCCAGCCAGCGCCACATGGCGGTTTCAGCTCCTGGCCTGCAGAGTGTAGGGGAACCAAGCACCAGAATGAGGGGTAATCGCTCTTGCTTTAACCTGCTTGGATCTGGATTGCAGTCTAGGGTGGAGGTCCTGGGGTGTGTGTCCAGCTTGTCAGAGCGTGTGGAGACCTCAGAGAGGGCACCCATCTAATACCTCCGGTAGCTGAGAAAACCCCAGCATTTGGGACGAAAAATCCCCTATCTGGTGGCAGAGTCCTACTGTGGCAAAAACCCCAAAAGTCAAATAATTGAGTGGCAAAATGTGCAGGCAAAGGAAACAAAGCAGACAGAAGATTCCAAAATTACACTCCTATTTTGGGGATAAGAAGGAGCAAGGCATGGAACAGGAGGAAAACAGTGAAGTCAGAACTCCTGCACCAAAAGCTTCAAAGGAAAATGCAAGCTGGTTACAGGCCATAGAGGACCTTAAGAAGCAGATAAGGGAAGTGGAGGAAAAATTGGGAAGAGAAATGAGAACAATGCAAGAAAATTATGAAATGAGAGTCAACAGGCTGACTGAAGAAAATAATACCTTAAAAAACAGACTGACTCAAATGGCAAAGGAGGCTCAAAAAGGCAATGAGGAGAAGAATGCCTTAAAAAGCCGAATTTGCCAGATGGAAAAAGAATCTCAAAAGCTTGGTGAGGAGAATCATTTCTTCAGAATTAGATTGGAGGAAATGGAAGCTAATGACTTTATGAGAAATCAAGATGCTGTTAAACAGATCCAAACAAATGAAAGAATAGAAGGCAATGTGAAATATCTCATGGGAAAAACCGCTGACCTGTAAAATAGATCCAGGAGAGATAATTTAAAAATTATTGGACTACCTGAAAGCCATGACCAAAGTAAGAACCTAGAAAGCATCCTCCAGGAAGTTCTCAAAGAAAACTGCCCTGATATTTTAGTACCAGAGGGCAAAATAGAGGTTGAAAGTATCCACCGATCACCTCCTGAAAAAGATCTCAAAAAGAAAACTCCTAGGAATATTATAGCCAGGTTCCGGAATTCCCAGATTAAGGAGAGAATATTACAAGCAGCCAGGAAGAAACAATTTGAATATTGTGGAAACATAATCAGGATAACCCAGGATCTGGCAGCTTCTTCACTGAGGGATCGAAGGGCTTGGAATGTGATATTCCACAGGTCAAGAGAGCTGGGATTAAAACCAAGAGTCACCTACCCAGCAAAACTGAGTATCATGTTTCAGGGGAAAATATGGTCATTCAGTGGAATAGAGGACTTTCAAGCATTGTTGCTGAAAAAACCAGAGTTGAATAGAAAATGTGACATTCAGATACAAGAAGCAAGAGAAGTATGAGAAGGTAAACAGGGAAAAGAAATCATAAGGAACTTATCAAAGTTGAACAGTCGACATTCCTACATGGAAAAACAATAATTGTAACTTATGAAACTTTTCTCAGTAGTCGAAGGGATTAGAAATATATATATAATATATATATGTCTATATATGAGGTTATATGGGCATATGAATACATATGTGAATGTGTGTATATATGTTTACAGGTATACATAGATAGAGGGCACAGGACCAATTTAACAGGAAGGGATGATACTTAAAAGGTGAAATTAAGAGGTGAGAGGAGATGGGGAGAGACAGATTGGGGCAAACTATCTCATACAGAAGAGGCAAGGGAAAATGGTTACAATGGAAGGGAAGAATAGGAAGGCAAAAGGCAATGGGTCAACCTTATTCCCATTGCATCTGGCTTGAGGAGGGAGTGAAATACACACTAAATAGGGGATCTCACCCTCCAGGAGAATAGGGGGGGAAGGGGATGAGAGGGGGGTGATAGAAGGGAGGGCAGGCTTGGGGGGAGGGAATTTTGAAGCACCCACTTTTGAAAAGGGACAGGATCAAAGTAGAGAATAGAACAAGTGGGAGGTGGGATAGGAGGGAGGGAAATATAGTCAGTCTTTTACAATATATCTACTATGTTATTGTTTTGCATTAGCCGCACATGTACAACCTATACTGAATTGCTGGTCTTCCCAGTGGGGGTGCAGCAGGGGGGGAAGGGAATGAATCTGGAATTGAAAGTTTTAAAATCAAGTATTCAAATATATATGTATGTGTATATATATATATATATATATATATATATATATGTGTGTGTGTGTGTGTGTGTGTGTGTATGTATATACTATTATTAATACCATCTTACATGTAATTAAGAAATAAGATATACCGGCACTGAGGCATAGAGATCCACTGGAAATGTTGAAACAGGTATAGGAGAAAATATGGGAGAGAGCAGATTGGAGGTGGGGATATCCTGTGGGACTGCTGTTTTGGGGGGATGGGTGGGGAAAAACGGGGAGAAAATTTGTAACTCAAAATCGGGGGGAATTGAATAATGTAAATCAGAAGTTAATAAAGTATTAAAAAAAAATTTTTTTTTAAGTCTGGATTTTATTCCTTAGGAAATAGGGAATGGGAAATACATACTCAGGCCTTCAAACCTTCCCTTCATTCCTCTTTTCAATACTGAGCACAAATCATATTATTTCCTTCTCCTCTTTCAACCTTAACTCTTCCCATTCCTCTGCAACAAGGAAACTCAGATGTTTATGTACATATTATATATGTGTTTTTCTGGAACATTTGATGCTATTTTAATTGGTATTTAAAGCTACTTGTGTACACTCTCTTTATTCTAATGTCATAGAACACAGTTTGGAGCTCCTTTTTCTTCCACCTCTGCTAGTGAAGTTTCTGACAATAAAGCTTGTTGTTGTAATGCTTCCTAGTAATTATAATTTATTACCATGCTTTTGAAAAATCATATCCAAAACTACAATTATAAATCTTTTCCTAGTTGGGAACAGCATATGCTCATCGTTGATATGCCCAGAGAGTAGGGCCTTGTTTAGTTTATTTATCTCTCTGTCCTATCTCATTTCATTTTCCCATCATTATATGCTTGAAAGAAGACTTTAGAGATTCCAAAGTTTATTGAAGCATAGATTTAGAGCTGGAAGAGACATTAAAAACCTTTGAGTCTAATCCCTTCATTTTACATATGTAGAAACTGAGACCCAGAAAAACTAAATGACTTGTCTACAGTCATAACTCACTTAAGCATTTGAGGCAGAATGTAAACCCACGTCTTCCCGAATGCAAATCTAGAGAACTGCCACCTATACCATGTTGCCTAAGCATTTTATACTCCGAAAGGCTTTCAGAAAAAAAAAGCAATCTTTCAGAGTAAAATTATTACTAATTAGTTAAAAAAGAAGAAAAGCCTAAGTAAACCTAAAATGATTAACACTCCCATCACAAAGCTTTTCAATAAATTTTAAATAATGAATTGGTGACCTTGTAAATTAAAAAAAAATTTTAGTGTATTTATTTAATATTTTATTTTTTCTACAAATTACATGTAAAAACAATTCAAACAACTGTATTTTAATTTTTATTTATTTACTTATTTATTTTTGCTTTTTGGAGGGGGGAGGTAGGGCAATTTGGGTTAAGTGACTTGCCCAAGGTCACATGACTAGTTTTTTTGTGTTAAGTAGCTTTGGCTGGTTTTGAACTCAGGTCCAGTGCTCTATTCACTGTGCCACCTAGCTGCCCCTGTATTTTAAAATTTTGAGTTCCCAATTTTCTCCCTCTCTTCCTCCCTGTCCCCCACTGAGAAGGCAAACAATTTGACATAGGTTATACATGTGCAGTCATGCAAACATATTTCCATATTAATCATGATGTGAAAGAAAACACAGACCAAAAAAAAAGGAAATAAAAATAAAGTTTTAAAAAAAATGTGCTCCATTCTGCATTCAGACTTCAGTTCTTTCTCTGTAGATGATTAGCATATTAAATCATAAATCCCTCAGAATTGTCTTGGATCATTGTAGAATAGCTAAATCATTCACAGTTAATCATTGTATAATATGGCTGTTGCTTAGTAGAACATTATTCTGATTCTGCTCATTTCACTATGCATCTGTTCATGTAAGTCTTTCCAGGTTTTTCTTTTTTTTTTTTTTAAAGCAATTGGGGTTAAGTAACTTGCTCAAGGTTACATGGCCAGTTATTTCTGGGTGTGGTACTAAGTATCTGAGCCCGGATTCAATCCCAGATCATCCCGACTCTGGGGCCAGTGCTCTTACTGTGCCACCCCTAAGCAATTGGGGTTAAGTAACTTGCTCAAGGTTACATGGCCAGGTGTTTTTGGGTGGGTGCTAAGTGTCTGAGCCCGGATTCGATCCCAGGTCATCTTGACTCTGGGGCTGGTTTCCAGGTTTTTCTGAGAGCATCCTGCTTATCACTTCTCATAATACAATTGTATCCCATCACAATCATATACCACAACTTGTTCATCCATTTCCCATTTGATAAGCATCCCCTCAATTTCCAATTCTTTGTTACCACTTAAAAGAGCTACTAAATTTTTGTACATATAGGTCCTTGTCCTTTCTGTTTTTTATCTTTGTGATACAGACATAATAGTGGTAATTTCTGGGTCAAAGGTTTTATAGTCTTTTGGGCATAGTTCCAAATTGCTCTACAGAGTGGTTAAATCGGTTCACAATTCCACCAACAATGCATTAATGTCTCAACTTTTCCACATGCCCTCCAACATTTGTCACTTTACTTTTCTGTCATATTAACCAATCTGATAAGTGCCAGGTGGTACATCAGAATTGTCTTAATTTGAATTTCTCTAATCAATAGTGATTTAGAGCATTTTTTCATTTGACAATAGAAAACTTTGATTACTTTTTTTTTCTAAAAACTGCCTGTTCATATCCTTCGACTATTTCTCAATTGGGGAATGGATCTTATTTTTATAAAATTGACTCAGATCTCTATTTATTTGAGATATGACATTTATCAGAGCTGTAAATTTTTTTCACAGTTATAATTACTTTGTATTTCCTTCCATACTATTTTTCACTGTTTTTCCTACTTTCTCCTTTCACCCTGTCCATCCTTGAAAGTGTTTTGCTTTTAACTACCACCTCCTCCAATCCACCTTCCTTTCTATTAGCCCCACCTCCTCTTATCCCTTTCTGTTCCTACTTTCCTGCAGAGCAAAATAGATCTATACCCAACTGAGTGGGTGTGTTATCCTCCATCTAAGCCAGTTCCATTGAGAGCAGGATTCAAGCACTCTCCCCCTCTCTCATTCCCCCAGCTTCCCCTCTACTATAAAAGTTCTATCAGGCCTCTTTTATGTCACATAATTTATCCCATTCTACCTCTCCCTTTCCCCTTCTCCCAGTGCATTCCTCTCTCTCACCCCCTAATTTTGTTTTTTTTTAAATATTATCCCATCATAATGCATTCATACCCATGGCCTCTGTCTATATACACTCCTTCTAACTGTCCTAATAATGAGAAAGTTCTTGGGGGTTACAAGTATCATCTTCCCATGTAGAATGTAAACAATAGAACCTTATTGAATCCCTTATAATTTCTCTTTCCTGTTCTCCTTTTTATGCTTATCTTATTTTTTTAAGTTTAATAATGTTTTTAATCAAATGCTTTATTAACCTCTAGTTTACATCTATGCTTATCTTATTTAAAAATCAAATTTTCTGTTCAACTCTGGTCTTTTCATCAGGAATGACTGAAAATCCTCTATTGAATGTCAATTTTTTTCCCTGAAGGATTATACTCAGTTTTGTGGGTTAGGTGATTCTTGGTTGTAATCCTGGTTTCTTTGTCCTCTGGAATATCATATCCCAAGTCCTCTGATCCTTTAATGTAGAGGCTGCTATATCTTGTGTTTCCTAACTGTGACTTCATGATATTTAAATTATTTCTTTCTGATACTTCCAATATTTTCTCCTTCACCTGGGAGCTCTGGAATTTGGTTATAATATTCCTTTTGAGTTACCATTTGCAGATTTCCTTCAGGAGATGATCAGTGGATGCTTTCAATTTCTACTTTACTCTCTGGTTCTAGAACATCAGGGCAGTTGTCCTGGATAATTTCTTGAAAGTTTATATCTAGGTTCTTTTTTGATCATGGCTTTCAGATAAGTCCAATAATTCCTAAATTATCTTTCCTGGATCTATTTCCCAAGTCAGTTGCTCTTCCAATGAGATATTTTACATTTTGTTATATTTTTTTCTATTCTTTTGATTTTGTTTTATTGGTTTTGATGTCTCATTATTTGCACCTCTCTTTGCATTTAGTCGATTCTGTTTTTTATGGTGTTATTTTCTTCAGCATCTTTTTGTGCCTCCTTTACCAAGTTGTTGATTCTTTTTTCATCATTTTCTTGTATCACTCTCATTTCTTTTCCCAATTTTTCCTCTACCTCTCTTATTTGATTTGTAAAGTCCTTTTTGAGATCTTCCAGGAATTATTTTGGGGCCTTGAGACCTATTCGTATTTTTCTTTGAAGCTTTTGATGTAGCAGTTTTGGTTTTATTGTCTTCCTGTAAGTGTGTTTTAATCTTCCCTGTCACCATAGCAATTGTCTATGGTCCTGTTCTTCTGTTATTCCTTGCTCATTTTTCCAGTCTATTTCTTGACTTTTAATTTTATATTCAAATTAAGTTCTGATCCCAGAGTGGAGGGAACACTGTCCCAAGCTTCAGGTGTTTTTTTGGCAGCTGTTTTCAGGTTAGTTTTCGGGGTCTGTAAATTTTCAGTTCTATCAGGATTGTATGATCTAAGGAGAGGTGTGTTTACTACTCTTCTGGACTGTGGTCTGGTCTGTGAGCAACCACAAGCATTCTTTTCTGTTCTGGAACTGTGACCAGAGTCCTGCTCCCCTTCAGCCATAGGCTCTGTTGTATTAGTACTTCTTCTCACCCTGGAACTGTGACCAGGACTGTGACCTGGATCTAAGTATAGGCAATGAAACACAATCCTCCAACCAGTGTAGCAAAGGGACCCCTGTAATCTCCTTCTGACCAGTTGTCTGAGCCCCTTATTGAATGTGGGCTAAAAACTCCAGAAGCTGCTGCTACCACCACTGATTCAGTCATCCCAAAGGCCTGCTGCTGGTTTCCTAGGGTAGTCTGCACTGGTGCAACCTGTGCTGGACCTGGACTGCACTCCACTATCACTACAGTGCAACAGATGTTTCCCACCAACATTCTAATTGTCTTGGGCTGGAAAATTGTTTCACCTGGTCCTTTTGTGGGCTCTGCTGCTTCAGAACTCATTTTAAGGCATTATTTAAAGTTGTGTAGAGGACAATTTGGGAGAACTTGAGGAAGTACCTGTCTTTTCTCTGTCATCTTGGCTCCATTCCCCCAAGTTTGACCTCATAAATTCCTTTTTTTTTTTGCTTTTTTTTTTTTGAGGGGTGAGGGCAGGGCAATTGGGACTAAGTGACTTGCCCAAGGTCACATGGCTAGTTTTGTGTTAAGTGTCTGAGGCCAGATTTAAACTCAGGTCTTCCTGACTCCAGGTCCAGTGCTCTATTCACTGTGCCACCTAGCTGCTCCTGACTTCATAAATTCTTAACTGGAAAATATTAATACTTGTATATAAACTGTAAACCTCTTCAGGGCAGGAATTTTTAAATTTTTTTCCTTTGTTTTTAAATCATACAGGATTGTGTCTAGAATGTAATGTGCTGAATAAATGCTTGTTGACTGATTATAGTACAACCATGTCTTCTGAATTATTTAGTCCTGTTAATACAATGCAATGAGATTTATGGAGAATGAGACTATATTTAATACAAAGCACAACTAGTTTTATTCAGTTTGCTCTCTGATTTCAGTTTTAAATATTTTACTTTTCCCCCAATTACATGTAAAAACCATTTATAACATTCATTGTTGTTGTTTTTTTAAGTTTTGAGTTCCATATTCTATCCTTCCCTCCCTTCCTCTCTTTCTGAGATGGTAAGCAATCTGATATAGGTTATACATGTGTAACCTAATTTCAGTTCTGTAGGAAATTACTGGCAAGTAATCATTATTGTAATGGCAAGTAATTATTATTGCAGAACAGCACCTTCTCTGTAATTTAGGTTCTTTTTTTTTTTTTTTTGCTTTTTGGAGGGCAATTGGGGTTAAGTGACTTGTCCAAGGTCACATGGCTAGTTTTTGTGTTAAATGTCTGAGGCCAGATTTGAAATTAGGTCCTCCTGACTCCAGGGCCAGTGCTCTACTCACTGTGCCACCTAGCCGCTCCAATTTAGGATCTTAATTGCCTGGCATTGAGAAGGTAAGCAACTTACCTAGGATCGTATAGGTAGTATGTATCAGAGGCAGGATTTGATCTCTGGTCCTCCTGATTCCAAGACCAGCCATCAAGCCTCTCTACCATGCTGCCTACCTCAACTAGTATAAGCTTTATCTTTTGTATAATTGAACAATTGTTTCAGCACTTGCTGTCATGAAGACCTGAGTTCAAATTCAGTCTTGCACACTTACCAGCTGTGTAATAATTCTTGTTACCTCTGTTTCCCTTAGTTTCCTATCTATAAAACGGGGATAATCAATGAACCTACCTCCCAGGGTTGTTGTAAATAAAATAAATAATATTGTAATGAAATAAATAAATAAAAATTGTAATGAAATAACAATTATAAAACCCTTAGCACAGTGCTTGGCACACAGCCGGTTCTATATAGATGTTAGCTATTATGAAGTTATAAAACTAGCTAGGTTGACTATTTTTAGTCAACAGTGGTTTGTTTGTTTTTTTCCTTCAGGGGAAAAAAATTCCTCCTTTGCTTCTTCTCTCCAATGAGTATGTTTTGAATGTAGGGAGGATATTAAATTATGATCATTTTCAGGGGGAATGTTCTTTTAGAGAAGATAAATAGCACAACCACTTTATTGACATTTCTGAAAACTCATGTGTTCTATCCACACAAATGAAGTGTGTTTTAAGAGCAACTCAACAAATGAATAGTGGCCTTTGAACCAATCAGAGGCACTCACAGCTACAGTCTTTGAAAGACTGCTGCTGCTGCTGAGGAGGAGGAGGCGGAGGAGGAGGAAGAGGATGACGATAAGGATGCTGCTGCTAGACACAGACATCTGACCTTGAAATCACAAAGTCTGTGTAGAATCAAAGTTGCTTTTTTTCACTCTACCCCCATACTAACTAAATGTTAAAAATTTGCTGTTTTCTTCATTGCATAGCAATTACAGAATCCTGATGCTTAAGAAGAGGCCTGGCCTTTCCTCTTAATCAGATGCTCGGTAGAAACCCAACTTAGGAGTAATTACTGTGGCTAAGGCTATCTCAGGATATCTGCTGCCCCCTAACTGCGGCTATAGAGAACAATTTAAGCTACACTCACTAAACCGGCACTAACTTTCATGCATGCTAGACTTTATTAATGTATATGTAAATCTCAATTATCCAGGAAATGTAATGTGGGTTTTCAAGTGGCCACAAAATAATATGCCACCAGACATGGTTCAATATGCTCCAAGGCTACTTTTTATCCCCCTTTGAACTAAAGTCATACTTGCCTGGGCAAGATGGGGGGAGGGGAGGGTGGGTAGAGGGGGAGAATTCTTTGCTTCTTACTTCTTAGTTCAAGTTTTTTTTTGTTATGAACACAGAAACCCTTAAGATTCCAGAACCAACTCCAACCTAAATGCTATTTTCACCTTGTTGTCTTATTTTCCCCTTTCCAAATCCAAATATATGATTCTAGATTCTGTGACCTCAAAGCTCCCTAAAAAAAATCTCTCAAGTTCTATGAGATAAACTCTGAATATTTTTAATAAGACAATAATACTGTCTCACATTTATATAATACTTTAGCATTTACAAAGCCCTTTTATGTGATCCTCACCATGTAAACAAGTATCATCCATTTTATTTTATAGACCAGGGAAATAAGGTAAAGTTTTACTCAGGATTATGCAGCTAATAAGTAGTTGAGTCCAGGCTCAAATGCAGGACTTGTAACACTCAGCTGCTACTAGGGAAATATGTGCCCAGTTAAAAGAGTAGGACATTTGGCATATTATTGTCATGGGGATCTGGCCCACAAACAGGACCTTTCAGATCACTAACATGGCATCTCCATAAGGAGGGTGCCAGGGTGCTGTTATCAGGAAAAATATGAGGGAAGTACCTCAGAGAGATCGGATCATGTGTGGATATTGGGTAACTGGTTCTGACTGGCTAAACTAAGCTGGGCAGAGTCTTTGTCCATAGGCTGTGTAGCCCATGGTGGCATCCTCAAAAAGCCTGAGTCAGCTCTTTGCTTTACTGTTTTTACTCGTGCTCTGATGATGGAGCCTGAAAGAGCCATGCTGTAAAGGGAAGGGCTCTGAGGCTTAATCTCCCCTTCCTCAGAGGGTCTGGGGAGTAGGATTAGAGGTGAGGTTATGCTCCTGATGTGTTGACCTTTACACATTTGTTCTTAACTATGTCTTTGAAGTAAATATTCCTTTGTAAAATATACCTGTAAAAGATACTTGTAAAAGATCCTTAGCAAAAAGAACTGGAGTACTACTTATTGGCCCTCTAAAAATGGAGGAGGGTTTGGGAACAAAATTGGTGGCTGCTTAAGTCCATGACTGAAGAGAAAGAGACACCCAAGGTCCTCGGGTGCCTGAGAAAGACCCCTGGGGGAGATGTGGCCTGCCTGACCCTGAGACAGTGGAGCCAGACCATCCTTGTAGTTCTCTATTATCTTGTGTAAGTCATTAAGCACAGTGGGTAAAAGGCTTGAGAAGAGTTTACCATACTACTAATTTTTGTTGTTCACTCATCTTAGTCATGACAGACTCTTTATGACCCTATTTGGGGTTTTCTTGGCAAAGATACTGAAATGTTTTACCATTCCCTTCTTGAGCTAATTTTACAGATGAGGAAACTGAGGCAAGCAGGGTTAAGTGACTTGCCCAGGGTCACACAGCTAGTAGGCTTCTATTTGAATTCAGGCTATATTTGAAGTCAGGTCCCTCTGACTCCAGGGTTGTGACTCTGTCTACTACACCACCTAGCTGCCCTATAATACTAATATAAATGTGATGTTCTGAAATGACACACTCTCAAGCTCTCCTCAAGCCTAGACTCCTCATTACTATCTATTGGTTGTAAATCAATGCTAGTTAGGAAAGCTCCTTGAGAAGAGGGATTGTTTTTTGCTTAGCATAGGACCAGGTACATAATACATGCTTAATAACCACTACTTCCCTAAATGACTAGTTAGGGACCTCCCAAGCTATCATTGATTCTCTGGACAATGTTATTTTCTCTTTTAATGGTAAATTTTAAAAATTGCCTCCTTTTTGTGTGTGGTAGAGGTTCCTAATGGGAAAAGAACTTTTTTTTAAAGGACTAATTCAGTTCTTTATATAAAGGATTTTTCTTCTCCCTCGCTTCTGTCTTCTTCTCTTGTGCACAAAACTATTTTGGGGGAAAGTGCTTTGTAAATCTTTAAGAAAAATTAGTAGTAAAAAAAATTAGTAGGTGGTAGTTGTGCTGCTGATGATGAAGGTAGCAAAAAATATTTACAGTACATGGTCTTTGAACATTTGCAAGAAGGCCATATGCAATATTTCATTTGTTGTTTGTTTTAGTTGTGTCTGTCTCTTCGAGACCCCATTTGGGGTTTTCTTGGCAAAAATGTTAGAATGGTTTGCCATTTCTTCTCTAGCTCATTTTACAGATGAGGAAACTGAGGCAAAGAATGATTTGCCCAGGCTCATATAGCTAGTAAATGTCTGAGGCCAAACTTGGACTCAGGAAGATGATTCTTCCTGATTATTAGTCTGTCACTCTACGCCCTGTCACCTACCTGCCTTGTAATATTTTGTTTATTCCTCTTAAATGTGTCGTTATTATTCTGGGTTTATTCCCAAGATCCAGTGAGATTATCCAATGTTCTGGTGTTTTATCACACAGCATTAACAAAAACTAAAACAACAACCAAAAAAGCAGAGGTAGAAAAGACTATAGTTTCTCTGATATTCTCGAAATGATTATGTGTAATCTAATGGTTTGAATGGCATCAGACTTATTCTTGACCCTCAGTAACCTGAGGTGTAATGCTACCGGTTAACACATTATTCAATAGCACTAAATTCCTCTTTAAGGATTTACAAGCTATTGATTTGTCCTGGATACATTCCCCCTCCTCTTACAAGTGTAGTATAACAATTTTTAAAAATTAAACTGAATCAAAATAAACCTGCTTTGAGTACATCTTTGATTTGCATGCCTCCCACTGATATATACAACCTGAGTGGGAGTCACAGGGCAGAAAGTTATTCATCCAACTTTGTTCCTAAGGCTACTACTGAAAACATTTCTCAAACTTATTGGCAGTTCACATTTATTTATCACTTTAAAATGTGCATTAGTTGACTCATTTGATTCCCGCAACAACCTTATTAATTAGAAGCTATTACCTTCCCAATTTTACAAGTGGGGAAACTGAGGATCAGAAAAATAGGTCACTTGTCTTGGGTAATAGAGATAGTGTCTAACATTGGTCTAGTCATTTCACCACACTGCCTTTAAATTAGCCATTTTCCACATACTTAAACTTTATAAATGCTGCATATTTATTTATCATTTTTTGCTCTTTTTTTTTTTGGAAGGGGAAAGGCAGGGCAATTGGGGTTAAGTGACTTGCCCAAGGTTACACAGCTAGTAAGTGTTAAGTGTCTGAAGTCGGATTTGAACTCAGGTCCTTCTGATTCCAGGGCTGGTGTTCTATTCACTGTGCCACCTAGCCACTCCAAATGCTGCATATTTAGTAAATACATCTATCACAAACCCTGTAGGCAAAGAGAATCAATCAATCAAAATCCATCCAGCATTTATTATGTGCCTGGCACTGTGCTAATCCTTGAGAATGTAAAACAAAAAATGAAACACTCTCTTCAAAGAATTTACATTCTATGGAAGAAGACAATATGTATGTTTATAACTACATGCAAAATACATAAAAATAATCTGGCCTCAGACACTTAACATTTACTAGCTTTGTGGGCAAGTCATTTAATCCCTATTGCCCTGACCTCCCCCCCCCAAAAAACAGCACAAAAAAACCCATAAAAATAAATACAAGGTAGTTGAGTAAGGGATGTCACTATCAATCAGGGGGATTAGGAAAGACTTCTTGCAGAAAGTAGTACTTGAGCTGAATTTTGAAGGAGACAAAAGAGACTGTAAGCTTGAGAGGTGGAGGGGGAGCTCATTCTAGTCATGGGGGACAGTCATTGCAAAGGAGTCAGTAGATGGGGTGTTCTATGTAAGAAATAGCACAAAAACCAGCTTGGCTAGACTACAGAGTGTGGAAAAGAGTATATTATATACTAAGGTTGGAAAGGTATGTTAAGACCAAGTTGTAAAGAGCTTCAAAAGACAGAGAAATTTTTATTTAATCCTATAAACAACTGAGAGTCATAGGAGTTTGAGTAATGTTGTGACAGTAAGAATTGCCTTTTAGCAAAATCCTTTTAGCTGTTATTTGGGGAAATAGATTGAAATGGGCAGAGAGTTAAGGAAGAGAGACTGATTGTAGATTGTTGAAAAAGTTCAGGCAAGAGGTGATAAACTGGGGTGGAAAAGGGGGATTGGGAAGGTGGCCATTTGAGCAGAGAGAAGGTGTTTGCAAGAGATTTTATGGAAGTTGGAATGACAAGATTTATAACTGATTGTATATGTGGGATAAGAGAGAGTAAAGAGTCAAGGATTACACCAAACTTGTGGGTGTGGTTGACCTGAAGTAAGGTGGAAGCCTTGACAGAGATAAGGAAGTTCAGAAAAGAGAGGGATTTAGGCAAAAAGATCATCATTTTGGATGTGGAGTTTTCTGTACCTCTAGGAAGACTGGTTTGAAATAGTCAATAAGGAAATGTCTTATCTAGAGCTTAGGGAAAAAGACCCGGGCTCCATATATGGATCCATTGTACAAACGATCCTTAAATCCATGAGACCTGATGAACTCCCTGAGAATATAGAGAGGGGTCCTTAGGGAGCAACAACAGATGATGTGACATGGATTTATGAACCAACAAAAGAAACTGAGGAGGAGCAATCAGAATGGTCATAGGGCAACCAAATAGAAGCAAAATTCATTAAAATCCATAGAGTAGAGTAATTAGGAGATGGTTGTGAATAGTGTTGGACCTTTCAGAAGGATAAGGACTGAAAAAAAAAATCATTACATTTGACAATTAAGAAGTCAGTGGTCATTTTGAAAAGAGCAGTTTTCATTGAGTGAGGAGGCCAGAAGACAGGTTGTAAAGGGTTGCAGGGATGGGGAATTTGCAGCCTCAAGGCCACATGTGGCCCCAAGGCTGCAGGTTGCTCACCCCCGCATAAGGAGAGCAGAGGAAGGGGAGGCAATGATTATAGACAACTTTTTCTAGTACTTCAGTTGTGAAAAAGAAAAAATATAGGGAGACAGTGTGAGGATATGGTAAGATCTAGTGAGGTTTTTTGTTTTGTTTTGTTTTGTTTTTAAGGAAGTGGAGACCTAGGTATGTTTATAGACAATATGGAAAGAATAAATAGAAAAGGATAGATTGAAAATTAGAATTGCTGATAGTGATTTTGAAGAAATTTGCTAGAGTATGAGATAAAGGCTACATATAGAGTGCACAGAGTACAAATACTGAATCCAACATTTAATTAGTTATTCCTGGGGACTATTCCTAGCTTAACAGGTAGTTTTGAATCCTGCTATTAATATATATGTGTATATGTGTTTGTACAATATACGTATATATACATACACACATAGTTATGTATATAGACATGTATGCATATGTATATATATGAGCACACATACATATATGTAATTTCATTAATTCAACAAAAAACTTTAGTACCTACTATCTCAAAAATACTTTCAGGCTCAAAAATTCTTTATTCGTTGTTTCAAGGTCTACTGCTAAGAGCTGTAGAAGACATAGAACTACAAATACAAGATGGAGTCCCTGCTTCAAAGACCATAAAGAAAAATGAACTGAACCAAAGTCCATTTAACCTGGGTCCTATCTTCAATCTGCCACTAATTGGATCTCTGAGGTCCCTTCAAGTTCTAAAAATTCAGTGATCCTAAGACCTTAGGCTATTCTGCAAAGGGAAAATATAGAAAACAATGATTGTTTTTTATATTGAAAGTTCAATGAAGAAAAATGGTGACTACTTCTAATAGAACTTATAAATAATAACATTGTCTTACATAGTTCTTTACAGATGTGTAATGGGAATGCAAATTTGGAAGATCTTCCCTGCCCCTAGGCTAAAGTGCACCTGAAGCCTGGGGTGGGAGGCTTGTTTTTCAGTAGATGCTTCTTGATTGGCCAGTGAGTTAATAAGGTTGTTACATTCTCTGAGCCAGGAGAAGGCTATATAAGCCCTGATGTTTAGCTTTGTTTTGGGGGGCTCGCTTTGAGAAGTGTTCTGTGATTTGATGTGGATTCTGGGAAGCCGTTGTCCTGAGCCCCCCGGCTTTGAAAAAACCGAGATGTTGAAACCCAGATGTTGACTGGGTATGGATGTAATGGTTGGACAGTTTGAAATCTGTCTACTAGATCTGTTTCTGTCTTGATAATTCTGTCTGTGTACTTTGAAGTTTGGAGTGCTGACCTTTTCCCCTGAACAAGGTAAACGATATATGTCTGACTGATTAAAGTAAGCTTGTTAACCCATTTTGAGTTGCTTTCTTTTAACAAAGCAGATCCAAGAACCTGTATGGGCAGCCACCCTGAGGACGCTTGGGGTGCTTGCTGCTACAAAATGGCATCACGAACAGGATCTGCAGAGTAAAAGGAAAGTATGGGGGCTGGGATAATCGTTTGTTTCCCAGTTGTGGTAGCTGTGACTCTGTGAAGCTGTGGAGCAGGAGAGAAGAATGGCCTGCATGCGGATTTCGCTGAGCTGAGAGCAGGAATGGTGAGCTGCCTGAATCAGGACCTGGGCAGAAGCCAGGAGCGGCTTCCGCCTGCGGGAAAAGGAACCCAGAAGTTTGGAATTCAGCCACAGGAAAAGGTAAGAACTGAGCAGCAAAGCAGGGGCACTGAGTGTGTTTCCTGGCTGCATCCCATAGTTTGGGACCCAGGGGGAGGATGGACTGGTGACTATGGTGGGTGGGATGAAGTGCCTTGGATCCCCAGGGACCCCACCTTGTTGGTTTTGTTGCCCAGCCCCCTCTCTGTACTTGGAAGCAGGGGCTGGAGCTGTGTGAAGGGAAGGACACCCCCCCCCCAGAACTTTATTTGAACTCTTGTTTTGAACTGAAGTGATAATGCTATGTACTTTGTGTTTGTTTAAGGCCCAGTGGCAACTTTGGTAACTTTAGTTCTGTACCTTGAAAATGTGACTAAGAGATGTTTAGTGCTAATTCAAAAGTAAATTGTCTATGCTATGGGTATGAAAGATCTTGGGGCCGAATGTAATGGGAATGCAAATTTGGAAGATCTTCCCTGCCCCTAGGCTAAAGTGCACCTGAAGCCTGGGGTGGAAGGCTTGTTTTTCAGTAGATACTTCTTGATTGGCCAGTGAGTCAATAAGGTTGTTACATTCTCTGAGCCAGGAGAAGGCTATATAAGCCCTGATATGAGGCTTTGTTTTGGGGGCTCACTTTGAGAAGTGTTCTGTGATGTGATCTGTATTCTGGGAAGCCGTTGTCCAGAGCGCCCCACCCCCCTTTGAAAAACCCAGATGTGGAAACCCAGATGTTGACTGGGTATGGATGTAATGGTTGGACAGTTTGGAAATCTGTCTACTAGATCTGTTTCTGTCTTGATAATTCTGCCTGTATACTTTGAAGTTCGAGGTGCTGACCTTTTTCCCCTGAACAAGGTAAACGATATATGTCTGACTGATTAAAGTAAGCTTGTTAACCCATTTTGAGTTGCTTTCCTTTAACAAAGCAGATCCAAGAACCTGTGGTGGCAGCAAACTCTGAGGACGCCAGGGTGCTTGCTGCTACAAGATGCCAAATGCTTGTTATGTATATGACCTCATTTGATCCTCATAACTCCATGAGGCAGGGAAGACAAGTTTGCTGTCATCATTTTATAGACAGGGAAACTGAGGCTTAGAGAAATTAAGAATTTGCCCAGAGTCACAGATGAGGTAAATGGTGGGTACAGATTCAAACTCGGGTTTTCCAACACTTAGTATCATGCTATTTCCCCTGCCCTAAGATAACTCCTAAGCCATCTAAAAATCATTAATACCAACATAGCCTTTAAAGTGGGACCTCTCCATCAAGGTACAATGTGCTGAAATTGGGTGAATTACATTTAGGCCCACTGACGTAAGTTAAATCTAGGCCCACTTAAGCATTTATATTGACAATTAGCTCTTGAAAGAGCTAATTCTTTTATAAACAAACATCTAAGGTATGCAAGACCTCAGGTGAAAGAATAACAGAAAGCACTTCAACCACTCCACTGGGGCAACAACAAATGACGATACACATATATACACACTGTTTCCCCAAAGAATATCTCATATTGAAGGAAATCTCACAGAATGTCAGGTCAATCTCTTTTCAGGAAGTGAAATAAAGGAGAAGCAATGGGAAAATAAACAGATTTATTCAGCAAATACTATTTGAATTCGACTGAATAATCAACCTTTATGGTTACTTTGAGAAAAGGAATCTTTCACTCTTGTTTTCTTAGATTTGACAAAAAATTTAATCTGAAGATATCAAAGAATTATACAGCTGATAAGGTTTATATTGCAAAGAGACTGTAACCTACAACCAGAACATTCCAAGAGCACTTGACTCGGGAAACATCCTCAATATTGCAGACTTTTGAGACAGAACAAATTAAGACCAGTGTTTGGGGGACCAGAAGAATTTTTTCCTCAGTAACCTTGGTTAGTCCTTCTAAGGACTAATTCTGGGTTGCTATATAAGAGCCAATTAGGCTACTTCTCCCTTTTCAGGGTTCTAGGGGTCCAAGTATCTTTTCATTATTGGCTTGAGTTGCCTACTGTTAGGTGCTAGCACCCATTCCATTTAACAACTTGACATCAATTCGCTTTTACAAAACAATGTTTATTTTAATAATATAGCTAGACATACAAACATTTACCCCCAACACCTCAGGGTTACATTTTTCTCTATAACCCCACAGTCTCTGGGGAGAGTGGGCTCACTCCTGTCATAGTTTCTACATAGCCTTAGTCCCATTAAATTCATGCCCAACTGCAGCATTATTGCCTGCAGAATCTCATCTCTTCTAGCTGAGCTGGGTCTCTAAGGTCCTTGTTCCTCTAGGCATCAGTGCTGGGCTAACTGTAAAACTCAGAATGACTCCAACTCCTGAATTCCCAAATTCCTGGAGGCTCATTCTCCTGACTTTTCCTTGCAAAATTGAAGCATCCAAAATGAATATCCTTCATTTAAACCAAAAGAGAAAATGATGAGACAAAAGAACAAGGCCCATTTTTATGGGTTCACAAGCCAGATTTGGAGGGGATAGAGAGTTAAACCAAGAGAAAGAAGTTGAAGAGAATAGCTAAAACTCTAATAGACTAGTGCCTTTTGAAAATATTCCCCTTTCTTAGCTATGTAGCTAATTGAAGACTTCCCTTAACAAATGGCTGGTTGTTTCGGTTTAGTCATTTCAGATTCTGCATGACCCCATTTGGCAAAGATACTGCAGTGGTTTGCCATTTCCTTCATTAGCTCATTTTACAGATGAAGAAACTGAGGCAAACAAGGTTCAATGACTTGCCCGGGGTCACACAGCTAGTAAGTGTCTGAAGCCATATTTGAACTCAGGCCTTTATGACTCCAGGCCTGGCACTCTATTCACTATGCCACCTAGCAGTCCAACAAATGGTTAGCAGGCAACAAATAGGTAAAGAATGCCTAGCCCTGTTCCAAATTCTCTCCAAGTTATCACCATTACACATCAATCATCACAGCTTTTCTAAAAGCAGGCTTCTCTTCAACATGGGGAGTTAACATCAAAGCCACTCTGCACAAATGCTAGATTCCTATTACATTTAAATCAAACTAGAAAGAGCAAGACAGTGGGGAAAAACAAAACAAAACAAAACACTGCCCTTGGTATCAGAAGACCTGAGTGGCCATTGTGGTTCTTCTGCTTCTTAAGAAGATGACCTTTGGTGAGTCATCTGACATCTCTGAGGCTCAATTTCCTCACCTGTAAAATAAAGATATTAGCTGTGCTATTTACCTCACAGGTTAGTTGTCAAGATTAAACAAATTAAAGTGTTAAAATGCTTTTTCACTATAAAATGTTTTCTACAAGTAAACCAGTCTTATTAAATGAGACCCATTTCAAAAAAAAAAAGAGCTCATCCTTTAATTATTTCTGAACTTGAGTTCCACTGGTAGAATGGGTATATTTGATGTCAGCACAATTTAGTAAAGCCATTCATCCAGCAATTTGGAAACTGGGTAAAAGGGCACTATTGTTTTTCTCATTTTCTTAAGTGGAAAAAAAGACATATTTCTTCCATATAGTCACAAGGGTTCTAGCACTTCTCTCATATAAACATTTCTAAGAAATTCCACAAGATGATGAAAATAGTTCAAGTCAATTAATTCATTCATGAAATAAATATTGATTGTGAAAATAATATGCACAAAATATCATGAGAAATACACTGCGAATAAGATAGAGTTCCTGCCCTCAAGGAGCATGGAATCTCATATGGGAAATAACTTTACAAAGTAATTATGATACAGGTATTAAGGAGAAAATTTTACAGCTTTTACAAAGTGTTTCATGACAAATTAGTTCACAGGAGAGACAGATCTCAATGGAGGGACTGAGGAAAACCTCACAGAAGAGATACCATTTGTTTTCAGCATTGTAGGATATACAGGAGTCAGTCAAGTGGGGCTTTATTTTTTTATTTATTTGTTTGTTTATTTATTTATATATTCATTCATTCATGTGCATATGTGTATGTTTCTCTAGATATTTAATAACAATATTTCAATATGATTGGTTTCTTTTGCAATCCTATATTTGGGAAGGGAGGTTTTTAAAAAAAATTATTCTGAGAAGGGATAGTTTCACCAGACTTCCAGTGGAGTCCACCACACACAAAAAAGTCGAAGAACATCTGCCCTAGAGGTTTTAGGAGTTGGGAGGGGGGGAGTTTAGAACTTTAATAAATGCATTTACAGCATCAGAGAGAGAGAGGCAATTACCAAAGCAGCATGCACACCACTCTGTTCCGGGTTGAAAGAGTAAAGGAAAGAGCTGTTTTATGTCAATGAAGAGTCTATTTCCTTCATTCTGTGGTTATTTACACAGTGAGTGAAATAATTGGGCTGTGCTTCTCTCTATCAGTAAGAGGATGTGGGAATCAGATGGCTTCACGTTATACTTCTGTGGGTGGGAGCTTGGCAGCTCTCACCTCTTGGCTTATGAGAAGTGATGTTTTAAGGGGGTTCCCTTGGAGAGATAGAGGAATGACTAACTCTTTAACACAGTAACATGAAGTGGCCTGGTTTCTTTGATGTGTAGAAAGATTTATGTTGTATGCATATCGTCGTTAGTTTTCTGAGGTTAACATTAAAAAATACTAGAAAACAGCCATTTTGAATGTGCATGGATGAACCTCCTCTTTCATGTCTTGTCTTCAGTTCAGTTCAACAAGGACTTGAGGAAGCACTTTTTATCAGGCATTATATTAGGCGCTGGGAGACAAAACAATGCAAAGATGAAAAAGACAAGATTTCCTTCCCTAAAAGAGCTGGCATCATTATGGGGGAAATGGCACTCATAAGTATTATAATACAGACTATAATATATGTAAGCTTCTTTAGAATAAGGATAATATCTCTTTTTTTCTCATCATATCCGTTAGCACCCAGCATGGTGCCCAGTGCATAACAAATGCTTAATACAGTAACTACATCTAAATTTCACAGTAGATAGTTTGTTATACCTGCAAACAGGAAGATCTGAGTTCAAATTTGAACTCAGACCGCAGCTAGATGATCCTGTATAAGTAATCCAATCTCTGTTTGCCTCAGTTTCTTCATCTGTGAAATGAAAATAACAATACTCCTACCTCCAAGGGATACTTTGAGGATAAAATGATGCCAGTTATAAAGTGCTATATAAGTGCTAGCTATTATTATTGTTGTTAGATTTATGAATAAATGTATGAGAAATCTGCAAAGTGCTATGACTGCATCTTTTCATTCTTGGTAAATGAAACTGATATTCAAAAAAAAATGAAACTGATACTAAGAGAAAAAAGAGACTAACATGTCTAAAAGAGTGTGAACAATGGGTGGTAAAAGAATATACATAAAAAAGGAAACTCCATTAGTGAATCTTGGGGAGAAGAATCAGTTTATATATCACAAGACAAAAAAAAAATCATGACAACGAAGTTCTAGTAATATCCTTGTTGAAGCATCAGTTCATTTGAAAGTGGTCTTTCCCTTACACCCCTTTAAATGGGGATTGATTAGAAACCAGAATCCAACATCACAAAATTCCTTTTAAAATAACTGTAGACAATATAGAATACTTGAGAGTTCACCTGCCAAGACAAACCCAGGAACTATATGAATATAATTAAAAAACACTTTTCACATAAAGACAGATCTAAAAAACTAGACAGATATCGATTGCTCATGGGTAGCCAATATAATAAAAATGACAATTTTTATTGACAATAAAAATGACAGTAAAAAAGCCCAATATTATAAAAATGACAATTCTACCTAAGTCAATGTACTTATGCAGTGCCATACCAATCAGACCACCAAAGAATTATTTTATAGAGCTAAGAGAAAAATAATAAAATTCATCTAGATGTGCAAAAGGTCAAGCATATCCAGAGAATCAATGAAAAACAGTGAAGGAAGGTGGCCTAGCAGTACCAGATTTCAAACTATACCAAAAGGCAATAATCATTAAAACAACTTGGTACTTGCTAAGAAATAGAGTAGTTGATCAATGGTATAGATTAGGTATACAACATTCAGTAGTATATGAACACAGTAATCTAGTTTTGATAAACCAAAAGACCTAAGCTTTGGGGACAAGTACTCACTATTTGACAAAAAGTGTTTGGAAAACTGTAAAGCTTTTTGGCAGAAACTAGGCATAGACCAACATCTTACACTATATACCAAGATAAGATCAAAATGGATAAATGATTTAAATATAAAGGGTGATGGGGGCAGCTAAGGTGTCCACAGTTAATAGAGCACTGGCCCTGAAATTAGGAGGACCTGAGTTGAAATCTGACCTCAGACACTTAATACAAAAACTAGCCATGTGACCTTGGGCAAGTCTCAACCCCAATTGCCCTCCAAAAAAGAAAAAATATAAAGGGTGATATCGTAAGCAAAATTACGGGAGCCAGGGAAAATTAACCTGTCAGATCTATGGATAAAGGAAGAGTTTATAACCAAAAAAAAGATAGAGATCACAGAAATTAAATGGAATTATGATTACATGAAATTTAAAAAGTTTTTACACAAACAAAATCAATGTAGCCCAAATTAGCAGGAAAATAGGGAACTGGCAAAAAAAAATTTAAGCAAATTTCTCTGATAATTATGTCTCCGTTCTCAAATATATATATAGGAAACTGAAATTATGGGGAAAAAAAAGAGCCATTCCCTAATCGAAAAGTGATCAAAGCACATGAATAGGCAATTCTTAGAAGAAGAAATTAAAGCTATCAAGTGTCACGTGAAAAAATGCTTTAAGTTGCTTTTGACTAGTAATTAGGTTCTTAATTAAGTCATGTCAGAGGACCTGGATTCAAATCCTGACTCTGTCACTTACCGTGTGACTTTGAGCAAGTCACTTAACTTCCTTGGACCCCATTCTCCTTACATGTAAAATACAGGTGCTTGATTAGATGGCCTGCTCTAATCCTGACCAGCTCTAAATCTATGATCCTCTCAGCAAATATATCCTAGGATGTCGATTGTCATTTCTTATTGTAGAAGCAATGTTCTAAGATTGAAAAGACATTGACCTGAGTGTGAGTCCCTGCTCTGTCCTTTACTAACTGTGTGACCTTTAGCAAATCATTGAATTTTTCTGTGTCTCAGATCTCTCTTCTATAAGATTGGTGTAATAATGGTTGGAGTCTCTGCCTCACAGAGTATCTGTGAGAAAAGTACTTTATAAACCTAGATTATGCCAGCTGTTTTCATACTTCATACTTCAACAACATGTTATTTTAACATATGTATATTCCTACCACAGATTTAGATCAAAATTCTTCAGTGATTTAGTAGAAGGATTTCTTTCACCAAGCAATTCATCAACTTATGGCTAACCTAGTAATGAGCTTTTTTTGAAATTAGCTAGGGTGGTCTTTAGATGAAAAATATATCACTGGAGACTAGACCCATACTTGAAATTTTTCCAGCTTGATAAGGGAGTCAGCATGGTACTATGGAAAGACCTCTGGATTTGGAGTCTAGAAGACCTAAATTTAAATCCCAGCTCTGCTCTTTATGTGACCCTGGGTAAATTCTGAACCTCTATGGGCCTCAGTTTCCTCATTTGAAAGTGAAGATATTGGATTAGATGACCTTTCAGGTTCCATCTTCCTCTAAGTCTGTGATGACAGTAACCTTTTGACTCATAACTTGAACTTGGCTGCAAAGGTCACTTCTATGCCTCAGTAAGAAGAACTATCAAATATGAATTTATTATTACTATTACTACTACTGGGTAGCTAGGTGGTACAATGGATAGAGTGGAGTTAGAAAGATAAGCCTTCCTGAGTTCAAATCTGGCCTCAAATCTTACTAAGTTCAAATCTGGCCTCAGATATTTACTAATTGTGTGGTCCTGGACAAGTCACTTAACCCTGTTTGCCTCAGTTTCTTCATCTATAAAATGAGGTGGAGAAGGAAATGGCAAACTATGTCAATATCTCTGCCAAGAAAACCCTAAATGAGATCACAAAGAGTCAAGCGAACTGAAAAATAAATGAACTCAATTTCTCTTCCTCCTAGTACTGCTACTACTAAAATACTTAAATTTAGTGGAGGGTTTATATTATATTAATAAAACTAATTTTTATAAGTTTATTTTGTATATAATATTAAAATGCTGATTCAGTCCATTTTTAGATAATTCGAGAACCTTGTATGTGGTGCCTGCTGAATCTCTTAAAGTGGGACAGGTGGTAGGGAGGGGGTGGTCTATACTACTTCCTATTCTCAAAGGCCACTACTCACCTATCTTGGCCACACTGAAGAAAGTTCTCTTCCATTTTAACTTTGAAAATATCAGTATATGCTAGAGAGGAGAAATTGTGTTTAATATGCTAAATTTCAGCTCTGAAATTAATGTAGCCCTGAAGGTAAATGTAATACAAAAGTCAAGAGTTCTCATTTCTTTTTATTTCACAAGGATTCTGAGAGGACCTTGGTGTGAAACCAGAAAATCTTTCTCATATAGCAGAGAGACAATCCTTATTCCTTCTTACTTCATTCTCCATTGCAATACCTAGAGGGCCTATTCCAAACCTCCTTTCAACTCAAAGTGTCTGATACCACCTACTTCCCCCTTTGTCTCAGAAGAGGACCTTACTCATACTTCATTGAGAAAATAGAGATCATTTTCCATGAGCTCCCTCTTCTCCCCTTCCAGACATGTTGAAAATTCATGATATTCCCCCCCCCCATTTCCTCCTCTTTTATTCTAGTCTGTTGAGGAGGTGGTCTTTCTCACCAAAGACAACATTTCTACCTTTACCTTTGATCCCATTCTGTCACATTGCCCACAACCACCCCCCTCTTTCTCTAATTTTTTTTTTTTGCTTTTTGGATGGCAGTTGGGGTTAAGTAACTTGCCCAAGGTTACACAGCTAGTATTTTTGTGTGGGTGTTAAATGTCTGAAGCTGGAACCAAACTCAAGTCCTCCCGACTCTGGGGCCAGTGCTTTACTCACTGCACTACCTAGCCGCCCCCTTTCTCTAATTTTCAATCTCTCCTTATGTAAAGGCTCATTCTCTGCTTCCTATAAGCACTCACAGGACTCCCCTACTGAGAGAAATTATTATTTCTCTTGTATATTAATAGTCAATTCTTGAATTAAGACCAGGAATTTTTTCAGAAGTCTGTAGGTTGTTCAGTCTCTTAAGGACATTGTTGAGGATGAGATTGCTTGGACCCCTGGAGTAGATGTCTTTTGATCCTGGGTGGGAGACCTCACCCAACTAGAGAAATTTACAAAGAATTTAATCTAATTTGGGTGAAACTGGACCCACTGTGTTCTGGTCAGACAGGTCTGAGTGATCAGTCATACACCCCCAGTTCTTTATTAGAATCAGCCCACCTCTCATAATAATATTCATTCTCTCATTACTTGTTAACCAATCACAGTCAATTGCCACCCTCAGGAACACCCACTCTTCCAAGGTCATATAATTGTTGAGTGGCTTCCATGAGGGGGTCTTTTGGCATTCAAGAGTGTCACTGACCCCCTTTTATTAATTATTGCTGGCGTGATTAATAAAACAATTAGTTATGCAGAAAGCACATCTCTCGAGCTTTTATAACACATTATTCTTAAAAAAACAAGTCAGTTTACCATAAGATTCCATCATGCTCTCCCTCCCACAAGATTCCTATTAAAAAAAAATCAGTTATTTATATAGTGCTCTACTTCTCCTCTAACTCACTTCTCAACCCTTATGATTTGAATTTTTACCTCATAACTCAACTCTAACTGATCTTTCCCAAGTTACCAGGGGTCTCTGAATGGTCTAATCTGATGAACACTTTGCCTTCCTTATTCTTCTTTACTTTTCAGAAGCACTTCACAATGCTGACCAGCCTCTCCTCTTGAATACTCTCCCCTCAATGGGTTTTTTACTCTTCTCTTTCTTGGTACATCTTCTCCCTAACCACCACATTTTGGTCTCCTTTATTGGAGATTCATCCATCAAACAACATCCATCCATCAACCAACAAATATTGATTAAGTGCCTAATAATAATAAAAGCTAATATTTGTGTAGCATTTACTATGTGTCAGGCACCATGCTAATTACTTTACGATTATTATTCCATTTGACTCTCACCTTAGGAGGTAGGTGCCATTCCAGATAGGGAAACTGAAGCAAACAGAGTTAAATGACTTGCCCATGGCCACAGACCTAGTAAGTATATGAGGCCAGATGTAAATTTAGGTCATACTTACTCCAAATCCAGGTACCCTACCCACAGTGTCACTTTAGCTATCTAGATATATGCCAAACACTGTGCTTTGAACTAAAGGATATAAAGGCAAAAAGCAAAAGTGAATCTTCATTCATATCATACCCCTGTAATGGGAATGGAAATTTGAAGATCTTCTGTGCCCCTTAATAGGCCTAAGGGAATTCAAAGATCTTCCCTGCCTCCTAATAGGCTGAATGTAATCACAAGGAGACTGTGGTGGGAGAAGTTTGCTGAAGGGTGGAGCAAGTCCACAGGAAGCTGGGAATCAGAGCAGCTAGCATGCATGGTAAGAGAGAGAGAGGACACAGGCAAGCAGACAGCTAGGCTTCTGAGTGTTTGTGGGAAGGCTAAAGGATCGTGTGGCTTCCTGCTGTGTTATGATGTATTAACTTCTTTGTTGCTATGATGGATTTGACTTTCTGGTGTTGGGATTTAGTTTTCTAGTTTTCTGTAGCTGAATCTCAAGCCTTTCTCTCCTATGTCTTCTCTTCTTCTCTGTATACATATTCTCTCTTATTTAAAAATTTTTAATTTTATTTAGTTTTATTTATTTTGGGGTTTTGGGGGTTTGGTTTTTTTTGGAGGACAATTGGGGTTAAGTGACTTGCCCAAGGTCACATAGCTAGTGTTAAGTGTCTGAGGTCTCATTTGAACTCAGGTCCTCCTGACTCCAGGGCCGGTGCTTGTAGCAGCAAGCACTCCAGCGTCCCCAGGGTGGCTGCTCACACAGGTTCTTGGATCTGCTTTGATAAAGGAAAGCAACTCAAAATGGGTTAATAAGCTTACTTTAATCAGTCAGACATATATCGTTTACCTTGTTCAGGGGAAAAAGGGCAGCACCCTGAACTTCAAAGTATACAGGCAGAATTATCAAGACAGAAACAGATCAAGTAGACAGCTTTCCAAACTGTCCAACCATTACATCCATACCAAATCAACATCTGGGTTTTTCAAAGCCAGGGGGGCTCTGGACAACGGCTTCCCAGAATCCAGATCAAATCACAGAACACTTCTCAAAGTGAGCCCCAAAGCAAAGCTATACATCAGGGCTTATATAGCCTTCTCCTGGCTCAGAGAATGTAACAACCTTCTGGACCCACTGGCCAATCAAGAAGTATCTACTGAAAAACAAGCCTCCCACCCCAGGCTCCAGGTACACTTTAGCCTAGGGGCAGGGAAGATCTTCAAAATTTACATTCCCATTATAGTGCTGTATTCACTGTGCCACCTAGCCACCCCTTTATTTTTGTTACATTTTAGTTCTGAGTTGTCTCCCTCCCTCCCAAGCCCACATTAGAGAAGACCAACATTTGATATAGATATACCGTGTTTCCCCGATAATAAGACACTGTCTTATTAATTTTCTTGGAAAGAAAAACACCAGAGGGCTTATTTTCAGGGGAGGGCTTATGTTGTCCTGCCTCAGCTCTCCTCCGCAGCACTGCTCTCAATGGCACCAGCAAGCAAATCACTGGGGAAGAACAGGATGACGCGCTCACTGCTGCAGCTCTGATTGGATGCAGCTCAGAGCGCGGCGTGCATTTCACCCGGGGGGGGCGGGACGGTGCATACAGAGGGTACCGTAATGTAGCGTGTAGCACAGGGGATCACCTTCACTACAGTAGCAATCTCAATAGGGCTTATTTTCGGGGGAGGGCTTATTTTAGAGGAATCTTACACAGTAAGGGGAGGGCTTATTTTCGGCATAGGTCTTATTATCGGGGAAACACAGTATATGTGGAATCATACAATACATACTTCCATATATCAGTTCTTTCTCTGGAGGTGGATAGTATTTTCCTTCATAGGTCCTTCATAGTTGATTCAAATGATCATATTACTCAGAACATTACTCATACAAGTCTTTCCATGTTTTTCTAAAACCAACTTGCTTGTCATTTCTTACAGCACAGTAGTATTCCATCACACATTCTCTTGATAACTGCATCAGCTCACATGAGCTCAATTATCCTTTTGAGATCTATATGTACATCCCTCTTGTGAACTTCTGACATCACCAACTGCCTCTGGACATGTCAAAGTATTTTTAAAATTTATTTTATTTTTAATTTATGAAATAAAACAAGTATTTCCATAAAATAGTATAATAAAAAACATGATTGCTCATGAAACTTCAAATCTAGTATGCACAATTTGCTATTCCTTTCAAATATACAACAAAATTATCATGTAAATTTTTTCCCTTTTTTTCTTCCCTCCCTTCCCTGCCCTAGAGATGGCTACCAATAGACACAAATAGGTATATATGTGTGTGTATACATATGCATACATACACATACATACACATGTGTATACACATACATACACACATGTGCACATGTGTGTATAAATTATTGCTTCTATATATCATATAGATATATGTATCCCTCTGGATACAGAAAGTGTCTTTTTTTCATAAGTCCTTTATAGTTAATTTGGGTATTTATAATAGTCAAAATACCTTATTCACTCAAAGTCATTCTTTTATTAAAAAGATATTTATTTATTTATCTAGTTTTAGCTTTCAACAATCACCTTTATAAGATTTTGAGTTTAAAATTTTCTCCCCCTCCTTCCCTTCCCCCTCCCCAAGATAGCATCCAATGTGATATACACTGTACATGTAAAATCATATTAAATATATTTCCACATTAGTCTTGTTGTACAGAAGAATTAGAACCAAAGGGAAAAACCATAAGAAAGAAAAAAAAAAAGGAAAATAAGAGAGATAAAATGGTGCTTTGATCTGCATTCAGATTCCATAGTTCTTTCTCTGGATGTGGATAGCATTTTCCATTCTGAGTCTTTTGGAATTGTCTTAGATCATTGCATTGCTGAGAAGAGCTAAGTCTTTCAATTATTATTAATATTCAATTATCAATAATTGATAATTATCAATTAATTATCAATAATTGCACAATGTTGCTGTTACTGTGTACAGTATTCTCCTGGTTCTGCTCACTTCACTCAGCATCAGTTTATGTAAGTTTTTCCAGGTTTTTCTGAAGTCTTCCTGCTGATTATTTCTTATGGAACAATAGTATTCCGTTGCATTCATATGCCACAACTTGTTCAGTCATTCTCCAGTCAATGGGCATCCCCTCAATTTCCAATTTCAAAGTCATTCTTAAAAAAATATTGCTGCTACTGTATACAATGCTCTCTTGGTTCTGCTCATTTCACTCTTCATTATTTCATGCAAGTCTTTCTATGTTTTTCTGAGATTCCTGAGTTCATTTCTTGTAGCACAGTATTATTTCACCACAAAGTAAATGTCTCATAAGCATCTTAATTTCATCACGTCCAAATCAACTCATTATCTTTCCCTACAAACCTATTCCTCTTCTCACTTCCCCTTCTCTATCAAAGGTACCACTATCCTTCTAGTCACAGAGTTGTAACCCAACCCATAGCCTTTCTAAAAATAGCCAACCTAAATTCCTCACTCTTCCTAACCTCACTTATCAAATCTTTCCAATGATAACTCCCAATTATAACATCACTTGCATTTGTCTTGTATTCATTTCCCTACTCTACTTGGGTCTTCATCATCCTATGCCTAGACTATTACAATAGCCTCCTAACTGATCTCCCTACCTCCAGCTTCCACCATAACCAATTGTAATGGGAATGCAAATTTGGAAGATCTTCCCTGCCCCTAGGCTAAAGTGCACCTGAAGCCTGGGGTGGGAGGCTTGTTTTTCAGTAGATACTTCTTGATTGGCCAGTGGGTCCAGAAGGTTGTTACATTCTCTGAGCCAGGAGAAGGCTATATAAGCCCTGATGTATAGCTTTGCTTTGGGGCTCACTTTGAGAAGTGTTCTGTGATTTGATCTGTATTCTGAAAAGCCATTGTCCAGAGCCCCCCTGGCTTTGAAAAACCCAGATGTTGACTGGGTATGGATGTAATGGTTGGACAGTTTGGAAATCTGTCTACTTGATCTGTTTCTGTCTTGATAATTCTGCCTGTATGCTTTGAAGTTTGGGGTGCTGACCTTTTTCCCCTGAACAAGGTAAACGATATATGTCTGACTGATTAAAGTAAGCTTATTAACCCATTTTGAGTTGCTTTCCTTTATCAAAGCAGATCCAAGAACCTGTGTGAGCAGCCACCCTGGGGACACCGGGGTGCTTGCTGCAACACCAATTTAATCTCTACACAGCTGCCAAGAGAATATTCCTAAAGTGTAGGTGTCAGTATACAATACACCTGCTCAATAAACTCTTGTTACTCCCTATTACTTTCCAGGTCAAATGCACACTCTTCTGTTTGGCATTCAAAGCCTTTCACTTCCCTTTCTAGGTTTTTTTTGTATACATTATTCCCTTTCACATACTTGACACTCCTATCAAAATGGCTTTTTTAATTTTCTCACATATAGCATTCTACCTCCTACCTCCATGACTTTGCACAGGCTGTTCTCCATTCCTGGAATGCACTCTCTCCTCACTTCTGCCTTTTAGAATACCTAATTTCTTCAGAAGATCAGTTTAAACATAACCTCCTACACAATGCTTTTTTCTGACTTCCTCTACCTTAATTCATTTTCCAACTCCTCCCCCAAAACCTTTGTATTTATTTTTATACATATTGTATTTTTATACATATTGTATATATATGTACATATATATGTAGTTATGCATATGTTATCTCAATAGAATGTAAACTGCTTGAAGGCAAAGAATGTTTTGCTTTTGTCTCCTTTAGGAGGCACTTGTTAAATGCTTGTCGGTTTTTTTGACTGACATACAATTTCTCACATATAACTTGTTGACAAGAGGCCAAACTGGTCTAATGTCTATCAGCAAGCAAGAACAATATACTCATTCATTGTATAGGTCCCTGGTGATCATACTTTTGTGAAGGGCAGTCTTTTGCTAGCTTAAGTAATAATATCCAGTTAGTTCTTCGATTATAATTGTCCTATGAAAACAGTAACTGATTCTGTCCCCTCTTCAGAATTGAAAAAAAAAAATAGGCTATGCACACATACTTGTAAAATTCAAGCACATTCTCTCTTCCTAACAGGTACTACTATTGATCTTAATGAATTAAGGAGAGCTAAATTCAAATGATAGGGGATTGAAGTTGACAATGAAAGGTAAACAGTGACATCCTATAATGGATTTGCTAATAACTCTTTCTTTTTTGGGTACAGTTCCAGTTTCTCTACAGAATACATACTCATTATTATTAAGATACCTAGGACTGAGGTATCGTGTGCTTTGGGGTTCATAATATCAGCTAGATCAGAATATTTAACATGCACACATGGAGCTGCTCAGATAAAAGCTAGATACAAACTATCGAGCCAAAGGTATTACAGTAGAAATAGTTATTGAAGTAGAGTCAGAAGTCATAGGTTTGTATCCTAGCTCTTCCACTTACTGGTTATTTGACCTTTCTCAAGTTACTTAATATCACTGGACCTCAATTTCTTCATCTGTAAAATGTATAAAATTCACTAAATGATTGCTTTGATGTCTAAATCTGGGCTCCTACTGGAGATATGTCATTGCCTTGTGAATTTAGATAACCATTTTTGCTTTCTGCCAGACTGGTAATGGTTATTACTTACCTAACTTAGTACAACACTGGGAGAATTAAGAAGGTATTTCTGAATCATCCTGAACTTTTTGGATTTAGGCACCATATTGATTTCCACCACTATAAATCCAGTAGAATACAAGGGTGTGTGAATTACTTGGGATAAACAATAATTTTGAAATACTTGTTATGGCAAGACAATACAAAGACAGGAGTACTGAAGAATAGAAAAAGGTAGCTTTATTGATGAAACTCACTTTTTCAAATTGTTTTGCCTTTTCCCAACTAATTTGAACATCTCTGTGAATAGAAATCCAGTATTGGAGTCAAGAAGGCCTGGTTTCAAATTCTGCCTCTGATACCTGCTGGCTTTTTGATTGACCACCCAGCCACCTAACATCTCAGTGCCCCAGGCAATTCCCTAAGGCAAAATTGTAAATGAGATGATAATCTGGAGTAATTGAGAGAGTTTCCACTCTGGTTAGGGTAGTGACCCTAACAAAAATGAGATCACAGGTTCAATACATCCTGAAAAATTCTCTATGCACATTTTTGTGTTCAAGATGACTAAAAATAATGAGATTTTTTAAAATACCAAAACTTGTAGGATATAACACGAAAACAATCTTTCCTGTGATTTCCCTGGCATTCAAGATGAAGTCTATTCCTTTAATAAGTCAGTTTGAATGCTATTTCCTCCCTCTAATAGAATGTATGTAATTTTTTCCCCCAATTTTAAAGCACTATATAAACAAAAACTATTATTATGATTGTTATTGCTAGGTATTCCTCTCTTCTTGCTTGTGTTCTTTTTTTGTTTGTTTTTTGTTTTTTGGAGGGGGAGGGCAGGGCAATTGGGGCTAAGTGACTTGCCCAAGGTCACACAGCTAGTAAGTGTTAAGTGTCTGAGGCCAAATTTGAACTCAGGTCCTCCTGACTCCAGGGCCGATGCTCTATTCACTGCACCACCTAGCTGCCCCACTTGTGTTCTTAATAAACAGTTCTCAAGGACTAGATCCAGGATTGAGTGAGGATGGGAAAACTTTCATAGAATGGTAGATATAGGACCTGAAAAATCATCTTAGAAGTCTAGTCCAATCCTCTCATTTAAACACTGAAAACTGAGATTCAGGGGCATAAAATAACTTCTGAAAAACTGAAGATTCTATATACCAGCAGTCTAAGTCTGTACTGTCAACACTTCTGCCTTTTGACCCATTGACTTCCTAAATAAATCTCTGCAGATCTTAGCCAAAATATTATAGACTGCAACCGTGATGGCAAAGGGACACAATCACTGCATTTAAGGATTTAAAAGTAGCCTGTGGAAGAGGGATAAGACTTATTTATTCTCCTTGGCTCCCAGAAGGCAGAACTAGGAACAATGAATGGACATTGTAAATTTAGGCTTATGTCATGAAAAACCTCTTTACAATTTATAACAATCAAAAAGTAGAATGTGTTTCTGCTCAGGGGCTATCTTTTGCTTTTCTCTGTATTACCAGTGTTTAGCACAATGCCTGGAATATAGTAGGTACTTCATAAATATTTGGGCAGGTAGGTGGCACAGTGGATAGAGTGCTGGGCCTGAAGCTAGAAAGACTCACCTTCCTGAGTTCAAATCCAGCCTCAAATATTTACTCTCTGTTATGACCTTTGGCAAGTCACTTAACCCTGTTTGCCTCAGTTTCCTCATCTGTAAAATGAGCTGGAGAAGGAAATGGCAAACCACTCCAGTATCTTTGCCAAGAAAAGTCATAGAAAGCCATACATGATTAAAAAAACAAAAAATGACAATGACATAATAAATGTTTATTGACTGAATCACTAGAGTACTAGCAAAGGCTGAATGAGCACTTGCTGGGTATATTGCAGAGGCAATTTTTTAAAAATTATATATATATATATACTTTTTTCCCCTCCAAACGGATACTTCTCAACCAAAATCTTTAAACAGTATATATTTAAACAACCCCAGTTATATTATTAATGATTAACATAAAACTGGTGTGTGTCCTTTAATTTTGACAGTTTCATATTAACACTGACTATTGTAATCATTTTTTATTTAATTTGTTAATTAATCATAGGTAAAATGACTTCATAATTTTTTTAGAATACCCTGGTACCTAAAGGGTCAAGAATATTAATATCACTAACTAGTTCCATGCCCATCTGTCTTAGAGAGTTCATAAGGTAGAATCACATAATTTAGATTTGAAAGGGACCTTTGAATCCATCCAATCCTGCATTTAGAGATGAGGAAACCAAGGCCCAAGTTAAGTGCCCCAAATCACATAATTAGTGACACTGATGGAATGAGAGCCAAGGTCTACAGATTCCTGCTCTCATATTCCTTTCTTTTTCTTTTCTTTTCAGTTTTACAAATTTACACTTTATCCTTACAATAACTCTGGCACATAAGTACTATTATTATCCCTCATTTTATAGATGAGGAAATTGAGGCTGACAAAGGTTAAATGACTTGCCCAAGGTCACATAACTAATAAGTATCTGAGGATGAATTTGAGTTCAGGTCTCCCCAATTCCGGAGGTCCAGGGCTCTATCCACCATTACACCTATTTGCCTCCAAGAAGGAAAAAAAAAACAATTATTAGGTACCTACTATGTGCAAAGCACTATGATAAGTGCTGTACAAATATTATCTCATTTGATCCTTATGGCATCCCTGGAACATGGGCACTATTATTATCTCCATTTTACAGTTAAAGATACTGAGAGAGGTAAAGGTTAAATGACCTGCCCATAATCACACAGCTAATAATGGTCTAAGGTCACATTTGAACTCAGATCTTCCTGATTCCAGATCCTGCATTCTATTCACTATATCACCTACCTGCCTGATGTTACTTATTTCAGTACACCATGAATTTGTGCACACGAAGAAGAGAATACAGTTTAGATATCCAAGTACTACTACCACTCTGTGACAGTCACCAGTCATTACCTGACCTGAAAGGGGAACATCAGTCAATTGGCCTTCCTCTTTCCTGTGTCTAGCAAACTCCCACCTCCTGTTCTCCACTTAATTTAGCTTTTGAACTTGTACGTTCTTTGATTTAGGTGTGGAAAGAACCTCAGAAGCCACTTCTTCTGATGTCTTCATTTTATAGATCAAGAAACTAAAACTGCCAGTGGATAATGAGCTGCTCAAGGTCATATCAAAGGCAGAGTTTGAAGCCAAGTATTCTTACTTCAGAGTCAGTATTATTTTTTTTAAATTCTTTTATTTTAAAAATTAAATTAATTTTAATTAATAAATATTTATTTTCTTTCCCTTCTACCTCCATTACCTACTGAGAGAAAAAAACAAAATTCTTATATGTTTGGTAAAGCAGAACAAATATCCACATTGGCCATATCCAAAAATGTAAGTCTTACTTTGCATAATGAGTTTATCTGTCAGGAGGTATGGATAGCTTCATTATCAGTCCTCTGAAATCATGGTTGGTCATTGCATCAATCCATTCTTAAGTTTTTCTAAGGTGTTTATCTTTACAGTGTTGTTGTTAAATAAATTATTCTCTTGACTCTACTCACTGCACTCTGCATCTGTTCATATAAATCTTCCCAGGTTTCTCTGGTACCATCCCTTCTGGCATTCCTTATAACACAATAGTATTCCATTGTATTCACATACCATATGAATAGTGTCTCTTTGATCCTTTGGCTAACACTGTAAAATAGATCCTACAAGTATGATTATTCATATTCAATATTCATCTCCCAGGGTTATTGTAACATTCAAGTGGCACAAGAGATAAGAAAGTATTTTATAAAATCTACAGAATGCAAATATAGGAGATTATTCTCATTATCCCAAAAACAGCAAGGCAGGGAATAGTGCATGGAAGTCCTCAGACTAAACCATCCTGTAAGAAAATAAAAGACTGTGAAAAAAATAAACAAAAAATAGACTTCCATGGGTCTATGATGAAGAAAAACCCAAGGAAAAATTATAAAGTAAATAGAGTTTGTCTTTGAGATCCTTATACCATGAAATCCTTCTCCCAACTTTCCCTATCCTCAGGAGTAGTGTACTCTCATTCTGACCCCTAGATGTTCAAGATTTCCTGCTATGGTGCAAGCCCAGGCCTATCTTCTGAGGCAATGTCCTGCCTTTTCAAGTATGAGGACAGCTCTCTCCTCTCCCCCACTCCATGTCAATCAATCAGTCAACAAGAATTCATTGAGTGCTTACTATGTAATAGAAAATGTAGCTAAGCTACAAAGAAAAGCAGAAAACAGTCCCTGACCTCAAAGAACATGCGTTCTAATGGAGGAAAAAATAGGCTAATAAATAGATACATGAAAAATATAGGCAGGTAGATGAAAGCACACTCAAAAGGAGAAGGCATTAGCAGCTTAGAGGTCAGAGAAAGGCCACCTGCAGAGGGCAGGGTTTGAGCTGAATTTCAGAGGAAGCAAGGAAAACTAAGAGGTAGAGCTGAGGGGGCAGAACATTCCAGGAATGGGGCACAGCCAAGGCAAAGTCATGAAGAGAGAAGATGAAATGTCATGTTTGAGGAATGGTGATGGCAGTTACTCTATTACTGGATATTGACGAGGAAAAGAAGCTAGTGACAAAATAACTAAGGTGAATTCAGCAATACACTCAAATGCTTTTGTATTTTTATTCATCCCAGCAGGATCTACATAAATCTGAAACACAGTGATGCATATATGTATACAAAAATATCACTTATTAAATCTATAAAAGGTACATTTGCATATTTATTATGCTAAGTCATTTAATGAGATGGACTACTTGCAAAGATTCCTTAGCCCCCAGGAGGCTCAGGCTCACAGAGTGGAAATCACTGTTCAAAATCCATAACTCTGACCAAACTAAAGTACCCAGTATGTCTATTTCCACAGGACCTCGATGACACCTAGCTATCAAGACTGAACTAATAAACTATTGTGGTGTTAATGGTTCATAACAGTTTAATAGGCTACCCCTTCCCAGTATATTTTCATTTTAACAGGAGACTCAATCTCCTATTCATCCATTCATTAAACAAGTATTTAGTGAGTAATTTAGTGAATACCTACTGGGGGCCAGCCTCAATACAAAGAAATGAATCTACTGGCAGAAATTCAGACACCCTGAGAGAGTCCATTAGGGGAAATATGTGGGAGGAGGAAGATAAAGAGCTTTACCCGAAGTTCACAAATCATAATATATAGGCATCCTCTAGAGAGTGTGTTTGGAGATTCTAGCATCAAAAGTGAAAAATGTTCCTATTCTATCAGGAATATTAATCATCTTCAATTTAATTTAGGAAGGAGTTTAGCATAGTATCTAGAGCACTGGACTTGGAGTAAGGAAGATCTGGGCTTCAATCTACCTTATGATACTATTAGGTCACCATGGGAAAGTTGTTTAACCTCTCCTGAGCCTCAGTTTCCTCATCTGTAAAAAGGAGATAATATATGGGGTATCCCGATCACCCTTGATACTCTACCTTATCACTGCCCTCTGCTCCACTGATTGGAGGGTGGGGTCTTGAACTCCAAAAGGTTCATTTAAGGATAGAGCTCGGCTGAGATAGCTCTTCATTTCTCACCTGGCTGCACTATTCTTGGACTTTTCTGACTCCTCCACCACGTCCCCTCCTTGGGTAGTTTCTTTAACTCCCTGCTTTTTCACCTTTTGCATGTTGCTTTCCTTCATTAGATTATAAACTCCTTGAGAGTAGGGAATTTATTTTTTTCATATTTGTATCCCGAGGTCATAGAACAGCACATACTAGGGGCTTCATAAATGTTTATTGACTATTGACTATCCAATCTGGGATAGTGTGGTATATGGAGTACTGGACTCATGGTCATTACACAAAGATTCCCATCCTGTGTCAGATACTAGGTCTAATAATGGACAATCACTTAATCTCTGAGGACCTCAGTCTTCCTCGTATATAAAATGGTAATAAAAGGATTTATACTACCTATGCCACAAGATTAAAATGAGGAAAGTGAAAGGTAAATCCTAAAGTGTTATCATAAATGTGATTTATTATTATGGAAACGAGAGACAATGAGAAAGGAACATGTAATACACAAAGCTAGAGAAGTCAGCTGGACTTTATTTGGTGGCATTGAGGAACTACTGAAGGTTTTTGGATACAGGATTTAAATGATTGAATAGAATAAAACTAGGTGTTAGGAAGATGAATCAGGTACCAGGGTGAAGAAAGATGGTCTATGGAGGAGATTGACTAGATTTAGGAAGTCAAATTAGAAGGTTATCAATAACAATAGCCTAACCAGGAAAAAAAAAATGACAGCCTAAATTAGGATGGTTACAGTGGGAACAGAAAAGAAATGAAAAATGAAGAGAGAAGTAAAATCAAGGAGACTTGGCAAGAAATGGAAAAATGGAGGGAAAACCAAGAATCAAAGATGACTTTCAAATTTTAAGCCTAAGTAACTTAGGGGGATGATGGTGTCTTGAACTGAAATAGGAAAGTTGGGAAGAGGGGTAGATTTAGGGGGCAGAGACAATTACTTCAGTTTTCAAATGTTGAATATGAGGGGCTCAAAGGAAATCCAAGCTAATCCAATTAAGCAGGTATTCTGGAGCTCTGGGAAGAAGGAAGAGTGGAGAGAGAGATTTGACACTAATCTGCTTAATAGTGACAACTCCAAAGGAATAGATAATAAAGAATAGTAAGAAATAAAATAAGTAGTAGTAAATCCAGTGGGATAGGTGGGGTCACCAAGGAAGAGAGTTTGGAATAAAAAAGAACCAAAGATAGAAACTTGTTGGGTTTCCACATTTAAGAGGTAGTAGGAAGAAGAGCCAGTAGAAGATACAGAAAGAACCTAGAGAAGAAAATCAATCATCAACAGTATTTATTAAGCTGGGGGTATAATGATAAAAAGGAAACCTGCTCTGCCTTCAAGGAGTCAGTCAGTAAAGTCAATAAATATTTATTAAATGCATACTATGGGCCAGGAATTGTGTTAAGAGCTAGTAAATGAATATCCAGATAGATCAATCATTAGATAGATAGATATACAAAACATATACAAAAAAATATAAGGCCTTAATTCCTCTCTAGATTGCAGTCCTAACCCTGAAGGACTTTCTTTACCTTTTACTCCCACTCTCCTCAATGGATACCTTCATCTCTTCTCTTCCCTTTTCAGCTAAATTTAATCTGTTGTCTTTCTCAATTAGAATGTAAGCTTCCTGAAGGCAGGTACTATCTTTCTGCTGGATTTTGTATTCTTGGGTCCTAGCTAGCATAGCACCTGATACACATTAAGCTAGCAAATGTTTGTTACCTGACAAGGTAATTTGGAAGGCACTAGGAGCTGGGAGATGAGGAAAGGATTTATGTAGGACGTGATGCTTGAGCTGAGTTTTTAAGAACATAAGCAATAAGGAAATAAGTAATAAGAGAGAATGTGTTTTCCAGGCTTAAAGGATAGCCCTCTGAAAAGGCACAGAGAGGTCAAGATGGAGGAGTAGAAACAGGACTTCCGTGGGGCTCCGGCTTCCACCACCTCTAATTCATGTAAAAGGTGACTCTGAACAAACTCTGGAGCTAAAGAACCCACAAAATGAAACAGAGAAGCTAACCTCCCATTGAGGACAGGCCAGCAGGCCAGCAGGAAGCGGCCAGCACAGTACTCTGGGAGCCAAACCCAGTCCTGCCCTAGCCCGAGGTTTTAGTCTCAGGGCGGGCCTGACCAACTGTAATGGGAATGCAAATTTGGAAGATCTTCCCTGCCCCTAGGCTAAAGTGCACCTGAAGCCTGGGGTGGGAGGCTTGTTTTTCAGTAGATACTTCTTGATTGGCCAGTGAGTCAATAAGGTTGTTACATTCTCTGAGCCAGGAGAAGGCTATATAAGCCCTGATGTGTAGCTTTGTTTTGGGGGCTCACTTTGAGAAGTGTTCTGTGATTTTATCTGTATTCTGGGAAGCCGTTGTCTAGGGCCCCCCCGGCTTTGAAAAACCCAGATGTGGAAACCCAGATGTTGACTGGGTATGGATGTAATGGTTGGACAGTTTGGAAATCTGTCTACTTGATCTGTTTCTGTCTTGATAATTCTGCCTGTATACTTTGAAGTTCGGGGTGCTGACCTTTTCCCCTGAACAAGGTAAACGATATATGTCTGACTGATTAAAGTAAGCTTGTTAACCCATTTTGAGTTGCTTTCCTTTAACAAAGCAGATCTAAGAACCTGTATTGGCAGCAAACCCTGAGGATGTGCTTGGGGTGCTTGCTGCTACACCAACCACCTGCTGGAGAGACTTCAGATCACCAGCAGCTGTGGCGGTTTACAGAAGTATCAACCCATAGATGCTAAGGACAAAGTGAAAGGTCAGTGCAGTGTGGAATTTGGGATCCAGTAGTTCAGGAGTGTGGTCAGCCTTTGCCCCCAGGGCAAGAAGCAACTGAGGTGCAGTGGCCTTGTAGCCACAGTCACATGGCAGCTTCAGCTCCTGGCCTGAAGATTGTAGGGGGACCAAGAAACCACTCTGAGGGTTAATCACTCTTGCTTTAACCTTCTTGGATCTGGATTGAGGTCTAGGATGGAGGTCCTGGGGTGTGCGACCAGCTTGCCATTACCTGTGGAGGCTTCAGAGAAGGCACCCAACTAATACCTATGGCAGCTGAGAAAACCCCAACATTTGGGACGAAGTCCCCCTGTCTGGTAGCAGAGTCCTGCCGTGTCAAAAAGTACAAAAGTCAAGTAACTGAGTGGCAACATGAGCAAACGAGGGAAGCAAAGCAAGCAGAGCAATCCAACTTTACAATCTCAATTTGGGGACAAAAGGGATAAAAGCAAGGAACAGGAGGAAGACAATGAAGTCAGAACTCCTACACCAAAAGCTTCCAAGAAAAATATGAGCTGCTTACAGGCCATAGAGGACCTTAAGATGGATTTTGAAAAGCAAATAAGAGAAGTAGAGGAAAAATTGGGAAGAGAAATGAGAATGATGCAAGAAAATTATGAAATGAGAGTTAACAACCTGACTGAAGAAAATAACACCTTAAAAAATAGACTAACTCAAATGGCAAAAGAGGCTCAAAAAGGCAATGAGGAGAAAAATGCCTTAAAAAGCAGAATTTGCCAGATGGAAAAAGAATCTCCAAAGCTCACTGAAAAGAATCATTTTTCCAGAATTAGATTGGAGCAAATAGAAACTAGTGACATTATGAGAAATCAAGATACTATTAAACATATCCAAACAAATGAAAAAATAGAAGGCAATGTGAAATATCTCAATGGAAAAATCACTGACCTGGAAAATAGATCCAGGAGAGATAATTTAAAAATTATTGGACTACCTGAAAGCCATGCTCAAAAAACAAGAACCTAGAAATCATCCTTCAAGAAACTCTCAAGGAAAATTTTCCTGATGTTTTAGAACCAGAGGGTAAAATAGAGGTTAAAAGAATCTACCAATCACCTCCTGAAAAAGATCCCAAAAAGAAAACTCCTAGGAATATCATAGCTAGGTTCCGGAATTCCCAGATCAAGAATAAAATATTACAAGCAGCCAGGAAGAAACAATTTGAATATAGTGGAAACACTATCAGTATAACACAGGATCTGGCAGCTTCTACGCTGAGGGATCGGAGGGCTTGGAATATGATATTTTGGAGATCAAAGGAGCTGGAATTAAAACCAAGAATCACCTACCCAGCAAAACTGAGTATCATGTTTCAAGGGAAAATATGGTCATTCAATGGAATACAGAACTTTCAAGAATTCTTGATGAAAAAAACTAGAGTTTAATAGAAAATTTGACATTCAGATACAAGAAGCAAGAGAAGCATGAGAAGGTAAACAGGGAAAAGAAATCATAAGGAACTTATTGAAGTTGAACTATTTATATCCCTACATGGAAAAATGATAATTGTAACTTATGAAACATTTCTCAGTATGATAATAGGTGAAAGGAATATAAATGTATATATAATATATATATACACACATATGTATGTCTATATAGGAGGGTATATATGAATACATATGTGAAAGTATGTATATATGTGTACAGGTATACATAGAGGGCACAAGACCAATTTAATAGGAAGGGATGATACTTAAAAGGTGAAATTAAGAGGTCAGAGAGGAATATAATGAGAGGAGATGGGGAGAGACAGAATGGGGTAAACTATCTCATTTAGAAGAGGCAAGGGAAAATGGTTACAATGGAGGGGAAGAACAGGAAAGCAAAAGGGAATGGGTCAACCTTATTCTCGTTGATTTTGGCTTAGGGAGGGAATGAAATACACACTAAATAGGGTATCTCACCCTACAGGAGAGTAGGGGGGAAGGAGATGAGAGAGGGGATATGGAAGGGAGGGCAGGCTGCAGGGGAGACAAGTTGGAAGCACCCACTTTAGAAAAGGGACAGGAACAAAGCAGAGAATAGAACAAGTGGGAGGTGGGATAGGAGGGAGAGAAATATAGTCAGTCTTTCACAATATATCCACTATGTAAATGTTTTGCATAGCTACACATGTACAACCTATACTGAATTGCTTATCTTCCCAGTAAGGGTGGGTAACAAGGGAGGAAGGGAAGGAATCTAAAATTCAAAGTTTTAAAATCAAATGTTTAAAAATACATATACACACACATATATATATACTATTATTAATATTATTTTACATGTAACTGCGAAATAAGATATACAGGCACTGGGGCATAGATATCCACCATGCCCTACTGGAAAGTCGAAGGGGGTATGGGAGAAGATATGGGAGAGAGCAGATTGGAGGAGGGAATATCCAGTGGGACCACTATTTTGAGGTGATGGGTAGGGGAAAAACGGGGAGAAAATTTGTGACTCCAAATCTTTCAGAAATGAATGATGTAAACTAGAAGTTAATAAAGAATTTGATTTAAAAAAGAAGTAAATTTAAAGCATTGATCAATTAAATGTTTTGCAAATTAAAAAAAAAGAAAAGGCACAGAGATAGAAATTGAGATGGAGGATCCTGTGTGAGAGAGACAAAAAACCCAGGAAGGGAAATGTCCCTTGTGTAACAGTAACAACAACAACAATTAGTATGTATATAGTACTTTAGGATTTGCAAAGAAATGTATGTGTATATATATAAAATCTTGTAGGTCCTCACAGCAACCTGTGAGGTTATTATTACTCCCATTTTACAGAACAGGAAACTGAAGATCTTAGAAGCTGTGGCTTTCCCCACTGCCACACAGTTGGCACTCAGATCTTCCTTAGTCCAAATCCAGTGTTCTATCTACTAAACATTCTATGCCACCTAGCTAGCTGTCTCAGTTGTCAGAGCATATTATTATGTTATAAGACTTGAAAGGTAGGTTGAGGCTAAGTTGCAAAGGGTTGTAAATGCTAAAAAGAAAAAACTTATACTTGATCCTAGAGGAAAGAGAGAGCCACCAGAGTTAATTGAATAAGGTAGTGACTTGGTGTAGCAGCAAGCACCCCGGCGTCCCCAGGGTGGCTGCTCACACAGGTTCTTGGATCTGCTTTATTAAAGGAAAGCAACTCAAAATGGGTTAACAAGCTTACTTTAATCAGTCAGACATATATCGTTTACCTTGTTCAGGGGAAAAAGGTCAGCACCCCAAACTTCAAAATATACAGACAGAATTATCAAGACATTAACAGATCAAGTAGACAGCTTTCCAAACTGTCCAACCATTACATCCATAACAAATCAGCATCTGGGTTTTTCAAAGCCGGGGGACTCTCAACAACGGCTTCCCAGAATTCAGATCAAATCACAGAACACTTCTCAAAGTGAGTCCCAAAACAAAGCTACACATCAGGGCTTATATAGCCTTCTCCTGGCTCAGAGAATGTAACAACCTTATTGACTCACTGGCCAATCAAGAAGTATCTACTGAAAAACAAGCCTCCCACCCCAGGCTTCAGGTGCATTTTAGCCTAGGGGCAGGGAAGATCTTCCAAATTTGCATT
This sequence comes from Petaurus breviceps papuanus, assembly GCF_028583685.1. NCBI lineage: Eukaryota > Metazoa > Chordata > Mammalia > Diprotodontia > Petauridae > Petaurus > Petaurus breviceps. The sequence goes on from NW_027187347.1 coordinate 1,978,779, forward strand.
CCCATTACACTTGGTCAGACCTTAACTTCAAAAAAAGTCACTTTGGCAGTTGTGTAGAAGATAGATTGGTGAAGGCAGACTTAATAAAGAGAGGGCCAATTAAGAAGCTGTTGCAATAGTCTTGGAGAGAGCTGATGGTAATGAGGGTCAGAACGAGGGTGATGATCATGCAGGAGAGAAGAAGACGTACACAAGAGATGTCATGGAGATAGAATCTACAAAATTTGTTGATTGATTGGCTATGAGAGAGAATACAGAGTTGAGGATAATGCCAAGGCTGTGAACTTAGATGACAGAATGATGGTGGTACACTCAACAAAGACAAGGAAGTTCAGAAACAGGGTGGATTTGGGGGAGAAGATAATCAAATTCTATTTTGGACATAGTGAGTTTGAGATGCCTTTGGGACATCCATGTAGCAAATGTCAAAGAAGTTACTCCCATCTAGGCACTTCCTCTACCTATGAATTGACTCTACTGCAAAAGACATATTGTAAAGGTCATGGTAGCTCCCTGGGACATCGATCTCATCGAGCAAAAGTCTGAGGCAAGATTTAAACTCAAGTCTTCCTGACTCCTGGTATGGCATTCTATCCACTGTGATCCTCCTGTCTCTAATGCCAGGGTTACCAAATTAAGCTGGACCCACGTTCTACTAGAACAGTGGCCTGGGTGAGACCAGCCCACAGTCAGAGTAGACAACTGAAAATAACTCATGCACTTCAGCATCCTCCGGAATTTAGATTTTTGCTCCTTAGCAGAATATTAGCTACCTCGTAGGCTGAGGATTTTATTTCAAGGCTGAATCTAATCCTCTAGGACCATTATCAAGGGTTACAGTATCTCCCTCAATAACTTTACACCAGAATAGTCCTGAATTAAAACAGATCAGCCTTGAAAAGACATTGAGGAGAAAAACTCTTCATGTCAGTCAACAGACCTTTATTAACCACTTTCTATATGTGGATAAATCTGGGTCCGTCAGTTCCTATGAACATAGTTGACATGCTTGGAGGAAAGTTAAGATTATAACAATCTTATTAACTTCAAGTATCTTGATTATAGCTCAGTTTTTATAGGATTTCATTTTTCTTAAAATGTTAATAACCTTTTAAATAATTAGCTGAATAATTTCTTGAAAATTTTCAAATTTCTAACCTTTTTCATCAGAAAAAAAAGCTTTCTGTTCAGGAGAAGGCAAAAAATAACTTTGCCATAATACATAACGTATGAGTCATGGAATAGGCTTGAATAATTTGCAGACACGTTGCTATTGAGTCATCATGAATGATACAAGACCATTTGAATGTTCCTGAAGCTAAACCTTTTACAATTTACAGGAACAAAAATACTACTACTTTCTTTTGCATTATTATTACTCACAGTTTTTTCTTTGCCTTTATGAGGGGTGCTAAGGTTATATGATAACAGTACCATTTCATAGATGAGGAAATTGAGGCACCAGGAGGTCAACTGACTTTCTAAGCATCCCAGAATGAATCACTTATAGACCTTGGCATAAAATCCATGCCTCCCTTTAATTTGTCCAGTAGATTTCCTTCCAATAGATTGCAATAGAGTGAAAAAAAATGATACTTATAAATTTAGCCTAATTTCTCCTATGACATGTAAAAATCCTAAGATACAAAAGTATTGGGCAAACTGACAGGGCTTTGTTACATACAATGAAATCCCATCATTTATATTTTAAGCGTACCTCTTTTTAGATGGACAATTGTAAAGTTGATATTTCCACTCTTCACCAAGGGTCACAGTGATTGCTTCTGCTTTTGAAATCACTGGAATTCACCACTTAAATTCTGGTCACAAACAAGCTTCCCCTACCCCCATGCTCTCCTGTTAAGGCCAGGTTAACAGCTCAGTGATCCCCAGGTGTTTTAGAAATTCTGCTTTCTAGTTTCTACTTAACGTTTTAGAAGCAGCTAGGTAGCAATGGAACATACAACTCTGAGTCAGGAAGACCTGAGTTCAAAATATTCTTTCTGGTACTTACTAACTCTGTGACCATATGCAAGTCACTTAACCTCCATCTGTCTAATTTTCCTCAACTGTAAAAAGCGTAAAATAATAGTACCTACCTCCCAGAGTTGTTGTGGAGATAAAATGAGTTAACAAATGGAAAGGGCTTTGAAAACCTTAAAACACTATATACATGCTTGTTATTATCATTCGTTGTTGGTCCTTTGTTCTAGAAAAGGATCAATGACATCAAAAGGGTGATATCTTGGCTTACAAGTGAACTGGATTTAAGTGAGGAAGGGCTGTGCAAAATAATCAGCCTCACTGTCTCCTGCGTAGTCATAAGGTCAGGCTCTGGATGCAGTGGGAGACCTTGGCCTTTTTAAGCCTTTCCTGGGTCTCAGTTTGTCTGAGGCAACACCCATTCAGTAGTTAAAGGCTAGGTAGGAATTAAGACAAAAGATGGTCTAGTTTGCCTTCACAAAAGAGTCATTCTGGAAGGGGAAGACCCTCAGAGTTTCTGCCCAGAACAGAAACGATTGCTATTTATACTCCATTGTTATTATAGATCATTGACATGGGTAACCCTATCTGAAGATAGATGCCCTTACCCAGCAAAGGCTGGTGGAACAAGGGTCAGTCTGACTTTCCCCGGTTTACTCTCTAATTTTGGAAGGGGGCCTCTGTATGACTGACAATGAGGCCAGACAGAACTTTTCCCTTAGCAGCACTCTGAGGACTCCAGGGTAGAGTAGCCAGAACAAGATTTCACGATCCAGCACAGACCATCCACCTTTCCACATTGCTACTATTTCACTGAATATCCCTTTAGGTCTTCCCTTGGAAACTTAACAATTCTACACTCTATTCATATCCCTGCTACTATTCAAACCCTTCCAAAGAGGGGAGTATGTTAGTAGGGCAACAGATGGAGGTAATTAAGGGCAACTAAATGTCTGGGATTTTTTTTTTACCTTATATGATTTACAAGAAGCGAACATACAAACACCTATAGCAATTATTGTCTGAACAACTCATTCAGGTATTTAATCATACAGAGACAGGGACTGGACCTGAGATTTCACAGCTATATGGATATGAACATCCTTCTATTAATGCAGGTAGAGACATTCTCTGCAGCTTGGAGAGTTGCCCTCAGAGGTTGTCATTTGCCAAGGTCACACAGTCAATATATCATAGGTGGGACTTGAACCCAGATCTTCCTGGGTCTGAAGGCTGCCTCTTTACCTACTATCCTTAATGTTGATTTCTATTGTTATTTTCCCCATTTTATGCCATATATTTTGTCTACCTCCTGGCAATGCTACTTTCTTTAGGGTGGGAATCATGCCTCCTACTACTTTGTACTCCACATGGCACCTACCTAGCACAGTAGGTCCTCAATAAAGATTTGTTGAATAAAATGAATGAATGAATATTAATAGAGAACGATAATGCCAAGGGAGTAGAATGACTCATCTCCTCTGTAGATAATTAAGAACAAGACAGATACACATATGACTGGAAAGATTTAGCCTAGCAGCAAAAGCATAAATTAGATTTCCTTTGGAGGATTCTTATAGACTGGAGTTCCTTTATTTCTGTGCTCTAAATTCACTATAACTGGGATCTTCTTTTTTTCCTATCTTTTCATAGGTTTTTAAGTTCCAAAATACCATTTTTACTCAAGTAGGTATATTCAGAGCTTCTTAAAGTAAATGCTCTATGTGAATAAAGGTAATAGGTGAAGATCTTGATAAAGGAGATTTCACTATAATACCTCCATAAAATGAAAAAAAAATTAATTAAAATTTAATGAGCTCTAAAATAGCTTGGGAGTCTTATATGGTAGAATCAGCATTCCATTCTAATATCAGCTAAAGGTATTTCAGGGAAAAATGTAAAAAAATAGCATGATAACAAAACGCAGTCCTAGCCTTATTTTTTTTCTTTTTTTCCTAGTGAAAGAAAACCTGCCTATAATGCTAGGATATAGTATATAGGCTCTGTGAATATTAATATGTGAGAAATGAACTTTTTATTGTAGAGTCACAGAATATTAATGCTTGAAGAAATCATAAAGGTCAATCTTGATAGCCCAACCTCCTTTGATAAGCCTACTAAGAAAAACAAAATAGCAGCTACTTGCTAAAAGTTAGGGCAGCTAGGTGGCTCAGTGGATAGTGTGCCAGGCCTGAAGTCGGACTCAACTTCCTGAGTTCAAATCTGGCTTCAAACACTTACTAGCTGTGTGAGCCTGAGTCGCTTAGCCCTGTTTGCCTCAGTTTCCTCATCTGTAAAATAAACTGGAAAAGGAAATGGCAAACCAGTCCAGGATCTTTGCCAAGAAAACCCCAAAGGGGTCACAGAGAGTTGGACACAACTAAAAAATAAATTAACAACAATACTACAAACTAGTTATTTTTAAAAATCTAGTTTAATGTATGGGGATTTAAAAGTTAAATTATAGTAACTCATATTGATGTGGTACTTTAAAGGTTGCAAAGCACTTTCCATAAATTATTTAATTTGAGACTATTAACTCACAAGGTAGATACTATGGATATTATTAGTTTCATTTTTATGGACATAGAAACTGAGGAGGTTAAGCAGCTTGCCCATGGCCATACTCCAAAGCAAGTGTCAGAACTAGGATTTGGATTCAAGTCTTCCTAACTCCAAGTCCATTATACAATCTACTTTGTTAAAAAAAAAAATGTGTGCATATGATACAGGGTCATAATTACTTATGAATTCATCCATTAAATCAATAACTTTTTAATGTTTATTTATTTTTAGTTTTCAACATTCACTTCCATAAGTTTTACATTTTCTTCACCTTCCTCCTGTCCCTCCTCCCCAAGATGGTGTGCAATCTGATATAGGCTCTACTATCCATTCTTTTTTTTTTTTTTGAGGGCAATTGGGGTTAAGTAACTTGCCCAAATTTACACAGCTAGTTTTTTTTGTGTGGGTGTTAAGTGTCTGAGGCTAGAACCGAACTCAGGTCCTCCTGACTCCAGGGCCGGCGCTTTACTCCCTGCGCCACCTAGCTGCCCCACTACTATCCATTCTTATGAAACATTTTCACACTAGTCATGTTGTGTAGAAGAATTTGAATGAATGGGAGGAACCATGAGAAAGAAAAAGCAAAACAAAAGAGAACAAATAGTCTGCTTTGATCTGCATTCAAATTTCATAGTTTGTTCTCTGGATGTGGATGGCATTTTCTATCATGAGTCCTTTGGAATTGTTTTAGGTTCTATTCACTTCATTTAGTATCAGTTCACAGAAGTCTTTCCAGTAAACCAATAATTATTCAGCACCCACTTTTTGTCAGGCACCATGCTATGAGGGTGTAGCGGCAAGCACCCCAAGCGTCCTCAGGGTTTGCTGCCAATACAGGTTCTTGGATCTGCTTTGATAAAGGAAAGCAACTCAAAATGAGTTAACAAGCTTACTTTAATCAGTCAAACATATATCGTTTATCTAGTTCAGGGGAAAAAGGTCAGCACCCCAAACTTCAGAATACACAGACAGAATTATCAAGACAGAAACAGATCAAGTAGACAGATTTCCAAACTGTCCAACCATTACATCCATACCCAGTCAACATCTGGGTTTCAACATGTGGGTTTTTTCAAAGCCGGGGGACTCTCAACAACGGCTTCCCAGAATTCAGATCAAATCACAGAACACTTCTCAAAGTGAGCCCCCAAAACAAAGCCTCACATCAGGGCTTATATAGATAGCCTTCTCCTGGCTCAGAGAATGTAACAACCTTATTGACCCACTGGCCAATCAAGAAGTATCTACTGAAAAACAAGCCTCCCACCCCAGGCTCCAGGTGCACTTTAGCCTAGAGGCAGGGAAGATCTTTAAAATTTACATTCCCATTACAGAGGGTCACAAAGACATATAAATAAAACCCAGTTTCTATATGCCAGGAGCATGTAGTATGGTTTTGTTTTTTGAGGTTATTTTTTTTTTTTTTGCTTTTTGGAGGGCAATTGGGGTTAAGTGACTTGCCCAAGGTCAGTCAGCTAATTTTTGTGTTAAGTGTCTGAGGCCAGATTTGAACTCAGACTACTCCTGACTCCAGGGCTGATGCTGTATTCACTATGCCACCTAACTTCCCAATGTAGTATGGTTTTAAAGATAAATTTATTAACAAATAACTATCAAGCAAGACAAAATATTGTAAGTACCATATGAGGTTCATAAGAGGCCCTGGAGCCTAGTCCAACCTCCTAATTTTACCAAGCCCAGAGAAATAAAGAGAACTATGCAAAGTCACCCAGCAGCCCGGACTAACCAGTCTCCCCTTCTGGGACTTAGTCTTTGATGCCACACTGCAGGAGTTTGAAGGAGTCAGTCTATGCACCTAGAAAGAGAAGAAGAATGGATCATAGAAATGCCTGTGCATTTTAAAGTAAGTAAGGCAATGAATTCAGCTAGCATGGGCATAGGTAGGATGGTTGAACCCCATTGAAAGTTCAGTTAGTTTAATAGCATATCAGGTTAACATTGCTTTATGATTTCTCTAGTAAAACTGTTGAATCTAGGGTTGGGCATGGAGATAGTAAACATAGTAGATCACTAAAAGAGTGTCAAAGAAGAGGCAGTATAATAATGCAGAAAACAAATTGGACTGGATATCAAAAAAACAATATCCTCCAGGTCAGCTCTATCCCTTGTATAAGTCACAACCTCTATCTGGAAGGTTTTGTGAGTTCAGTGTTAGAAAGGGGAGTATTCAAGTATCCGGGGGTCAAGGACCCATTGAAAGCCAAAACCAGGAGGGCCCTTTTAACTGCCAGACAGAAAACTTATTGTCAAAATCAAAGGTCAATTGCTGTTTCATCATTTCAGTTGTGACCCCATTTGGAGTTTTCTTGGCAGAGATACTGGAGTGGTTTGCCATTTCCTTCTCCAGTTTGCTTTTACAGATGAGGAAACTGAGGTAAGCAGGGTTAAGAGACTTGCCCAGGGTCACAAGCTAGAAAGTATCTGAGGCCAGATTTGAACTCAGGAAGATGAGTCTTTCTGACTCCAGGCCTGGTATTCTGTGCACTGCACCACCTACCTTCTCATAGTGCCACCCTCATGGAGGAAAGCCAGGTAGGTGATGGAAGAAAACACCCTGTAGAACTAGGTCCATAGAGGAAGTGCTCGTCCTATGGCCCTCTGCTCCAGGACGCTCCCTAACCACTAGCATCTCCTGGTCCCCAGCTTTCCATACAAGTTAGAAGGGAGTGAGGACAGGAAAGAAGTATTATGCAGTTTTGGGCACAAGGGAAGCTCTCCATTCATTTCTGCCCTGTGGACTTACAAGCTAATAGCTTCCTATTAGTCGCTGAGTGAATGACCCCTCTCCTCAAAGAGACTAGCTCCCCATTGGCCTGCTCTGCAAACTTCCTGCCCAGATTCAAATAGGTGCCTAATATTGGAAAGTAGCTGTCAATTGGACAATCCAGATGCTTCTTTTGCCTAGGATCTGACCAAGAAAGCTGTTCCAGATCATAGATTCAGAGCTAGAAAGGAGTTTGCAAGACCAAGGAGACCAGTTCCCTCAATTTACAGATGAGGAAACTGAAGGCCAGAGAGATTAAGCAGCTTGCCCAACCTCACACAGTAGATAGCCAGGATTTGATACCAAGTCTTTGGACTCCAGACCCTGTGTTCTTTTTCACTGTAGCATGCTGCCTCTCACCAGATGATCAATTCTCAAAGGGATTGACCAGTCTGACCAGGGAAAATGACACGCATGCAGAGATTAGGTGTATTTTCTCTTGGAGTTTATAAATTAAAGATTTTAAGGATATACTTCTCTCCTGCTCAAGTCTCAATAGGCCAAGCACCATGCCATCCACTATCCTGCCAAAGAATCCCGTAGGTTCCATGAAGAGAATGGGTTGGTTCCACTCCCCATTTTTCCAAGCAGTTCTTAAGATCTGCTGACTCAAACAGTGTGACCCACTATAATCCTGGAGTGCTCCAAAGCTAGCTACTGCCAGCCAGTCTCCTGAGCCCAGCTGGTCTCCGACTGTTTAATAAAGAAAACTCAGGACTCCTCTGGGAATCAAAGGACTTCTGAGGACATATTTAGAGCCACGGAAGCCACAGCTTTGCCCTCATGCAGTATCCCCATTCCCCTCCCATTTCTAGAAGATATTTTGATGGTGAGGAAGCTATTCATTTCTCTGCTCCCTCTCACCTCTAGTCTGAAAGGCACATCCATTATATTAGCTGGACACTTTAGCAGTATCTCTGCCACAATACAATTTAACACCAATATAACTGGGGCTTCTTTCACACCATTCCTGAAATCTGTGCCAACCAACCACTTGTCTCTCCAAAATATGTAACAGAAAAATTCAAGGATTTATTCCGCCATTTCCTGGCTCCTGCTACCCACACACTCATGCTTACGGTAGGTGACTTTTGTTGTAGTTCAGTTGTTTTTCAGTCACATCCAATTCTTTGTGACCCCATTTTGAAATTTGCTTGGCAAATATACAGGACTGGTTTGCCATTTCCTTCTCCAGCTCATTTTACAGATGAGGAAACTGAGGCAAACAGGATTAAGTGACTTGCCCAAGATCATACAGCTAGTATGTGTCTGAGGTCAGATTTGGACTCAGGAAGATGAGTCTTCCTGACTGTAGACCCTGCACGCTATACACTGCACCACCTAGCTGTCCATCTAAGAGATTATTCTCACTTTCAAATTACCCAAAATAGGGTGGCCAGGTAGCTCAGCGAGTAAGAGCACCGGCTCCAGTGTTGGATCAAATCTGGGCTCAGATACTCAGCACTACACCCAGAAATAAGTGGCCGTGTAACCTTGAGCAAGTTACTTAACCCCGATTGCTTTAAAAACAAACAAACAAACAAACAAATTACCCAAAATAGAGTACAAAAAGTACATTTCCTTAGAGAACTTAGGCTAGATCAGGTCTGGTTCTCTACTTACCATCTTAACTCAGAACAGTAAGAACCTAGGAACCTTCCATCTAGAGCTAGAATAGGGCCTGGAAGTCAAGAAATATCTGAGTTCAAATTCCACTTCAGATACTTCCTAGCTACGTGACCCTGGGCAAGTTACTTAATCTCTATTCCCCTCAGTGCTCTCATCTGTAAAATGGGGACAAAAGTAACACCTATCACCACTACCACCTCCGGGGCTGTTGTGCTCTCTTTCATTTTGTTTGTTTTGTTTTGTTTCTTCTTTCTCATGGTTCATTCTGTTGTTTATAATTCTTCTTTAAAACTTGACTATTGTGAAAATACTTTTAATGTGAAGGTATATGTAAAACCTATATCGGATTATATGCCATCTCGGCGGGAGAAGGAAGGGAGAAAATTTGGAACTCTGAAACATGTCGAAATGAATGCTGTAAACAAAAAATAAATAAATTCAAAAGAAAAAAAAAAGGGAAGTCTAGGGCTGGCCCCTTTAATCCAGAAAATAAAAAATAATAATAATCAAACCAGGAGGGGAAGCCCCTCAGGGTTACTGGCCAAAAGAGAAACTGTAACTATTTACATTCACTCTGAGTCAGGAGGGCCCCCAAAATAACCATTAAATGGTCATCCTGGGCCATCTCCAGTTGTCCTGATTGATATCAGGCCACTGTACCCAAATGGCTCTGCAGGAAAAAGTGAGGCTGGTGAACTTGCACAGCGTTCTCTCATTCAAATCAAAGTCAATAGCAAGTCATGTTATCATCTCCTTGATGTTATGGTCCTCTTCGAGAAGGAAGGACAAACCACAGTCCACTCCCCATGTCAGTTCAAGGTTTTTGTTGGTCTGGCTCCTAAACAGTCATTTCTTCCATATGCACAGGGAGTGGGATGTGGAAGTGAGCATGGACCATGGACTAAGTATGGAATCTGGGAACTCACCTTCTATCTCCAACTCTGAAATGAATCTTTCATCACTGTTACCTTGCCAATCCAAGACTCCCCAGACCCCAAGACTAGGACTCTGGAGGCAATGGTATTAGAACCCTTCTGCTAGATAGTCCCTCAAACCCCACTAGATGCCACAGAAATGGCTTTATGAGCAAGAGTACCTCAAAACCTCTTTGCATTTTCACCCATCCTCTGTGCTGCTCCAGACTGTTCGGAGGAGATTATTCTTTTCCCGGCTAAAATCAATGTCTTTACTTGATACCACACCTACTGCCTCCTCCCGAAGCTTTACTCATACATGATTCCCTTTCTATCTCATCTTCCACCTCTGTCTGCCTATTCCTTTCCCACTACCTACAAACATGCCCAGAGCTCTCCTGACCTTAAAATATTAGCCAGTAACAATTGCTAACATTTATATAACACTCACTACGTGCCACTTTACAATTACTATCTCATTTGGTCCTGAAAACAACCACGGGAGATAGGTGTTGTTATTATCTCCATTTTGCAGATGAGGAAACTGAGGCAAAAAGAGGTAAAGTGATTTGCCCAAGTTCACAACTAGGACATATCCGAGGTCATATTTAAGCCCTGGTCTAGTGGACTTGACCTCATCCTCACCTCCAACTGTTGTCTCAACTGTTGATTGAAAAGAACTGAATTCTTCCTTTTCTTTACCAGACTCCTAGAAAGAGCCCTCCTAAAGTTTCAGTTTCTACTTCCTCATCACCTACTCACTTTTGTACCCCTTCTGGCCTCTGACCCGACCACTAGGCTGAGTCTGCTCTCGCCAAGGTTACTAATGATCTCTTAACTATTAAATCCCCTGTTTTTTCCCTCAGTCCTCATCCTTGACTTCTCTGTGGCTTCTGGCACTGGGCACCAACCCTCAGTCCTCCATATTTTCTCTTGGTTTCTGTGACACTGCTCATTTCTGATTTTCTTCTGTCTTGTCTGAATCCTTCTTCTGGTACTCTTTTTCTTCATCGTCATCTATTTCCTGACACCTAAGCCTGGATGTCCCCCAAAGCTCTCCCGGAGCCTCTTCTTTTATTATTCTCTCTCTGTCTTTCTCTACACACACACACACACACACACACACACACACACACACACACACATCTTATATACACGAATATAAAACACATGTATATACACATAAAATACATATTATAACACATAAGCATATGAATTATATATGATAAACATCAATATGTATGTATACATACATATTTACATATACATACACATTAAAAAACAACTCTCCTGTTGATCTCATTAATCCTGTGGGTTGAATGAGCTTTTTAATGAGCTATAGTGAAACTGGTCTATCTGCTGTTCCTTGTAAAGGATTTTCCAATTCTTCCCCCTCCAGACCTTTGTACAACCTGCTCCCCACCCTGTTCCAAGACTGTTCTCCCTCTTCACCTATGTATCTTGGAACTACTGTACATTTCCCTTGCTTCTTCCAAACTCAGCTCAAGCCCTACCCTTCCCAACTGGCATTACTCTTCGCCCACTGGAAATTACTTTGCATTTAACATGTATGTATAAGTATAATGTATACTGTATATGTATGTATATGTGTACATTTACACACAGACATACATACAGATGTATTTATGCATTTAATAATCTTTGTGCACGCTGTTTCCCTCCAGTGGAACATAAACTGCTAAGGGCAGAGACTGTCTGGTTTTTGCCTTTCTTTCTTCAATACTTAGCCTAATTCCTCAGCAATGGGGTACTAACCCCATTACTCAGTACATTTCATTGGCTCCCTATTACCTTTGAGGTGAAATATTAGCTCTATTGACTTTTAAGGATTCTCCCACTGGTGCCAAAACTATCCTTTCAGACTTGTTATACATTATTCCCTTTTCTTTGTACTCTGGTGTAGCCAGGAGTATTGCTGGTGCCAGCTATAACCAGCTCAAAAGAAGAGTCGATTTTTAAATTTTACATATGAGAATTAATATCTTGGAAATTTGCAAATGCTATGAATTAAGGCTTGATTTGCTGTTTTGTTGGTTGTCTAGACTTAAGAAAGTAGAGGATGAGATGTTAATAAGTCAGATTAAACTTAAAAGTGTATCCGGTGTATATTTTTTGGAAAATTGGTTACTAAGCATTTACCAGCACACCCCTGGGGGCAGCTGGACTAGTATTCTTATTGTTCTTATAACACTAACTCCCATCTCCATGCTTATGTACTGGCTAGCACAACCCCTGATTGCTTTCAGGAGTCAGCTTAAGCACACACCTTCTGCATGAGGCCTTTCCTGACCCCTCCTCCTGGCTTCAAGTGCCTTCTCCTCAAGATTACCTTGTATACGTTTTGTATATATTTGGGTAAATTCTAGCACATGTAAATATTGTTGTTCAGTCATTTCAGTCTTGTCTGACTCTTCATGACCCCATTTGGGGTTTTCTTGGCAAAGATATCAGAACAGTTTGCCATTTCCTTCTCCAGCTCATTTCCAGATGAGGAAACTAAGGCAAATAGGGCTAAGTGACTTGCTTACAGCCACACAGCTAATAAGTGTTTGAGGCCAGATTTGAATTTGGGAAGATAAGTCTTCCTGACTCCAGGCCTGGTACTCTATCTGTTGCTCAACCTAGCTGCCCCAACACATACACGTATGTATAGTATATATATTTATGTATGTATGTATGCTTGTGTGTGTATGTATGTATATATAGTCTCACCAACTACCGTGTTTCCCCGATAATAAGACCTATCCCGAAAATAAGCCCTCCCCTTACTATGTAAGATTCCTCTAAAATAAGCCCTCCCCCCAAAATAAGCCCTATTGAGATTGCTACTGTAGTGAAGGTGATCCCCTGCGCTACACGCTACATTACGGTACCCTCTGTATGCACCGTACCCCCCCCAGGTGAAACGCACGCCACGCTCCGAGCTGCATCCAATCAGAGCTGCAGCAGTGAGCGTGTCATCCTGTTCTTCCCCAGTGATTTTCTTATTGAATAAAGGTACATTTTTTTGTTCACATTTACCTGTTTATTAAAGTTGCTGTCAATGTTCATTAAAATAAGCCCTCTGGTGTTTTTCTGTCCAAAAAAATTAATAAGACAGTGTCTTATTATCAGGGAAACACTGTAGAATGTAATTTTTTTAAAGTAGATACTATTTTGCTTTTCTGTGCTAAGCAGTTGGTGCCTGGAATTAGGAAGACCCAAGTCCAAATCTAGCTTCAGACATTTACTAGTTATGTGTCTAAACACAGCTTAACCATTGTCTGCCTCAGTTTCCTTAACTATAAAATGGGGATAATAATAGCACCTACCTTCCAAGGTTGTTGTGAGGATCAAATGACATTAAAAGTTCATCTTTCCTTCATTCCTTGACAATTTATTGGACAATTTATTTATTGTAAGAAGAGATATTTATTATGAAAAGATTCAAGGATAACTCCAGGCTTGGGACTCTGGATAACTGAAATATTTGTTGGTATCCTCAACAGAAACAGGAAAATTTGGATAAGTGACCGGGAATGTGTCAGAAGCTAGACTAAACCAAGCTGGTCCTCTTGAGCACACGGCTGTTGTGGTGCATCTTCATCTCATTCATGAGAATCACTAGAGGCTCGGTCACAAATTATTGCTTTAGAATTACACCAATGGATCAATAGGCATCAAATCCTGTCTCCTAAACTGCAAAGTGACTTTATTCTCAAATGATGGAATTTTGAAATCTGACAGGTCATCTAATCCTATGAGTATTAGACTTGTAGTCAAAAAGAGTTGATCTGTATTGGAATAGTAACTGGCATTTACCTAGCATTTTAGGTTTTACAAAGCACTCAGCATACATTATCTCATTGGATCCACAAAATAAAACTGATGCAAAAGGCACTACAAATACTATCTCCATTTTACAAACAAGAATATCCAGGTTCAGAAAGTTTAAGAGCCTTAGCTAGGGTCACACAGCCTGTGATTATCAGAGAAAGGATTCAAACTCAGATCTCCTTCCACCCCCAAGTCCATATAGCTTTTCTGTCTACCTGAAGTGGAACCCCCTCTACAACAATTCCCAACTATCATCTGGACTTCACTTGAATACTTTCAGAGATGAGTAACTCACTTCCTTACAAAGCTGATCTTTTGAACAGAAAACAGGAAGTTGTTGGGTTTGGGTTTTTTTTTTTTTTTTCATTTAACTCTACCATTTTCAGCCATTTTTCCTAGTTCTGCCCTCTGGGCTAAGGAAGAGAAGTCTAATCCATCTTCCACATGGCAGGCCTTCAAATATTTATATATAAAGCTAATATATTCCCTCTAAATCTTCTGTCCTCCAGGGTAAACATTCTCAATTCTTGCAAATGGTCTTCATCTGGTATGATTTTGAATTCCCTCACCATTCTGGTTGCCCTCTTCTGGATAATTTCCAAATTTCAATGTTTTCTACAATAAGGTACCCAAAATTAAGTACATACTCCAGAAGTTGTCTGATCATGGCAAAGTACATCAGGATTATGAAGACTATTGCCTCCCTTTTTAGCTATTGACTCTATCAATTCAGCCCAAGAACACATTAGTTAAAGGGGGAGGGGAGAATGTGTGCTATCATGCCACTCTGTTGACTCACACTAAATATATAGTCCTTAAAACTGAATGTGTCTAGGAAACTTTATCCATTCTTTATTTGGGCAGTATAAGACTATTACTTTACTTCATGCCTTACTTCAAGCTTAGCCGATCAGATTTGGCTCCTAACACCACCCTGTGGACAGTTTTTTGTGTCCTGATTCTACCATTCAGTGCAATAACCATCCAAGACAGATTTGTGTCATCTATAAATTTAATTTAAAAAGCACTCATATCTTTATTCATGTTCTTTGTCAAAAAATGATGAACAGAACAGGGTCAAGGATAGATCTCTGTGGCAGACCACCATAGACCTCCCTCTAGATTGATATCAAACCATGAATTGCCACTCTTTGAGATGTATAGTGGGGTATTAGAAAAAGCATTGGATTTGGAGTCAATCAAGACCTAAGTGTGAATTCCACCTATGACTCTTACTAGTTATGTGGACATGAGAAAGTAGTTTAACCACTGAACTTCAGTTTCCTCATTTATTAAATGGGGATAATATTATCTATTGGGCAACTAGGTGGTACAGTGGATAGAATGACAGACTTGGAGTCAGGAAGACTCATCTTCATAAGTTCAAATCTGACTTCAGACACTGATTATCTGTGTGACCCTGGGCAAGTCACTTAACCCTAGTTGTCTCAGTTTCCTCATTTGTAAAATGAATTGGAGAAGAAAATGGCAAACCACTCCAGTATCTTTGTCAAGAAAAGCCCAAATGGGGTCATGTGACTGAAAACAACCATAAAAATATTATCCATCATTCTTTCCTCATGGAGTTGTTAAGAGAATCAAATAAGATAACACATGTAAATTTTTGTAAACCTCAGAGCACTCTATGAATGCCAATTGTTGTCATTCTTGTTATTATTTGAGCTTGATGGTTTCACCAGTTACAAGCCCACCAAACTACAGTTTCATTCAGTGCAAAAGGATTTTGTGACAAATTTTGTAAAATGTCTTTCTAAAACACAGGTATACTACATGGTGGCTCTCCCCTAATCTTCCAGGTTAGCCATCCTGTGGTAAACTAGAAATAAACTTAATTTGGCATGGCTTGTTTTAATTAACTTGCCCTACCTCTTAGAGACAGCTGTTTCTCTTTCCAAATGCTAACTAACCACTCTTTAAATATATGCTAGAACATTCACAGGAATGTAAGTCAAGATTCCAGAACTACTCTGTGAAGAATCTACCTTCTTCTCCCTTTTGAAAAATTGGGACATTTGTTCCTTTTTCTCCCCTTGGTACCTTTTTTCCATTCTCTATGACTTTTTGAAAGGACATCTATACAGAGTCTGCATGTATCACACCCACATGGTGTGAGAGGTTCCTGACTCAAACATTTAATAGCTGTGAAAGCCTTGGTAATTCACTTATCTTCTCTGGGCTTTAGTTTCCTCTTCTATAAAATAGATGAACTAACTGACCTCAAAATCTCTGATTCCTACTCACATTCCAACTCAAAATTCCTGCTCCTATGATGATCTTCCCTATACCACCTTCTCCAAGGAGAGACAATGGAAAAAAAGCACTGCCTCTGGTGTCTAAGGATCTGTGTTCAAATCCTGTTTCTGATACTTATTGCTGGTGTGATCTTAGACAAGTAACACAACATAATCCCTGGGCCTAAATTTCCTTATCTGTACAAGGAGGGGTTGGTCTTGAGGGTTCCTTCCAGCTTTTCATCTATGATCCAAGGAACTCAGTTCTTGGCAGTGTGGTGGTACAGTGGATAAAATACTGGATTTGGAGTCAGAAAGACCTAAGTTCAAATCCAGCCTCAGACACTTCATAGTTGTGTGACTGCTTTTATTTAACTTCTCTTGGCCTCTGTTTTCTTCATCTGAAAAAACGATGATAGCATTAGCACCTTCATGACAGCTAGGTAGTACTATGGATAGAGTGCTTGACTTGGAGTCAGGAAGACTTATCTTCCTGAGTTCAAATCTGGCCTCAGACACTTACTACCTATGTGACCCTGGGCACTGGGAAACTTAACTCTGTTTGTCTCAGTTTCATCATCTGTAAAATGAGCTGGAGAAGGGAATGGCAAATCTTTGCCAAGATGCGACTGAAAAAAGAGTGAGGGAAGGGATGTAAAGTGAAAAAATACTAAAAAAAAAAAAAAAAGGTGTATATGTGGTATTGGGTGGGGTGAGAGGGATGGGGGAGGGTGTGAAGGGCTTTGCCAGCTAAACACAGGATTTTATGTTGAATTCTGGAGGTAACTGGGAGCCACTGGGGCATTGAGGTAGGATATGACACGGTCACACCTACATCTTAGGAAGACTGGCTTTGACAGCTGGGTAAAGAATGGACCAAAGTGGGGAAACACTTGAAACATGGAGACCAACCAGCAAGCTATTGCATTAATCCAGGAGTGAATCAATGAGAACCTGTACTAAAAGCAGTGACAGCATGTGAAGAGGAAAGAGGACATATTTGAGAGCTGCTGTGAAGGTGAAATCAATCCACAAACCTGGGCAATAGCTTAGATTTGAGGGATGAGAGAGTTCAGAGTCAGGGAGGACCCCGGCCAACCAATATCTGGGTGTGGCTCAGAGCTCTAATAGCCTGACTCAATTAAAATCATCCAGAGCTCAATTAAACCATTCTCAATGAGGTGTGAATGGTCAGGAAGTACCCAAGCCAAGGATACTCCCAGTTTTCTTTAAAGGAATGAGACTAAAGGAGCCCCAAAAGCCTCATCCTCTAATCTGTTTTAAGCGCTCTTGGCTATTCCAGCCACATCCCTCTACATACATTATATCATTTGAACCACACAGCTACCCAGTGGTTTAATATTTCACATATAATTATTCCCATTTATAGATGTAGAAACTAAACGGACAGATTAGGTTACTTGCCCAAGGTCACACATATCTGGACTCAAACTCAGGTCTTTTCCATCTGAGTCCATTGTTCTTTCTACAAAATCACAGCAACCTCTCTAGAAAGTGGGGTCTGTATATGACCTTGCTATGTGTTTCAAAAAAAAAAATCCCTCTTTTCTACATACACCTAGGTTCGGAGGTCTGATAATTGTGTCTATCAGCCAGACCCCCTTTCTTTTAGACATCCAGTTTTTAATTAGAGGCTTAATGAAACAATGGTAACCAGAATCTCTTTTACCAAGAAGAAGCCTTTCAGCTCAGCCCTTCCCTCCTCAGTCACTAAATCCAATTTTCCTTGTAATTCCTACCAAATGAATTAAAACTCATCTGAATACCCACCCCAACCTTTTGCTGTCTGTTTTCCCCTAGCCTTCAAGTGTCTTATTAACAGCTCATTTAACTTTTCACAAATCAGATCTGCTATTTATTTCATTTGTGGAGGCCCAAATGCGTAGTGCAGTGATTCTCAAACTTTTTGGTTTCCAAACCCCTTTATGTGGCCAAAAATTATTGAGGAGTCCAAAGAGCTTTTATTTCTTCGAGTTATTTCTATTGCTATGTACTACATTGAAACCAAAACTGACAACTTATAAAATATTTATTTATAAAATATTTCTTAATTCATTTAAAAAATTATAACCCCATTACATATTGATATAAGTATCATATTTTATGAAAAAATAACTACATATTCCAAGACAAAAAGAAATAGTGAAGAGAAGTAGTGTTGTTTTACATATTTTTGCAAATCTCTTCAATGTATAGCTTACTAGAAGACAGCTGGTTTCTCATAATCTGTAAAGATGCATTGTTTTGGCTAAAGCATACCAAGAAAATATGGCCTCACATAGATTTGTAGTAGGAAAAGGGAGGAGTTTAATTAGCAAAGTACATGTTAGTATTATTATTAAAATAGTTTGGGTCCTGAAGAGCCTTTGAAAAGAGGTCCCCCCAGGAATCTTTGAGAACTACTGATACAGTGGGAAAGCCAATGTAGAAGGAGTCAAGAGAACTTAATTTTTAAAACGTATGTTCTTTTTTATTGTGAATTTTACATTTTCATATCAATCACTCAATAAACATTTATGCGCCTACTATATGCCAGGCACTGTGCTAAGCACTACATATACAAAAAGAGCCAAAAGACAGCCTGTCCTCAAGGAGCTTACAATCTTATGGAGGAGACATGTAAGCAAATATATATAAAGCAAGTTACATACGAGGTAAAAAGGAAATAATTAACAGAAGGAAGGCACTACAATTAAGAGAGGTTAGGGAAGGTTTCCTGTAGAAGATGGGATTTTATTTGGGACTTAAAGGAAGCCAGGGAAGCCAGAAGTTGGAGGAAACGAGGAGGGAGAACATTCCAAGCATGGGGGACAACCAGAGAAAATGCTTGGAGCAGAGAGATGGAGGGTCTTCTTCAAGGAGGCCGGTGTTACCAGAGGGAAGCATATATGATAGAAAGTAAAGTGTAAGAAGACTGGAAAGGTAGAAGGGGTTTGGGTGATGAAGGTCTTTGAATGCCAAACAGAGCATTTTATATCTGACCTGCAGGAATTAACAACAGATGGAATTTACTGAGAAGGGGAATGATATGGTTAGACCTGCTCTTCAGGAAAATCACTTGAATGAGTGATGGTAGATGGATTGGAGCAGGGAGAGACTTGAGGCAGGCAGACCCATCAAGAGGCTATTATGATAATCCAGGTGAAAGGCAATGGTGGCCTACATAAGGGTGGTGGCAATGGCAGAGGAGAGAAGGGGGCATATTGGGTAGATATTGCAAAGGTAAAATCAACAGGTCTTGGCAACAGATTGAATGGAGAGATTCTGAGAAGTCCAAAATGACTCCTAGATTGGAAACCTGAGGGACCCGGAGGATGGTGTTGACTTTCAAGTAACAGAGAAGGTAATGGGGAGGAGGGCAGAGTTAATGGGAAAGATAATGAATTCTCTTCTGGACATATTTGGTTTAAGATGTCTGATATCTGAAAGTCAGCTGGAGATGTGAGATTGTAGGTCAGGAGAGAGGTTGGAGCAGGATTGGTAGATTTGAGAATCATCAATGTAGAAATAGTAATTAAATCCATGGGAGCTGATGATATCAGTAAATTATGTAGTACAGGGGGAGAAGAGAAGAGGGCCCTGGACAGAAGTCTGAGGGACACCACCTGTTAGAGGATGTGATCTGGATGAGAATCCAGCAAAAAGAGATGGAGAAGGAGAGTCAAATAGGTAGGAGGAAAACCAGGAGAGAGTGGTATTCCAAAAACCTAGAGAGAAGAGAGAGAGTTATCAACAATGTCAAAGGCTGAAGAGGTCAAGGAGAATGATGAATGAGAAAAAAAACTATTAGATTTTCTCAACTAATAGATCATTGGTAACTTTAGAGAGAGAAGTTTTGGTAGAATAACAGAGTCAAAAGCCAGATTGTAAGAGAATGAGAAGAGATATAAAAATAACAAGAAAACCATGTTTTATGAGAAATGTGTATATAATCATACACATATGAATGAATATATTATAAATAAATATTATATATAAACATAAAATAATATAAATAAAATTTACCAAGATAATTTCTTAAAATTACTGTGTGACTATGTACAAATTACTTAACCTCTCTAAGTCTCAGTTTCTTCATTTGTAAAATGGAGGGAGTAAGATTGGAAGTACTTAGAAATCAAATGATGTACTATATCTAAAGCATCTCACAAAATTTAATGTACTAAATAAATTACAGGTAGTATTTTCCTTCCTTGTACTTCCTCACAGGACCTAGAGGTAGTCAGATAGTACAGCAGATGGGGCCCTGGTCTTGGAGGTGGGGAAGACCTGAGTTCAAATGACAGGGTGTGTGTGGGGGGGAGGTGGGTGGGTGGGTGTGGGTGTGGGTGGGTGTGTGCACAAGCATGCATGCAGGCAACCCCAGGCAGATTGCTTAACCTCTGTCTACCTTAGTTTCCTAATCATAAAATGGGGATAACAATAGCACTAATCTCCCAGGATTGTTGTGAGGATCAAATGAAATATTTGTAAGCACTTAACTGAGGGCACATAGTAAGTGCTTAATAAATGCTTTTTTTTTTAAGTCATCTCCCTTGTTTCCAAAATGAGCAGATTGTACTGGTGACCTCTAAGTTTCCTTCTACCTCTAGAGTTCATAATCTCAAGAATTCTTTAGTCAGTTTATAAAAAGTCTTTGATCACAACCAACGAAACTGGGCAGCCTGGAGTAAACAGACTAACCAAAGGTGCCAAGGCCCTTTTCACATTAGAAGGTCAGACATTATAATGAGTGTTTGCAAATATAGATGAAAGACAGAGCATAGGAAAGTATTTCTTTTCTTATCACCTTAGCTCTAATACAGAAAAATTTGATGTATGAGAGTCATGTGTTTAAAAAAAAAAAAGTTTTGTTAATATTAGAGGAGAAAAAGGAATGAGAAAAGGAAAAGAATCAAGAATGTATTTGTTACCCCAAAAATTTTCTGTGTACTTTCGGTATACAAATAAAAAGCAGATATTAAAACAAATGCATTTATAGTTTTTCCATGGAAATCCATCCTTATAGGCATGGAGATGGTCCCTTAGAAATACTTACTGGGAATCACTAAACTGGGATCAATTAGCAAGTAGGTGGTACTAGAATCTCAGTCCTTTGCTTTCTAAAGCAGTTCATTTCCTCAGATGATCTTTCTCATGGAAAGCATCATGAAACCAAAGTGAGTGAAACTGTTGAAATGCAATAAAGTTAGGAAGACAAAGGTTAGCTCAAAGGGAAATTGCTAGAAATATCATTAGACTATATAGATAGCCAGACTGAAGCCAGGAAAACCTCTGACACATACCAATTGTATGACTCTGGCAAGTCCCTTAACCTCTCTGAGCTCTAGGAAACTCAATTTAACTAAATTTCAGAGAAGGTGCTGACATGCATTAGTGTGAGAGATAGCAAAGGGTTAAGTTTCCACAGGCCCCGGAATGGGGTAACAAAACATAAAGGAAAAACACTAGCCTTCTTCTCACTGGTTGTCCCCCCAAAATTTGGTGTGTAGATATGCACAAGTAAGGGGTTGAAGGATATTTCCTTCTGCTTGGGTAGAAGGTTCAAATGAATAATTATGGTAATGAAGGATTGAGATTGCTTTGGAGATTAGTTTGAGATTGTGAGCCCACCTCACTGACCAATGGTGAGACTGGACAGGGGAGTTGGCCAGGTTAGGATTAGGATAACAGAAACCTGCTAGCTTCAGCAATTTGCACTCCCTGGCTGATTCCCCTAGAGTGAACAGGGCTGTGCCCTTTCTCATGAGAAAGAATAAAGACCTTTTATGCTTCCCGACTCATACTCCAATTTTGAAGAAGTCCATGGGAGCTGATGATATCACTAAATGAAGTAGTACAGATAAAGAAGGGAAGAGGGCCCTGGACAGAAGCCTGAGGGACATCTCCTGTTAGAGGATGTGATCTGGGGGTGGCTAGGTGGTGCACCGGCCCTGGAGTTAGGAGGACCTGGGTTCAAGTCTGGCCTCAGACACTTAACACACACAAAAAAACTAGCCATGTGACCTTTCGCAAGTCACTTAACCCCAATTACCCTCCCAAAAAGCAAAAAAAATATTAAAAAAAAATTAAAGGATGTGATCTGAATGAGGATCCAGCAAAAAGAGATGGAGGAGAGTTCAAATAGGTAGGAGGAAAACCAAGAGAGAGTGATCAACAATTTCAAAGGCTGTGAAGAGATCAAGGAGAATGAGGAATGAGAAAAAACTATTGCATTTTCTCAACTAAGAGATCATTAGTAATTTTGGAGGGAGCAGTTTTGGTAAAATGACAGGGCAAAAGCCAGACTGTAAGGGGTTAAGAAGAGAATGAGAGGAGATATAAAAATAACAAGAAAACTGTATGAGAAACTGGGAATTTCTGTTTTGTACAGTTTGTGGTTTTTAGGGAATGTATGTAATCATACAAATATAAATGGATATATTATAAATAAATATTACATATATAAACATAAAATAATATAAATTTTACATCCCACATGTTAGTAAAGGGAGTTTGTTCATCTGGGGGTTCCACATATCAATGAGATGATAAATCTAATCCCTAATCCTACTGATGAAATCAACAAATCAAATGAAATGAAGATGTCAAGAAGTAATAGAGAGTTCTTCTACTTATCCTTAATCCTAGGATAAAAGGTTTGGGGAAATAGAAATAAATCCCTGCCCCTCTCTGTACCTTTCTTCTTCTATAAAATGGGTTTAATATTTTCCTCCCTATTTTGTTTTTGTTTTTTTTTGGCGGGGGGGGGGGAATAAACAGGGTTAAGTGACTTGCCCAGATTCACACAGTTAGTAAATGCCTGAGGTTGGATTTGAACTCAGGTCCTCCTGATTCCAGGGCTGGTGTTCTATTCACTTGCACCACCTTCCTGGCCTCTGCCTTATTTTTTCAAAAAAAATTTTGAGGGATGAATTGGATAATTTGTGCAAGAATGCTGAGAGATAAAGAAAAAAAGTAGTTGAAGTAAATATTAATAGAATGAAAGAGAAGATTAGATGAGAGCAAAACACCTGATATTGGATTAGCCACCCTCTTTGGCCCTCTGTTTCTTCATTTATCAAATGAAGGAGTAGGCCTAGAAGATTTCTAAGTTTTTTTTCACCTCTATGTGACCATATAATGTTCAAAAATATGTATTAGTGTTTATGAAGGTCATAACCCCTTAAAAGAAGTTCTGTATTACTGTAATGTTGATTTATTAAGAAACTGAATTTGAAGTGAGTGATTCAGTGAAATATATGGTCTTATAATTTAATAAATTCCTGTTAGTTTCCAGGGGGCCCAAAGAGAGTAGCTTTAGGACCATAGAGGATCTGATTCAAGGTCTATGACAAAACCTTGTAGCTTTTTCCTTTCAAATTTAACAGGTCACTGAAGATAAAATTAAAATTGAATATAAGAATAAATAATAGTATCTTTTTTTATTAGTTCCTTTTTTAATTTTTAAAAAGAACCTCAAGGTACTTCATCGATATCGTCAAACACCAAAGAAGGAATAGATAATCTAAACAGGACTGAGGAATCTCCAGAGGAGATTTATTCAGTCCTTAACAAATTGCCACATAAAAAATCACAAGGACAGGATGGATTCCACTAATTCATCTAAATGTGCAAGAAACAAATTATCCTCATATTACATACAATTTTATGATATATTGTATATAATTTTTTTTTTGCCTTTTTTTTGGAGGGCAATTGGGAGTAAGTAACTTGCCCAAGTTTACACAGCTAGGTTTTTTTGTGTGAGTTTTAAGTGTCTGAGGCCAGAACCGAACTCAGATCCTCCTGACTCCAGGGCTGGAACTTTACTCACTGCACCACCTAACTGCCCCTATTATATATAATTTTAAAACATAAACAAATACTGAATTCTTCCCAATTCATTTGACAAGGCAAATAAAAGTGTAATTCTCAAGTAAAGGGGAAAAAATTCAGGATAGTAAAGTCAAATCAAGGCAACAGAGTTTATTAAATGGTTTTACATATCAGGCACTGTGCTAAGCAGTGGGGGATTCAAAGAAAGACAAAAAAAAAAAGTCAAACCCAACCCAAATACATCCCTTCCCTCAAGAAACTAAAAATCCAACCAGGGAGACTACAAGCAAACAGCAAAGCACAAATAAGATATATACAGGACAAATTGGGGATAATTTCAGAGGAAAGGCACTAGAATTAAGTGGGACCTTTTGCAAAAGGTGGGACTTTTTTTCCTAAGATTTGATGAAGGCCAGGCAAGCCAGGCAGTGAAGAGTAGGAGAGAATTCTAGGCCTGGGAGTCAGCCAGTGAAAATGCCTGGAGTCAGATGAATGTCCTGAGTGAGGAACAGTTAGGAGACCAGTGTCACTGAATGGAAAAGTATGTAGTGAGTGGGAAGCCCTGGAGTTGATTGAGTAGTTAGGTGACATGATTAAACTTGCATATTAGAAAGATCAGTTTGATAGCTGAATAGTATGGACTGGAATGGAAGGAACTGGCACAAAATAATGACATGTATCAGGTTGGTGGAAGCTTCAGAAGAGAGGAGGGGGGCACACATAAAGATGTCAAAATGGAGAAAATGATAGGATTTAAGAACAGACTGAATTTGGAGTGAAAGTGAGAAGTCAGGCACCACATCCAGGTTGGGAGCCTGAGTGACTGGGAAGATGGTGGTGGCCTTGACAGTAATAAGGAAGTTGGGATGAGGGAAGACTTTGGGGAAAACATAAAGTGTAACATTTGTGTTACATATCACTAATCATTATCTGTGATTTTATCAGTGTGGGTTTCCTTTGGCAAGCAATCTGATATAGGTTATTATACATGTGCAGTCATGTAAGCCTATTTCCACAATAATCATGTTGTGAAAGAAGAAATATAAAAGCCACCAAAAAAAAAGTGAAAATGGTATGCTTCAGTCTGCATTAAGACTCCGTAGTTCTTTCTCTGGGTACGGATAGCATTTTCCATCATGAATCTTTTGGAATTGTCTTGGATCCTTCCATTGCTGAGAAGAACTAAGTCTATCAAAGTCAGTCATTGCACAAGTTGGCTATTACTGTGTACAATGTTCTCCTGGTTCTGGTCACTTCACTTAGCATCAGTTCCTGTAAGTCTTTCCAGGTTTTTTCTGAAATCTGTCTGCTCATCATTTCTTATAGTGCAATAATATTCCATTACATATACCACAACTTGTTCAGCCATTCCCCAATTGATGGACATCCCCTCAATTTCTAATTCTTTGCCACTACATAAAGAGCTACAATAAATACTTTTGTACATGGAGGTCCTTTTACCTTTTTATGATCTCTTTGGGATACAGACTTAATGGCATTGCTTTATCAAAGAGTATGTACAGTTTTAAAGCCCTTTGGTCATAGTTCCAAATTGTTCTCCAGAATGATTAGACCAATTCTCAACTCCACCAACAATGTATTAGTGTCCCAATTTTCCCACATCCTATCCAACATTTATTATTTCCTTTTCTGTCATATTAGCCAATCTGATAGGTATGAGGTGCTATCTCAGAGTTGTTTTAATTTGCATTTCTCTAATCAATAGTGATTTAGAATATTTTTTCATATGACTATAGATAGCTTTAATTTCTTTATCTGAAAGCTGCCTGTTCATATCCTTTGACAATTTAGTGGATATTCCTTTCAACAAAGTAGATCTTACCTTGCCCATCCTAGGCAACTGTTATCTATATCCTCCCATAATTTTCCACATAAAATCCACTCAATATACTTGAGGCCTTCCTCTATTTCTCTTGGCAACACAAGAATACCAGCAAAGAACATGTGTTATCAGTTGGTTATACCTCATTCTTGCCATGGGATCAGCCCATCTTCCTTTATGATCACATATTTCTTCACTTAAAAAATACCTTTTCCTGTTTATTATGAGCTTAACAATCATAGCAAACACAAAGATTACAATAAACAAAGAAAAAAAAGATTGAACACAAAACCATGAACTACTCATGAACAGTTTGTTTTTAAGAAGTGTATATTAAATTTAACATGCTTGCAACAAAATTGCCCTGTTTTTCTCCATTAGTGAATTTATTTTTGTTTTCTGTACGCACGTTTTTATATTCTATTGATTTTTTTTCATTTCTTTCAATTCCCACTAACTAAGTACATAGTAATAATGACAAGAAAGATAAATTACAGGAGTATTAGGAAAGAAGACAATAAACCATTTCTATAAATTACATGACTTTGTAATTAGATAATCCAATCTATTCAATGAAAAATTAATATAAAAGATGACTTTAGAAAGATATTGTGGATGTAAAATAAATCCATAAAAACCATCTTCCTTTTTACATATCACTAATAGAAATAGGAATACATTAATAAAACAATAAATACATGCAACAACGAGATATATCCAACATTTGGGCATTAATTTATATAAGAGCTAACCAACTGGTGGACTATCCCATGCACATAACTAAATTGAGCTAATAAAGCCAAAAATCAATATTCCCTAAATTAATAAATTCAAAGCTATACCAATCAAAGTATCAATGGGCTACTTCATAGAATAAGGTAAAAAATAATAAAATTCATATGAACAAATAAATGATTATGATAGGGGAGGAATCAAGATGGCAGACTGGAAGCAGGACCTCCCTGCTGCTCCGGCTTCCACCTTCCCCAATCCATGTAAAAAGGGGACTCTAAACAAACTTTGGAGCTGCAGAACCCACAAAATGACACAGAGAAGCTAACCTCCCTCTGAGGACAGCCCAGCAGGCCGGCAGGAATCGGCCAGTCCCACAATGAAGCTTTAGCCCCAGGGCGAGCCTGACCAGCCGAGGGCTCAAGGGACTCCAGATCAGCAGCAGCTGTAGCCATTTCCATATTTATCAACACATAGATGTGAAGGTCAAAATGTTCAGCACCTGGCCTGCAGAGTGTAGGGGGACCAAGGACCAGTCTGAGGGGTAATCGCTCTTGCTTTAACCTTCTTGGATCTGGATTGCAGTCTAGGATGGAGATCCTGGGGTGTGTGTCCAGCTTGCCAGAGAGTGTGGAGACCTCAGAGAGGGCACCTATCTAATACCTCCAGCAGCTGAGAAAACCCCAGCTTTTGGGACGAAAGCTCCCCTGTCTGGTGACAGAGTCCTACTGTGACAAAAAGCCCAGGGGTCAAGTGACTGAGGGGCAACATGACCAGGCAAAGGAAACAAAGCAGGCGGAAGATTCCAACATTAGACTCCTATTTTGGGGACAAAAAGGAGCAAAGCATGGAACAGGAGGAAGTCAGTGAAGTCAGAACTCCTTCACCAAAAGCTTCAAAGGAAAATACGACCTGGTTACAGGCCATAGAGGACCTTAAGAAGCAGATAAGAGAAGTGGAGGAAAAATTGGGAAGAGAAATGAGAACAATGCAAGAAAATTATGAAATGAGAGTCAACAGCCTGACTGAGGAAAATACTACCTTAAAAAATAGACTAACTCAAATGGCAAAAGAGGCTCAAAAAGGCAATGAGGAGAAAAATGCCTTAAAAAGCCAAATTTGCCAGACAGAAAAAGAATCTCAAAAGCTCAATGAGGAGAATCATTGCTGAAGAATTAGATTGGAGTAAATGGAAGCTAATAACTTTAAGAGAAATCAAGATGCTGTTTAACAGATCCAAACAAATGAAAGAACAGAAGGCAATGTGAAATATCTCATGGGAAAAACCACTGACCTGGAAAATAGATCCAGGAGAGATAATTAAAAAATTATTGGCCTACCTGAAAGCCATGATCAAAGTAAGACCCTAGAAATCATCCTCCAGGAAGTTCTCAAAGAAAAATGCCCTGATGTTTTACAACCAGAGGGCAAAATAGAGGTTGAAAGAATCCACCGATCACCTCCTGAAAAAGATCCCAAAAACAAAACTCCTGGGAATATTATAGCCAGGTTCTGGGATTCCCAGATTAAGGAGAGAATATTACAAGCAGCCAGGAAGCAACAATTTGAATATTGTGGAAACACAATCAGGATAACCCAGGATCTGGCAGCTTCTACACTGAGGGATCGAAGGGCTTGGAATATGATATTCCGGAGGTCAAAGGAGCTGGGATTAAAACCAAGAGTCACCTACCCAGCAAAACTGAGTATCATGTTTCAGGGGAAAATATGGTCATTCAGTGGAATGGAGGACTTTCAAGCATTCTTGCTGAAAAAACCAGAGTTGAATAGAAAATTTGACATTCAGATACAAGAAGCAAGAGAAGCATGAGAAGATAAACAGGGAAAAGAAATCATAAGGAACTTATCAAAGTTGAACTTTTAACATTCCTACATGGAAAAACAATAATTGTAACTTATGGATCTTTTCTCAGTAGTTGAAGGGAATATATATATATATATATGTGAGGGTATATGGGCATATGAATACATATGTGAATGTGTGTATATATGTTTACAGGTATACATAGATAGAGGACACAGGACCAATTTAACAGGAAGGGATGATACTTAAAAGGTGAAATTAAGAAGTGAGAGAGGAATATAATGAGAGGAGATGGGGAGAGACAGAATGGGGTGAATTATCTCATATAGAAGAGGCAAGGGGAAATGGTTACAATGGAGGGAAAGAATAGGAAGGCAAAAGGGAATGGGTCAACCTTATTCCCATTGAATCTGGCTTGAGGAGGGAGTGAAATACACACTAAATAGGGTATCTCAACCTCCAGGAGAGTAGGGGGGGAAGGGGTTGAGAGGGGGGAATGATGGAAGGGAGGGTAGGCTGGGGGGGGG
>NW_027187347.1:2007609-2013553 GCF_028583685.1 Petaurus breviceps papuanus
GGGGGGGGGGGGGAGGGAAGTTGCAAGTACCACTTTTGAAAAGGGATGGGATCAAAGTAGAGAACAGAACAAGTGGGAGGTGGGATAGGAGAGAGGGAAATATAGTCAGTCTTTTGTAATATATCTACTATGTTATTGTTTTGCATTAGCCACAAATGTACAACCTATACTGAACTGCTTATCTTCCCAGTAAGGGTGGGTGACAAGGGAGGAAGGGAATGAATCTGGAATTCAAAGTTTTAAAATCAAAGATATATATATATATATATATATATATATATATATACACATATACTATTATTAATACTATTTTACATGTAATTAGGAAATAAGATATACAGGCACTGGGGCATAGAGATCCACTAGAAAAGTCGAAAGGGGTATGAGAGAGAGCAGATTGGAGGAGGGGATATCCTGTGGGACTGCTATTTTGGGGTGGTGGGTAGCGGAAAAAGGGGGAGAAATTTGTAACTCAAAATCTGGAGGAAATGAATGCTGTAAATCAGAAGTTAATAAAGCACTTAAAATTTAAAAAAAAAAAGGAAAGGGAAAAAAAGAAGAGAAAAATAAATAAATAAATGATTATAATATCAAGGGGAACCATGAAAAAAATAACCAAAGGAACTTGCCTTGTCAAGACATCAAAGAATATTAGACTATTGACTCTTAAAACTCTGGTACTAGAATAAAAAAATAGGGAAACAGATTAACAAAACAGAATAGAGAATCCTTCATTAGAACTAAAATTAAAAAAAAAACTGAAGCCATAAAATTTTTATAAATTGAACCTGTAATATCTCTTGGGTGAGATCCTGGGAAGGAACTTCCACTAACAAAATAGAAACCTTCTCTGTGACTTTTAGTATTAGAGATTTTCCTGGAACATAGGAATGTTAAATGTCTTGCTCTGAGTCACACAGTCTGTAGGTACAGCCTATAGGCTCAAGACTTGAACTCAGGCCTTCTCGAATCTTGAGCTAATTTTCTATCTGTTATGTAATGCCTCCCCTAATGATAAATTAGAATTTGATAAATTCATTATAAGGCATTTGAGAAAGAAATCATTCCATTAAAATGGTTAGAAAATTATATAATGACATAACAAAAATGTGCTTAAACCTTAGACAATTGTTCTAAATGTAGCAAGTGCTCACTCTCTCTCACTCTCCCAGAGGTCAGACCAGATACATGTCCCCTTCAAGATTCCAGGGGCACCCTTGATGGATTAAAGTGTTTACTCTCTACTGCTATTGAATTGAGTCCCTGTTCTGGTGTTTTTCCTCTACTTTGAACCCCTAGTAACTAGCACACTAGATCCAGTTAACCAATTAACATCAATTAGTTTTTACAAAGGAATATTTACTTTGAAGATGTAGTAAGCACAGGAGCACAAACATTTCCTCCTCAGAATTTCAGGGGCACATTTTCCCCATACCACCTCAATCTCTGAGGATAGTGGACTCAGTTTCTATTAAGATAATTTCTACATGGCATTGGTCCTATCAAGTTCATGTCCAAAAATCTATGCATTGCTGTTGTATGAGCCCTTGTCTCAGTGACTACTGGGTTGGCTGCAAAAGGTCACATTTTGCTCCTATGGGCCTCAAATCTTGACTCACTAAATGCAAACTCCAAAATAGACTCCATTCCTGGACCTCTTATTGGCTCTTTCCTGACTCTTTGAAATACATGAGGTGATGACAGTCTCCAATTTCCTTCATCTAAAACAAAGCACGGAAAGGCAGAGAGTCAATATATATCATGAGATATACGTTAGCCTCAAATAGGGAAGACCCACGGCCCTTCTTCTCACAGTATTGTCTCTCTTCTTTTCCTGGACACAATGTAGTCAGCTAAAGAGAATATGACAATTCTCAAGGGTAGAGATAGTCATAGCCAATCAGAAGCTCCTCTTGATCATATGGTAAGCAGATTACAATTTCCTGAATGGTATGCTGGAAGGTCTCTCCAAAGTATTTCCATTACACGGTATCATGACCCTTTTAGATAAAGCCTCCCCAACCTCTTCCATATGGAAAAGAAAGTGCAGCATAGTAAATAGTTTAAATTTTGCAAGTCAAGGGGCAAAATTAAGGATATTATGTAGGAATTTCTATAACAAGAGAGAAAAAAAATCCATGTTTTGTATTGATGAAATTCAAAATATACATAATAAAGTAAAAATTTTTATAACATAGGTCTACTAATGAAAAGAATGGAATTTTTTTTGGGAGGGGAATAAAATTTTACTTAATTATGGTTCAAAGTTAGTTTTCCCTATCATCAAAATTGATTGTGAATGTTCATCTGTTAATGCTGAAATGTAATGAGATTTCATCTATTTCGTCTTTGAAAATATCTTTTCATACATATAGATAGTACCAAATACTGGTTTAGATCTATGAACATATTCATCAACTTGGAAGGCATTTATGGAATCCTATTAGATTTTTCTCTTGATATTTGCATGTCATTACAGTGTAGATTAATCACTTGACAACTGAAGGTTAGCAACCTCTTAGTGGCATGGCTAAATGGGTTTTAAATGTGGACATTTCTTTTGTACATGCATCAAAGTCCAAAAAATATTGCTGGAACTGTAGTTTGAGCTCAGAAAATATATGTTACAAATTTGTGTGAGAATGGAGATCTTGACTCTTTTAACTTTCAGTAGCATGGAAGTATATAAAACAGCTTAACATTACTTGTGGCTCAAACAATGAATTGACTTTACTACAGTATAAATTCCAGACATAAATGCTGTTTTGCTTGCAAATTCCTTAAGAAACATTAGCAGGTCTGCAGCAAAAGCTAATTTCCAAAGCCATTCACTGTTTGCTAATAGTCGTTGAGGGTGGTTCTCATTTCGGAAAAATTTCCAGGCTTGGGCTAAAAAAATTTTAATAAAACTTTTTTTCTTTTTTTTTTTCATAAGATGGCTATGCACAGGTACTAAAACATTACAGTACAACAATATATGTGGTACTCAATGCTATTGAGTTATAACTGTGTCACTGTTATTTTTAATGCATAAAACTGCACTTTGATCAATAGCCCAATCAAAAATCTCTGTCATGGGGGTGTCTAGGTTGCTCAGTGAATAGAGCACCGGCCCTGGAGTCAGGAGAACCTGGGTTCGGATCTGAACTCAGACACTTAACACAAAAACTAGCTGTGTTACCTTGGGCAAGTCACTTAACCCCAATTGCCCTCCAAAAAGCAAAAAAAAAATCTCTGTCACGAATTGCTCAGCACTGTCATTATAGGGCAAAAGTAGCTGTGTAGATGAATGAGCAAGGCTGTGTTCCAATAAAATTTTATTTAAAAATGTAAAAACTGTTCCTAAATTGCAAGTCATATTAAAAGAGGCACAAAGCTGAATTTGATGTGCAGATCATAGTTTGCTTATCTTAAGCATGTTTGTAGCCAGT
The DNA here is from genome assembly GCF_028583685.1 of Petaurus breviceps papuanus. Taxonomy (NCBI): domain Eukaryota; kingdom Metazoa; phylum Chordata; class Mammalia; order Diprotodontia; family Petauridae; genus Petaurus; species Petaurus breviceps. Next base: position 2,011,041 of record NW_027187347.1, read on the forward strand.
ATCTCATTACACAGATAGGGTGTTGTTGTTGGGATTTTTTGGGGGGGAGAGTTGGTCTTTTTGGAGAAGGGGAGGCAGGGCAATTGGGGTTAAGTGACTTGCCCAAGGTCATACAGCTAGTAAGGGTAAATCTGAGGCCGCATTTGAACTCAGGTCTTCCTGACTCCAGTAGAGTTGGTGCTCTACTCACTGTGCCACCTAACTGCCCCACATAGATAGTTTTAAAAAATATCACAGGCAGCATGGTGTAAGTGGATGTAGAGCTGGCCTCATAGCCAGGAAAACCTTCAAGTCCTACCTCTGACTGACACTGCCTGTGCTAGTGTTCTAGGCATCCCTCTAAGATTGTAAATTGCAGAGAAAACACTAACCTGCATTTGTAGAAGTATTTTCCTCTCTTAGGAGTCCTCTATATCAATAAAATCTGGGCCATATCTATTTGTATTTATTTCAGTCATGGAGCAGAAAAAAATCTTGTCTACTGACAAGTGAAAGAAAATAATATAAGGGGGAAAAGAAAATAATGGAGGAAAAATAGATGAATTTACTCATAAATAAAAGGTTTTTTTTCTATAACAATGCAATATATGTAACTTCAAAATAAATTGTTGGGAAAATGTTTGCTCTAAATAAATGGAATTTTTAAAATCTCACATTCAGCTTCTGTAAAGAATTGAAACAAATTTACAAGAATAGTGCCGATTCCTCGACAGATAAGTTTTAAAAGATATGAAAAGATACTTCATGAAGGAGAAAGCACAAAAAGTTAATAATCACTTGAAAAATTATTTAAACTCTAACAGAGAATACCAGCTAGCATTTATACAGTACTTTCAACATTTGCAAAGTGATTTACATATGTAATCTCAATTGATCCTCACTGCAATTGCATGAGGTGGGGATGGTTATTCTTTATATTTTACAAATGGAATAAAGTGGCTTAGTCTGGGTCACCCAGCTGGTGTAGGAAGTAAGAGTTGGACTCTTGTCTTTTGGAGTCCAAATCTAGCACTCTATACACCTATACACCTATTTGCCTCAGAAAAATAGAAGCAAGGTAGGGTAGTGGATAGGGGACAGCCTTGCAGCAAAAGAGGCCTGGGTTCAAGTCCTATATCAGTGATCAAGAGCAAGTCATTTACCCTCTCAGTGTCCTAGATAATTCTTTAAAACTGTAATAAGAGAAGTTAGTCTCTGATCTAAACTTTAGCAAATTTCCACACATGAAGTTACTTTACACAGCTCAAATCACAGGTCTGGATTTCACATACAAAGATAATTAAATTAAATTAAAACAACTTAAAGGTACCATTCATCAAATTGGTAACTATAGTTAAGAATGCTAAAAATTGGAGCAGTTAGGTGGTACAGTGAATAGAGTACCAGCCCTGGAGTCAGGAGGACCTGAGTTCAGATTCGGCCTCAGACACTTAACACTTTCTAGCAGTGTGACCTTGGATAAGTCACTTAACCCCAATTGCCCTGCCTTCCCCCCTCCAAAAAGCTAAAAAAAAAAACCTAAAAATTCAATATTAATAGATATAGAAAACAAGTAAATTAGTACATATAGTGTTGGAAGAATTGTGAATTGGTGCAATATTTTTTGGAAAGCACTATACAAAAACTGGGCCTACTCTTTGACCCAGTGATTCTACTATTAGGGCTATATCCTGAGGATGTTATTAAAAGGGGAAAAATACCTGTACAAAAATATTCATGGCAGCTTTACTTGTAATATCACAAAACTAGGAACAGCCTGTGGGGCCAATGATTAGGAAATATCTTTAAAAAAAAACCTTGGCATAATATCATAATGGAACATTATTGTGCCATAAAAGCTACTGGTTTGAGTACAACAATGAAATAGGTAAAGACTTATGCAAAATAATACAAACCAAAGAAAGCAGTATCAGAATAGATAGTTTTGACTAAATCAATGTTTTTTAAATCAGCAATAAAAACCAATATGTATGCAGATTAAAAAAAGACATCATAAGGAGACAATAAATAAGATATTATTATTTTGTTAATATTTACATACACAGTACCTACCTATATATACACCCATTTTTCCCAATTTGTAATTTGTAAATTATTTCACATTTATAGTTTTATGTGTGATTTTAATCTTTAATTCTTTGTTCATTTTTGTTGAGCTTATAGAATCATAGATTTATATTTAGAAGGAATCTTGAATCCAACCCTTTCATTTTGTCAATGAGGAAACTGAGGTACAGAGATTATTAAGTTTATTATAAAAGACGTTTAAAAAAAAGATATTATCAAATGAGTCCTTAACATTTTTTAACATTATTAATGGGTAGAGAGCCCTTTTGGAAGATGATTAACTTTAGAATGAAAATTTGGTTGGCCCAAGGAACATTGTTTTATTACTTTGTAAACATTTCTACCTTATCTAGTACAGGACTATATTCAGTAGACTTCATTCCAACTTACCCTCTATAACACACACACACACACACACACACACACACACACACACACACACACAC
>NW_027187347.1:2013563-2028935 GCF_028583685.1 Petaurus breviceps papuanus
CACACACACACACACACACACACACACACACACACACACACACACACCCCTCTAATTATTCCTAGACAGCTAATAGTACGGTGGATAGATGCTAGGTCTGGAGAAGGAAAACCTTGAGTTTGAGTCTAACCTCAGACATTTGCTAACTATGTGACTGTAAGCAATTCATTGAGTCTCTCTCTGACTCAGTTTTATTTACTATAAATTGTGGGTGATAATAGCAACTACCTTATAAAATTGTTATGAGGATCATGTGAGATGCAAAGCATGGTATACTGCCTGATATACTAGTTATTTAATAAATATTTCTTCCCTTTCTTTTCGTGATGATAATACATATAAAAGTTACCTTACTTTAAAATATATGGTTAGAACTAGTGTCCTGATTTGTTATACGACAATGTACAATTCATATATAGATACTGATAGGTATAAGATAGAAAGGGTATAACAAATACATATATTCCTTTAAAATTTATTGATTAGAGAATAAAAGTAAGTAAAATAATCATGTAAATTAGCATGTGTCCACAAGCTTATTCATACCTGAAATTTCATCTTATGGAGAATTTTTGATGTCAAGATTTTCTCTACCAAAACAGATCAGCAATTCCAGTAGAACTTAGTCTTAAGTCCATGAGGGTAATTGACTTGCCCACAGTCATACAGCCAAAATAAAATCTCGGAAAGGCAAGATTTGAACCCAGATCTTCCCAACTTAAAGACTGGCCCCTCTATACCACACTGTCTGGTTGAGCATGATGATAAGTAATTTAACATTCTAACAAAATATAAAAGTTGTATCTAATTTCTTGGATCTACTTGTATGCTCTTTTATAAGAGTAGATGCATTTGAGGGAGGCTAGGTGGCGCAGTGAATAGAGCACCAGCCCTGGAGTCAGGAGGACCTGAGTTCAAATTCGGCCTCAGACACTTAACACAAAAAACTAGCCATGTGACCTTGGGCAAGTCACTTAACCCCAATTGCCCTCCCCCCCAAAAAGAGTAGATGCATTGAAACCCCATTAATTTCTCAAATGAAAGGCTGAATCAACCTCAAATATCAGATGCCTATGAAGACTATATCTTCTAAGAATTAGCTACAGTATTGCTGTTGTTCAGTTGTTTTTCAGTCCTGTCCTACTCTTCATGACCTCATTGGGAGTTTTCTTGGCAAAGATACTAGAGTGGTTTGTCATTTCCTTCTCCAGCTCATTTTATAGATGGGGAAACTGAGGAAAACAGGGTTAAGTGATTTGCCCAGGGTCACATAGCTAGTAAGTGTCTGAGGTCAGACTTGAACTCAGGAAGATAAGTCTTCCTGACTCTGTGCCCAGCGCTTTATCCACTGTGCCACCTAGCTGCCCTATGGTAGCTAGCATCTATATCACACTTTAGGATTTGTAAAGCACTGAACATCTCTTATCTCATCTGGTCCTTCAATAACCCTCTTAGGTAGGTGCTATTATTATCTCCATTTTAGAGATGAAGAAACTGAAGCTGGAGAGAGGTGGACTAACTTGCTTGGCTAGTGAGTTAGATGGCATTTGAACTCAGGTCTTTCTTTCTCCTAGTCTAACACTCTATCACTTAGCTACTGACTATCTCCTAAGGCATGACCTGCCCAATGAGCTAATCTCCTTTTGTGTTATTGGTAAAGGCCTGGAAATACTTGTTAGTCTGTCCATTATAAATTATCAGGATGCAGTGTGCCCAGGTTTATGGCCCTCCTCCAACGTAAAGAATGAATTTATTGACACAGCTAGATTGTATACTGGATAGAGTGCTAAGCCTAGAGTCAGGAAGATCTGAATTCAAATTCAGCCTCAGTTTCTTACTAACTGTGTGACTCTAGGCAAGTCACTTGACCTCTCTTTGCCTCAATTTCCCTAACTGTAAAATGGGGATAATAGTAATTTTAATTACTATTATTAATTAGTTTTAATTGATTAATTTAATTAATTGTTATAGTAATTAATATTTAATTACTATATTAGTTAATTTAATTAATTATTATAATTAATTAGTAATATTAGTAGTAAAAAAAGATAATAATACCTCCCAGGATTGCTGTGAGGATCAGTTGAGATAATATTTGTAAGCTCTTAGCACAGTGCCAGGAACATACTAGGGACAATATAAATGCTAACTAATATTATGATTATTCATGCTACATACACTGTTACAAGTAAAGATGGCTCCCCAATGAGAGGCAAAAAGAGATTCCTAAGCAAGTGGAATCAGAAAGGACAGGATTCTTTGATCTGATGCTCTGTTAGCCTTGGTTTTTTGTTATTGGTCATGATACCACTTTTTCCAAGACTGGTATAACTCAAAGCAACTACTATTCTATTACCAAGGACATACCCTGTTATTTCTTAATAAAAATCTTGAAAAATAAAAACTCTACTAATTAAAAATTTATTCCAATTCCTATTTCCTACCCTCTTTCACATTTCAAACTGATGAGGTTTTACCGCAACCAAAAATATAATAATACCAGAGCTGAGATTTGGTGAATCTCATGTGGTCCCATGAAGAGAGTCTTTCCTTTATATACATCTGCATTAAATCTGAATTCCTTTCAATCTAGTAAGTGCCTCTGAACCACAACTACATCCACAGGCCTTCCAGCCATATCCACATCCACCATCTATTGGAAACCTCTTGTTTTTATTTTTACTTTTACCTAGGGATGTAAAATTCACGCAGTTCTCTTTGGATCAACCAGGGATATGAAGGTCTCTGTTTAGGAAATTCTGCCAATTCCCACTTCTTCCTTTTTGTTGCCAAATATCATTGGCAGAAAGAGCTACCAAACATACAATTACTTCTCTTTCAAAGGATTTTTAGACGAGCTTCCTAATGGCCAAGGCCTAAAAGAATTGATAGCCTGACTACGATTAAATGTGAGATATTTTCCCATCCCTACAAAAAGAAGTAACTTTGGAAATATAATATTTCCAAGTCTATACAGTATGACACTGGGTTTTTTTCCCTCTCTGTCTTACTCTTAACCAAGATAACTTCTAAATGGTTATTTCTATAATAGTCTAGGGAACACACACACACACACATACAGAGACACTCACAGAGCTACGTCTGTTATAATGAATCAGACTTTCTTGCTGCAGGAAAGTCATAGTATTAGAAAGTTGGCTTTTTAGAAGAAGCATAAAGTTACTACATGTAACTAAATAGCAGAGGTGGAGTGGTAGCAAGGAGAGAAACTGAGGAAGAGAGCTTAGAAAATGATTTTTCAGAGACTATCATCTCTGATCACTCCTCCACATCTGCCATTTCAACAATTATTAAGGGAGTTGTTAATAAGAAGTGAAACTTTGTTAATTTGAATCCCAATCACTTGTGATTTATGGTACCAGTCTAACAATAAAGAACCCCTGCTAGACCCAGGGGGCTGGGACATTGCAGTCACTCCTTTCCCAAAGGGCCTTTCTGCTCTGGATACAACCATGTGGTCTGGACTGAATTCAGTCCTGGGGGAGCTTGGCCTCTAATGAGAGGGGGGATAGATTCCCTTTTCTCATCCTTTTCAGCTCATTAACCCCCCCATCTCAGCACCCTGGGGCCAAATTATTTAAAGCTTAAGTTTTGGTTCATGTCTAGGGCCTCCCCAAAGAGAGGGAGTAGAACAGTATTTATTATTTAATATGAACCAGTTATGGGACAGGTATTTATATCCTACACACAAAAGGAATAATAAACACAGAACCCTCACAAGAGTGAATTTGACCCTCCAAAAAAACTTAAAGCAGATTTCAATAACTTAACTTATAAATACTGTTCTAATCTACTGGAAGCTTTTACCTAAATCTCATCAGAACATAAAGCAGTCTATGGGATTGCTAGTTAGGCATTTTATATTTTACCTCAGCTCTGCATTGTCCAATAATACCAGTACAAAGCTACAGATCAAATGGGCCAGGCAATGGTTGTCTTCTATGAAAAAGATTCCTTTGCTATCACCCAGGTCCATTCATTGGACCTCAAGACCTCTCAAATTCAGACAGTTACCTCTCAGCCTGGATGAGTCCATCTCATCCTCCCAAGGCTATTGTTAGATCACTTTCTTAGGAAAGGAAACATAAATTGAAAAAGACAGCTAAGAGACTGGGAAAAGGTATTCTGGGAACATTGTTGTTATTGTCGTTTGTCCTTAGTTCTCCAAGAGGACCATGACTTCAGGGAGGTGATGCCATGACATGCAAGTGAGTTGGATTTGAGTGAGGAAGGGCTGTGTAAAGTCACCAGCCTCACTTTCTCCCCCAGAGCCATCTGGGTCCAGTGGCCAGATATCGATCGGGATGACTGGACATGGCCCAGGACATGGAAGTGGGGACCCTGACCTTTTTAAGCTAAGGTCTCAGTTTGACTGAGGCAGTGCCCATTCAGTAATTAAGGTTAGGTAAGAAATGAGGCAGAGAACAGCCTCTTTTACCTAGTCCAAAAATAAAAAAAATTCAATCTGGGAGGGGAAGACCTTCAGGGTGTCTGACCAAAACAGAAACAGTTGCAATTTACTTTCACTCTGAACTAATCAGGTCCCAACAATGACCAAGTGAAGGCTGGGCCTCGAATCTATTGATGGCCAATCAATGAGAGTCAGAATGATTTGGGTTTAAGGCTTGGTCTTTAAGAAAGAAATGTAGCCTGTAAACCCCAAGATAACTTTAGAGGTTTTAGCGATCAAAATTTACATTCCTATGGGCAGAGCATAGGCAGGTAAGGGTATGGTACCCTATGTGGACAGAGGGAGAAGCAAGGGAGGAAAGGGGAGGGAAAAGGAGATGAGGGAAGGGAAGGGAAGGGAAGGGAAGGGAAGGGAAGGGAAGGGAAGGGAAAGGAAGGGAGGAAGGAAGGAGGGAAGGAAGGAAGGAGGGGAGGAAGGGAGGAAGGAAGGAAGGAAGGAAGGAAGGAAGGAAGGAAGGAAGGAAGGAAGGAAGGAGCAAAGAAAAACAATGAGATGGGAGAAGATCCTCCCCATCTTCACCCTCACAAGGACATCTAGAGACAGAAAACATTAATTGCCACACTTGAGGGTCAAACAAAGAGCCTAAGCCTGAAGCTGTTTCTCATTACTGCTCCCCTGTTACTCTTATGGGACAGGGACAAGGCAAAGGGGGAATTAAGGATTTCCCACATTGTACCAAAATACCAAGTTCTTTCAGCAGTGAGTCACCTGACCAGAAGCAACCAGGGAAACTGTGAAAACCAATGTCTGCATCCCTGGTGGTTTGGCAGATTTGTAGTCATAGATTTAGGATTGGAAGAGAGCTTAGAGACCATATAGTCCAACTCCCTCATTTGACAGATGAGGAAACTGATGCTCAGAGGAGTTAAGTGACTTGCCCAAGGTCACACATTAGTGTAAAAGCCATTATTCAAACCCAAGTTCTCTGACTTCATATCCAGAGGCCTTTTCATTGTACCATACAACCTCTGAAAGCTGAAGTTTGTCTTTTTTACTCTCCTTTAAAGAAGGGTTTTCTAGGAAAGTAAATAGTATAAATAAGATGCCTGGAGTAACAGTTAAGCTACTTAAAAGAGTCAATTATTTTCAAGTACACTCAAATAATTTTTCACGCTCATCACTGCCTCTTATTAAGTTGAATACCTGCTATATTCAAGGCACTGTGCTGGGTACTGGGAATTCAAAGAACCCTGAGCCCCAGGGATTAATTGACTTGCCCAAGGTCACATGTCTGGTTAGTGGAAAAGATTCAGTGGGCTAGAACCCACTGAATTCAAAGAAATGGTTTAGACATTTGAACCATCCCTTTGGAATCTGGCTTCCTATTTCCGGATGCCACCTAAAAATGGCTTTTATTTTAGACATGGGCAAGATGGTGATGACTTTTTCCAAGAATTTCTACCCATAAAGAGGAGCTTAATGAAGCAAGAGATTTTTAAATGCTTTTTATTTATCTTGTTTGAATGGAGAAATGTCTTCTGAGGCCATTTGCTGTGTTCTTTCTCATTCACTTAGGAAGGTTAAGCACAGCTACCCCAAGAGTGCTTACTGATTTTTCCTGAATCATCCTGTGCCCTCACCCTCACCTGCCAATCTCACTCTTGCCTCAGTCATCCTCCCTCACAGACTGAAAAAGACTACAGAAAACTAGTCTAGTGTCTCTAGCAATTTCAGCTGAACACACAAAGAAGAAATTTATTAATTTAAGAAAATGGGATATTTCCAAACTATTTCCATTCAAGTATACTAAATTTAGTTGTATTTCAATATTTTGAACAATCCAATCAGCAAACATTTATTAAGCACCTACTATGTGTCAGAAATTGTGGTAAGTGCTGGGAACACAAAGAAAGTCAAAAGACAGTCCCTGCTCTCAAGGATCTCAAAGACTAATGGGGGTCATAACATATAAGCAGTTATGTAGAAACAAGCTATATGAAGTTTATATGGAAATAATCATCAGAGAAAAAGCGCCAGAATTAAGAGGGATTAGGAAAGTTACTGAAAATGAGATTTTTAGCTGGGACTTGAAGGAAGCCAGGGAAGCCAGGAGACAGAGAAGAGGAGGGTGACAGATAGGGAAAAAATACAGAATCACAAACATACAGTGACTTGTGCAAGTCACAAACAAGGAAGTTTGTGTCACTGGATAGAAGTTTGGGGGTGGTATAAGATGTAAGAAGACTCGATATGTAGGGTGTCAGGGAGGACTGGTTATGGAAGGCTCTAAAAGTCAGAGGATTTCATATTTGATCCTGGAGGTGATAGGGAACAATTGGAGTTTATTGAGTTGTGATACATGGTCAGACCTGCACTTTGGGAAGATCTCTTTCCTGAGTGGCGGATGGACTACAGTGGACAGAGACTGGTGGCAAGGAGACCAACTAGTAGGCTACCATAATGGTCCAGGTAAAGGTGATGAGGGCCTGTACAAGGGTGGTAGCAGTGTTAGAGGAGGCAAGGTTGTGTGTTGGAGATGTTACAAAGATAAATTCAGCAAGACGTGGCAACAGACTGGATATGGTGGAGAGAGGGGCAGGGTTTGTGAAACAAAGAAAGGGGTTGAGGATAACATTCAGGTTTTAAGAGGGGATGATGGTAGCCATGACAGTAATAGGGAAGTTAAGGAACGGTTTGGGGGTAAAGTTAATGAGTTTACTTTTGGGCATATTCAATTTAAGATGGTTTGAGATCCAATTGATAACTGGATATAGGAAAACAGAGGACAGCAGAGAGGTTAGGGCTGGATAAGTAGATTTGAAAATCATCAATGGAGAAGCATGATATAGATATAGATATAGATATCTATATAGATATAGATATATAGATAGATAGATATCTATATCTATCTATATATAGATATCTACCTACCTATCTATCTATCTATCTATGATCTCATTAATGTAGGAATCCTTTCAAACAATTCAGATCAAACCTTCCCAGGCCTCTTGTCTGCTGTGAGACTCTTGTCTTAGACCCATCATACAATTTTCAATTCCCCTTGGGGAATTCTCAGTTTCAGTTCTTCAGCCTGTAGCATTTCATCAATTGCAGTGAAATAATGTCACAAGAAGAATATTCATGTTGAAATGATAAGTCTTTGTCTAAGGGGAAAACTTGAGGTTGTCAACAGAATTGTGGAATTTCCCAAAGGTAATCCAGCCTCTTCTCCTCCTTGTGTTCAATTATGAGTCCAATGACTGTCTAAGGTCTGTATATGTGTATATGTAGTCATCTATATCTGTGTGCATCTGTATATAGACACATATCTTAATAAGAGATATATAAGATGTATTGCTTAATAAAATGTTTAAGATGTCAATCCAAGTATCCATGACCATACACTATATCATAGTCTAGTCAATAAACATTTTTTTTCTTTTTGGAGGGGGGAAGGTAGGGCAGTTGGGGTTAAGTGACTTGCCCAAGATCACACATTTAGTCAGTGTTAAGTGTCTGAGGTTGGATTTGAACTCAGGTCCTCCTGACTCCAGGGCTGGTGCTCTATTCACTGTGCCACCTAGCTGCCCCCAATAAGCATTTTTTGGCCACTTGCTTTCAGTTTTTCTCTTCTTTTCTTTTTACTTTGTAAATAGTAAGGCAGAATTATTTTTAATGATTATGGATCTCATTTGTGAGGCTTTGCAAAGTTTTGGGGCTTGATTTAATCAACATAATCTCATAATCAAAGAGTCTAGAGCAAATTTATTTCTCTTGTCACAACATTCAAAGGCTGTTAATAGTGAAAGGGAGGGGGATTCCCCCATCCCCCATCTATTTGATAGAGTCACAGAAAGCAAAGAGTAATTAATACAGATATTAACATGTTAATAAGGTGATCACACCTGGTGATCCTTTTGCAAATTGTAAAAATATTTCTCTTATTGAATTAAAGGGAACAATCTCATTGGTTGAACAAAAATTGGGTATGCTTTTTCAGACTTTTAAATAGCTAAGTCCTGGAAAAGTTTGGGCAATTCCTAGTTGAGAGATAGGGGTCCTCCTTCCCTATTTCCACCCCTTCCCCAGCCATGGCACTAACAACAAAGCTATGGTCCCGAAAGAAACATCCCATCCAGCAGCTGGAAAAGCAGTTTGAGAAAGGGTTTAAGGCCCAGGTAAGGAAGCAAAAACATGCCTATTAGAAACGCAAAAACATGCCTATTAGAAACGCAGAAATCCAAAGAGACCGTTACTGAGAGCTGAAAACAGCTTTAAGGTGCATGACCCTGGGCAGCAGGGAGCAAAGAGAGATCAAGACTTGAGCTTTAGAGAGGCTTCAATGAGGAGAGAAAAGACTTCCAGGCTCCTCAGTACCACATAAAAATGAGTTTGTGCATTGACTTGGCACATATGAACCTAAATGTGTGTCTCACTACTGTTTTCCTATAAATTTAAATTTGTTCCCATTGGGGGCAGCTAGGTGGTGCAGTGAATAGAGCACCAGCCCCGGAGTCAGGAGGATCTGAGTTCAGATGCGGCCTTGGACACAACACTTACTAGCCATGTGACCTTGGGCAAGACACTTAACCCCAATTGCCTTGCCTTCCCCCCCAAAAGAGAAAAAAAAAATTTTGCTCCCATTGTCAACCAGCAATCATAACTTCATGAAATTTATGTGAAAACTAGGTTTATCAGAAGAGAAATGAACATGAAAGTGGGACTGTAGCAGCAAGCACCCCAAGCATCTTCAGGGTGGCTGCCCATACAGGTTCTTGGATCTGCTTTGATAAAGGAAAGCAACTCAAAATGGGTTAACAAGCTTACTTTAATCAGTCAGACATATATCCTTTACCTCGTTCAGGAGAAAAAGGTCAGCACCCCGAACTTCAAAGTATACAGGCAGAATTATCAAGACAGAAACAGATCTAGTAGACAGATTTCAAACTGTCCAACCATTACATCCATACCCAGTCAACATCTGGGTTTCAACATCTGGGTTTTTTCAAAGCCGGGGGGCTCAGGACAACGGCTTCCCAGAATCCATATCAAATCACAGAACACTTCTCAAAGTGAGCCCCAAAACAAAGCCTCACTTCAGGGCTTATATAGCCTTCTCCTGGCTCAGAGAATGTAACAACTTTCTGGACCCATTGGCTGATCAAGAATTATCTACTGAAAAACAAGCCTCCCACCCCAGGCTCCAGGTGTACTTTAGCCTAGGGGCAGGGAAGATCTTTAAAATTTACATTCCTATTACATTCGGCCCCAAGATCTTTCATGCCCATAGCATAGACAATTTACTTTTGAATTAGCACTAAGCATCTCTTAGGTCACATTTTCAAGATACAGAACTAAAGTTACCAAAGTGGCCACTGGGCCTTAAACAAACACAAAGTACATTGCATTACCACTTCAATTCAAAACAAGAGAGCAAATAAAGTTCTCATGGGGGGAGAGGGTGTCCTTCCCCTCACACAGCTCCAGCCCCTGCTTCCAAGTACAGAGAGGGGGCTGGGCAACAAAACCAACAAGGTGGGATCCTTGGGGGTCCAAGGTACTTCATCCCACCCACCATAGTCACAAGTCCATCCTCCCCCAGGGTCCCAAACTGTGGGATGCAGCCAGGAAACATGTTCAGTGCCCCTGCTTTGCTGCTCAGTTCTTATCTTTTCCTGTGGCTGAATTCCGAACTCCTGGGTTCCTTCTCCTCCCACAGGCGGCAGCTGCTCCTGGCTTCTGCCCATGTCCCGACGCAGGCAGCTCACGATTCCTGCTCTCAGCTCAGTGAAGTCAGGATGCAGGCCATTCTTCTCTCCAGCTCCACGGCTCCACAGAGTCACAGCTACCACAACTGGGAAACAAACAATTATCCCAGTCCCCATACTTTCCTTTTACTCTGCAGATCCTGTTATGACGCCATTTTGTAGCAGCAAGCACCCCAAGCGTCTTCAGGGTGGCTGCCCATACAGGTTCTTGGATCTGCTTTGATAAAGGAAAGCAACTCAAAATGGGTTAACAAGCTTACTTTAATCAGTCAGACATATATCCTTTACCTCGTTCAGGAGAAAAAGGTCAGCACCCCGAACTTCAAAGTATACAGGCAGAGTTATCAAGACAGAAACAGATCTAGTAGACAGATTTCAAACTGTCCAACCATTACATCCATACTCAGTCAACATCTGGGTTTAAACATCTGGGTTTTTTCAAAGCCGGGGGGCTCTGGACAATGGCTTCCCAGAATCCATATCAAATCACAGAACACTTCTCAAAGTGAGCTCCAAAACAAAGCCTCACATCAGGGCTTATATAGCCTTCTCTTGGCTCAGAGAATGTAACAACTTTCTGGACCCATTGGCTGATCAAGAAGTATCTACTGAAAAACAAGCCTCCCACCCCAGGCTCCAGGTGTATTTTAGCCTAGGGGCAGGGAAGATCTTTAAAATTTACATTCCTATTACAGGGACCCAAAAAGTTCACAATCCATACAGAAGTTTGCATTTTTATAACAGTAGGACAAAGTAAGGAGGAGAAAACACAAATCTCTATCCTAAGGGGCATGGCATGGGAAAGGACAGGTACAGTAAAGGTAGGAAAATGACAAAGCCCCTCCCCGAGGAGAGGAGCAAGGCGATAGCAGAAGCCACATTCATTTCCTTTGGGAACTGCTAGACCATGAAGAAGGAGGGCCTGCTTAGCTACAAGGGTCCCAGCTGCGCAAGCAATTTCTCAGCCTAGTGCAGGCTGACTGGAACCTATCTTGACTCCCAAAGACGCACAGGGAGTCCAACTTGAGGGGCAAACAAGAATTTATGTCAGCTCAGGATGGGGGGCTTTGTCCTTGACATATTCAGGGCCTTCTGAATGTTCTAGGTCCAGTGTTTCTAGAAAATATGACAACTCAAAAAGACAAGTTCAAGGGATCTCTAAATATTCCTTAACACAACTCATGAGCAACAGCATCAGCATCATCATGCCTTTGTTGAACACTAATGTTCCAGGCATATCACTCTTCATTTACTGTGTCAGTTGTTGTTTAGTTATTTCAGTTATGTCTGACTGTTTGTGACCCTATTTGGGGCTTTCTTGGCAAAGATTCTGGAGTAGTTTGCCATTTCCTTCTCCAGCTCATTTTACAGATGAGGAAACTGAGGCAAACAGGGTTAAGTGACTTGCCCAGGGTCACACAGCTAAGAAGTGTCTGAGGCCGGATTTGAACTTGGGAAGATGAGCTTTCCTGACTCCAGGCTTGGCACTCTATCCACTATGTCACCTAGCTGCCCTACTATAAGTCAGTAGCTCTTTACAAAGGCATTTACTAAGACAGAAAAGCAAAATAGTGACTACAAAATATTCCTGTAAAAAACCTAAGGTTCACTTTCCCACAAATACACATTTTTTAATGTTACTTGTTATTTGGTGCTTACTATGCCTTGTGCCACCAAGTTTATTTCTTGAAGCAAGTATTCATCATAGTTAGTTGTAAGACTTCTGTGTAGTTTACAAGCCATTGGTCTCTCTTGTTTCCTACACTTGAATTACATTTTCCAGAAGTTTTTTTTTTCATCATCCTTCTTTATGACCACCTTTGCATTAAAGTCACTGAGTAGCATGTTGATTTAATTTGGAAACTTCCTCCACTCTCAAGTTCTAACTTCTAATCTTTCCAATTACAGCCATTTTAATTATATTTCTTCTGGTGATATTCTCAAAAACACTTATCATGAACAATGCAATATGAAATGGACAAATGTCCTGTGAAATGATATTTCTCCTTGCATGACAAAACCAAATCCCCCAAACCAAAGCAGATGGAACACTACACTTAGAGACAAGGGGATCTGAGTTCAAATATGACCTCTGAAACTTACTATGTGACCTAGATGATTTACTTATTCTTCATCTGCCTCAGTATCCTCATTTGTAAAACAGAGATAATAATAGCACTTTTCTTCCAGGGTTGTTGTGAGGATAAAATGAGGTGATATTTGCAAGAAGCTTTGCAAATCTTAAATCTATAAATCCTAGCTGTTGTTGCTTCTGCTAACAATAGTAGTAGAAATAGTAGTAGTGCCAGTAGTAGTAGTAGTAGTAGTAGTAGTAGTAGTAGTAGTAGTAGTAGAAGTTGTATTGCCTCTCCAAGGAGAATCTTTGAACAGTTCTACCATTTTACTACAACTTCCTCTAATCTTATAGCTTCATTTATAGTGAAAATGTCAAGATCCATATGATTTGGTTTCTCCAGTAATATGTACACTCATTGGTCACTGGACAAGGGGCTCACATTTAGAGTACCAACATCTAAATAAATGTTTTTATAGATGGTTTAAAAACTTTTATTCTTAGCACTCTCTTCCCCTTTTTCCACTAATCTGCCATAATCAGAAGCAAAAAGGGGCCACATAGGCCTGAGGATGATCTGTATTTTTCTTTTCTTCATGCCTTGTCACAGACAAAGTGGTATAGGAGATAGAGTGTTGGACTTAGAGTCAGGAAGGCAGAGATTCAGATCCTGCCTCAGAAACTCACTGAAAAGCTGTGTGACTCTGGATAAGTCACTTAACGCCTCTCAGTCTCAGTTTCCTCATCTGTAAAATGTGGATAATAAATGCTTCTTTCTCACAGGGTGGTAATGAGGATCAAATAACACATGTAAAGTGCTTTGCAAACCTTAAAGCTATATCAATCCTAGTTATTATGATGCTGATGATTACCTTCTCCGTACTCAACTAGGCTTAAAAAGCAAACACAATCTGCTTCCAGGGGTATATTCAAAGCCTTTCCAGATCTCTAGAAACTGTAAGAACTTTTGTTTCAGTTGCACAGCCTTTGATGAGCTGAAGGCAGGGTCGTGTTAGCAAATATTTAACAACTGGTTGGGGGGGGGCGGTATAATGATACACTTTAAAATTTAATCTGGATGATTAACATTCTCTCTATCACTTTCTTAAGTCTAGACAATCAATACAACAATAAAATCAAACCCTCATTTCTATTGCTTGCTAATTCCTAAGGTATAAACGCTCATTCTGAAAATTTAACAATTATCACCCTGCACCCCACCCTCACCACTGACTATCCCCCAACACCAGAATGAAGCATTAGAAGAGGACTTCAGTGGAAGAAATGTAATTGTAAAAGTAATTTTCAGAGCATTTTTATTCTGAACTTAAATTTTATTTAAAAAATTTTTTCATATATACAATAGAACACAAAAGAGGATTCTGTATAAAACCATGAATCTCCATTTCATACTGCTTGCTTCTTTAAAAGTATATAACAAATTTTACATGCTACTTTTCAAAACTGTCCTCATTTTTTAATTTAAAATTTTTAAAATTTCTTCTATTTTTTTCTGTGCATTTCAAATACACGCAGAAAGAAAGATAGGCCCTGCAGTCTGAATTTACACTCTAATTGGTGAAGCTAACACAGAAAAAGAACTGGGAAAAGGAGTAGAGGAAGTGAGAGGAAGAAGTCATACTGCCTGGCATATACAAAGTGCTTAATAAATGCTTGTTGACTGACTGACTAGGTTACAGAATCACAAATTAGGAGCTAGAGGGGAACTCAGCGGCCATCTCATCAGCTCCCTCATTTTCAGGGCCTAAGGCTTAACAAGCTTTGGGTAGCTAGGTGATGCAGTGGATAAAGTGCTGGGCCTTGAGTCAGGAAGACTATATTCCTGAGTTCAAATCCAGCCTCAGGCACTTACTAGCTGTGTGACCCTAGGCAAGTCACCTAACCCTGTTTGCCTCAGTTTCCTCATCTGTAAAATGAGCTGGAGAAGGAAATGGTAAATCACTCCAGTATCTTTGCCAAAAAAAAAACAAACCCAAATGAGATCATGAGGAGTCTGACATGACTGAAGCTACTAAACAACAAAGGCTTAAGGAGGTAAATTTGACTTTTCTCAAGGTCACACAGGAAGCAAATAAACAAGCTGGGATTTGAACCCGGTTCTTTCAAATTCAAATGTATTTCTTTTTCCAGTGCTACCTCCCAGGTGACCTCTGCTGCTCCTCTCAGCTCTAACTCCTCATCCTGTGATCCTTTGGTGACTTGTGAGAAAAAAAGTGGTTTATATTGAGATCTAAGAAATATACGATGAGGAAAAAGGAAACAATCATATACTGAGAGCAAAAAAACAACAAGCAGATAAACCACTTTTATCTGCCATGTATCTCTCTTTTACTCTTTGAGTCACCTACAATTTTGATTTGTTGGAGATTCTAATTCATCATGATTCGTAACCTAGTAGCATTACTGAGAAAGAATACTGGTGTTGAAAAGATGAGTTTTTGTGTTCGGACACAGCTGAGGATCCCCCAAAATACTGCACAATTTCTAAAATGCAATCTGGCCTCCTTTCACTCTCCTATTCACTTCAGAGACCAGCTCATTGTACTGTAATTAGAGATGTTCCGAGGCACCAACTCAATGAGACGTCCATCCAACGGCACTTCCAAATTTGAGCAATATGTATTTGTAACCCACTTTTTTCTGCCATGGGTGTTTTACTTTGCCAATCCTTTACTCTGCTGATTTTTTACATGTCATTCACGTTCAGTCATTTCAGTTGTGTCTGACTCTTTGTGACCTCATCTGGGGTTTTCTGGGCAGAGATATTAAATGGTTTGCCATTTCCTTCTCCAGATCATTTTACAGATGAGGAAACTGAGGCAAATAGGGTTAAGTAACTTGCCCAGGGTCACACAGCTTGTTAAGTGTCTGAGGCCAGATTTGTCCTCAGGAAGATGAGTCTTCCTGACTCAAGGCCTGGTACTCTATTTACTGTGTCACCTAGCTGCCCCCGAATTTCTATATAGAGGCCTCAAATTTAAATATAAAATGTCACTCCAATGTTATGTATCCTACAACACTAGGCTGGTGGTGGTATACTATTTTAAAATTCAATAAAACATTAAATGAATGTTTAT
>NW_027187347.1:2028945-2037789 GCF_028583685.1 Petaurus breviceps papuanus
GTGGTATACTATTTTAAAATTCAATAAAACATTAAATGAATGTTTATTAAATGCCTATTGTATAGGTAGTGGTATACTATTTTAAAATTCAATAAAACATTAAATGAATGTTTATTAAATGCCTACTGTACATAAGGCATTATATTAGGCACTGAGAAAGAGACAAAGTTTTAAATAAAACATAGTCTCTGCATTTTTGGAATCTATAATCCAAAAGAATATGCTAGAGTGCATACCACCAACGCACATTGTGCCTTACTCATCACTTACATTTAGTTAAGTTTAAATTAATTGAGTTGTATGAAATATACACTGAACTAGCAATCGAGAAACCTGGGATTTTGTCCCAATTTTGCCACAAACCTCCTACTCTAATGTTTCCCAATGGGGTGGCGGCGATAAGGCCTTGCAACACTCCCAAGTGGCCTGAACCAAATAAATTTGTAATTGGAAAATGTTTAACAAAATAAATAAAAATACAATTAAACATGAATAACATTACATCTAAAAACTAAGTCACCATGAGGTCATATGTATACATGTATGAATAAATTAGTGACCCCATTTCACTTTGACTTTGACACCACTGTTCTTAAAAACTATACCATCAGGGCGGTTAAGTGGGGCAGTGAATAGAGCACAGGCCCTGGAGTCAGGAGGACCTGAGTTCAACTCTGGCCTCAAACACTTAACACAAAACTAGCTGTGTGATCTTGGGCAAGTCACTTAACCCCAACTGCCCTACCTTCCCCTCTCCAAAAAGCAAACAAAACAAAACAAAATAAGACTATACCATCAGAGGACAAGCTTTGATAGGTTCTATTAAGCTGGCAAGGCCTGAAGTGTGGTCCTCAAGAAAAACCACATCTACTCATGAGGACCAGAACAGGTAGGTGAAGAAAGTTTCGTCACCAGTAGAGTGGCCAGCCTTCAGTTATGGCAATCGGTGAAACAAAAAAGAATTCTAAATAGCCCCAAGTCCTATATAGTCCCCTTCTGCTTCCTCAGGGGGGTACATGAATGAATAAAGCATTTATTAAACACTTATTATGTACAAAGCTTGTGCTAAGCATTGTGTTTACAAATAGAAAAGCAAGACAGTCTCTGAACTCAAAGAGATCACATTCTTTTTTTTTTTTTTGCCTTTTTTTTGTAGGGCAATTGGGGTTAAGTAACTTGCCCAAGGTTACACGGCTAGTTGTTGTGTGTGTGTATGTGTGTGCGTCTGTGTGTAGATGTTAAGTGTCTGAGGCTGGAACCAAACTTGTGTCCTCCTGACTCTGGGCCGGCGCTTTACTCACTGCGCCACCAAACGGCCCCAAGAGATCAAATTCTAATGGGGGAGATGACATATATTGAAGGTTTCAGATGCAAATTGAAAAAAAAAAGGCCCCACTGTCCTTTGGATGCAGATGTTCATACCTCTTCTTCAGTGTCATTTCCACTAATAAAATCTTATCTCTTTCTGATGTTGAAGCATTTGGTGCAAAGAACTTTCTTTACTGGGTCTTTAGTAACAAGTTATATCACCTATAAAAACAGTTGTCAGGCTCCAACTCTGTAGGGGTTGTGTTTCTGGATGATGGCTGTGAGATTTGTGCTGGAAGCAGGACCAGTATTCTGGGGGGCAAAGCCAGTCCCAGGTCTCCTGTGTACCTGTCTGCCTGTTGGTGTCAATTGGTCAACAGCTGTTGGTGATAATGATGGGGAAGGTGGGCCCTCTCTTCTCAATGATTTCTCTTGTCAGTGATGATTTCGGGGCTAGGCAAGACATGGGTCTGGTTTAGGGCGCACTGATATTCCCAAGGTTCTTAGGTTTAGCATCTGGGGAAGTTGGGGAAGAATGTGATCAAAATGGGAGTCATTTGATTTGTCTGGTATATGTTGCCTCCTATCTCTGCCTTGATGTTTCTGCCAGGTTAATGATGGTGGCAAAACTATGAAAAGGAGTACTGAGGTGTTAAGAATTAAATAATTTTTTAGTTTTAAAAATTTTAGTGGAATGGAGCAGTAACTATTAGCATTTTTGTTTTTGTATCTCTGATAGCTTGCACAATTATAGAGCCATTCTATGAATTTAGCAAGTGCTTGTTGAATTCAGTAGTCCATTTATAAATATGAATTTAACTCTTGGTACTCTAAATGGGACACTGTTGTCCATCAACCAATGAAATGATACATCACACAGAAAATGAATCAATCAATATAGGCATTCTTATTATAAATGGAATTGAAAGACATAAGAAATGTATAGTTTAGGTAGAAGGTGCTTCATGGATTCTCTTTAGAAAGACAAATGAAGTTGGTGAAGTAGGTTTTGTCATGTACCCCAAAGCAAAAGGTAACCCAAGAGTCATTTCATGGGCAGTTGCTCATCTCACCCTGCAGTCCTTACGATAAGCAAAACCAAAATAGACCACTATAAAGACACTTGCAATCTATATAGTGAATGAAGGAAAGAACATCAACAAAGAATTTAATAAAAGCATTCAAATCAAGACAACATTTATGTATCTGATGATCTAATTGTAAACGTGGACACAGGGATGATGGGGGGAAAAAAGAAGTTAGAAAATATATTTCAGTTTAACAAAGAAAGAGGCCAAAAGAAGAAAAGACTTCTTATAAACCTCCTGCCTTTCTACAGGTCACAAATTCTTTTTTTTTTCAATAAATGAATGAAAAAGCATTTATTGGGCACTTACTCTATACAGGACTGCCCTAAACACTTGGGATACAAATAGAAAAGCAGGACAATCCCTCTTCTCAAGGAGTACTATTACCATATTCACAAACTCTGAAGTTCCTTTATCTGACCACAATGTATTGCCATTCTACCTCTTCCTCTGCCTTGCAACTCCTAAACCCATCCTTTGTATTTGCTATGATTGTTAATCCCTCCATTCCTCAGGTCTTTCCCACACTAACAGCCACTGTACTGGTTATATTCTCCTCCCTGTCTCATGTGGATTCCTTGGTAAACCAGTTCAACTCTACACTGTCCTCTTCTCTCTTGTTCATTGCTGCCTTATCTTATCAATGATCTTGTCTTGCCAAACCTCAGCTTTGGATTACTCCCACCATCTGCTACCTTCACTCTTATTCATATGCTGCTGAATGAAGCTGGAGAAAATCACGAAATTCTGCTGACTAGATCCACTGCCAATTTATGTTACATAATCTCTACTGGGCACTCAGTAGCAAGGCAATCCTTTTACACCTCCCTAATTGACTCACTGTCCCACTCACTACAGTGGTTTTTCCAAACCTTTTCATGTCTTTTTAAACCTTTTATATCTCTCCCTCCTCCCACCCTCTCAGTTGAAAATTTGTGTCGTATTTCACTGAAAAAATTAAGGCCATTTGTTGAGAGCTCTCTCTCTTCTCCTTTTTCCTCAATTTGTATCACTCATATGACTTTGGCAACTACCTCCTCCTTCACCCCTTTCCCACATGAAGGGGTCCACACACAGGTCCATGCTCAGCCCCACCCCTGTACTTAAATCTCCACTCAATATCTTATATTTCTCCTCCCTTTTGTGGCTAAACCCCTTGAGAAGGCCATCTAAAATAGACGCCTATACTTCCTTTCCTTTCATTTTCTTCTTAATGCCACAATTTGGCTTCCAACCTCATCCTTTAACTGAAACTGCTCTCTCTAAGTGAACAATGATCTCTTAATTGCCAAATCTAATGGATTTTTCTCAATTCCCATCCTTTCTTCTTGATCTCTCTGCAGGCTTTGGCACTGCTGATCACCATATTGCCTTGATACACTGTTCACTCTAAGTTTTCATGACACTACACTATCCTGGTTCTCTTACTACCCATCTAACAGCTCCTTAATCTCCTTTGATGGATTTTTATCCAGATCAGTTTCACTAAAGGTAAATATCCTCAAATCTCTGTCCTGGACCTCACTTCTCCTTCTACTTTATTTCACTTGGTCATCTCATCAGCTCCCATGAATTCAACTATCATGTTTTTTGCAGATGATTTTCAACTACTTATCCAACCCTAACCTCTCTCCTGACCTTCACTCTCATACATTCAACTGCCTATAAGACATCTTAAAAGGGATGTCCCATAGACATCTTACACTCAACATGTCTAAAGCTGAACTCATTATTTTTATCCTGAAGCCCATCAGTAAAATGAGCTGGAGAATTCGATGGCAAACCACTCCAGTATCTTTGCCAAAAAAATCCCATTGGAGCCACAAAGAGTCAGAGGTGACTAAAAACGATTGAACAACAATAAAACATCTCTAGCATGCACCCCCTTCTGTCCTTTGATACTGCCACAGCCTTGGTGTATAACCTTATCACCTCGAACTTGGATTATTTCAATAGCTTACTGGTTGGTCCTCTCTGCCTCAGGTTTCTCTCCACTCCAGTCCATATTTCATTCAACTGTCAAAATGATCTTCCTGAAAGCACAGGACTGACTATGTCATCCCTCTATGCAATAAACTGCATTGGCTCCCTATCAACTCAAGTGTCCAAAATAAAATCCCGTTGGATTTAAAAAGCCCTTCATAACCTGACTCCCTCCTACCTTTCCAATGTCCTGACACCTCACTGATCCCACCCCCCACCTAATCTATAATGGGCTGGCACAGTCCTCCTTGCTGTTCTTTGAACAAGATATTCTGTCTTGGACTCTAGCCACTTTTCCTGGCTGTTCATGCCTGGAATTTCTCCCTCCTCATCTTTGCTTCCTGGATTCCCTAGCTCTAGCTAGAAACCCTACCTTCTACAAGAAGCTTTTCCTGATCACCCTTTATACTAGCACCTTTCCTCTGCTGATTATTTCCAATTTCTCCTGCCTATAGCTTATTTGTACGTAATTGCTTGCATGTTGTCTCACGCATCAGACTGTAAGCTCCTTTTGTTGTTGTTGTTTAGTCATATCTGACTTTGTGACCCCATCTGGGGTCTTCTTGGCAAAGAAAAGCCTGGAGTGGTTTGCCATTTCCTTCTCCTCTTCATTTTACAGATAAGGAAACTGAGGCAAACAGGGTTAAGTGACTTGCCCAGGGCCATGTAGCTAGGAAGTGTCTGAGGCTGTATCTGAATTCAGGTCCTTCTGATTCCAGGGCCAACACTCTATCCACTGCACCACCTAGCTGCCCTAGTTCCTTTGGAGCTCACTATCTTTTGCCTTTCTTTGCATGTCCAGCACTTAGCACAATGCTTAATAAATGCTTATTGACTGACTGCCTGATTGACTCTGCTCATACTTTGATGGAGAAGAGAGTATAGGAGTTTCAGCTGCAAATGAAATGGAAAAGGTACATGGTCTTTAGGATGAAGCAGCAAACAAGATGTTATGTGTCTTCTTTAATATCATTTGAACTGAACTAATCATGCTTGTGAAATTCCAACATTTGAGAGTGCCATGGACTTTGGTGTTAACTGGGTCAACTCTGGGAATATCTACCAGAGCCTGTTATTATATAAAACTCTAACCCATATAAGCTAGGGTAGTTTTTTCCCCTAAAAGTCATGAAAACTATTCTCAAAACTTGGTTGGTTCAGGGAACTAAAGCTCAAGCTGCTAATATAGCTCCCAGGTCACCTGGATAGAAAAGGGCACACAATGAGTCAGTGGCTTCTGACCTTTCTCTAGCATCTGATGGCAGTACAGCACCATGACCAACAAAGGGAAGCTATGGCCCTCTGAATCGATGCTGTATCCTCACTGAATATACTTCCCCTACTATGGCTAAGCAAACTTCCTTTGTCAACTGCTGTTGACAAAACACTGTTCCAGAAGTATATAATTTTGTTCTAATATTGAACCTGAAGTACGGGCCAAACTGAGTCCAGCCTGGTATATTCAAGCTCCAATCCCTGCACCTACCAGAAACTTCCTCCTTTGTTGTACTTCACTGAGCTCCAGTCATATGACCTGGAAATAATGGAGTCACTCCCCAAAGGAGACAGAATAGATTCAACCATAAGAAGTGTTTTATTCTCCACTCAGGAGCAACAGGCAACAAGTGATAGATATAGATATACATATAAAATATTCACATGTAAATAAATATATAAAATATATAAATACACAAAATATACATAAATACAAATATATAAAATATACATAGATATAAGGATAAAAGGTAAAGTATTTGCAAATATACATATATAAATATAAACAAGCAATAATCAATAAACATTTGTTAAGTGCCTTCTATGTGCCAGGAACAGTGCTAAACACTGGGGATTAAAAAAAAAAAAGAGGTAAAAGACAGTCCCTGCCCTCAAGGAGTTTATAATCTAATGGAGGAGTTTACAATTTACATAAATAAATATATGTAAATATATGCCTACACACAAATTTTTTATGTATGGCCTTTGGCATATCAAAGCAAGCTGCTTTGAACCTCCACTTTCTGGGTTTGTTATATACTCTGTGATCACACCTCCTAAAAGATATGAAAGGAGTGTCGACAACACAACATAATTGTCATTTGATATTTGTCTCATTTCATCAAGTAAGACCAGTCAACAGGTCAAGACTCAAGATTGTGGTATGGGCTTCTGGGAAAGGTACCAACGCACCATGGAACTTTTATAGCCAATAATGTTTGGTCCATCCCCTGACATTGGCAGCAACCTCCAAGTGTTTTTCTCCATAATTAGCTCATCTCCTATATTTGCATCTTTAGTGGCTAATAGTTTGAAGCAGATTTTTCCGATGACTAACCTTCAGTACACACTCACGGCACTAGAGACGGACAAGTCTTCCTCCTTAGAATTCCCTCCACGCACCCTTGCTTAGCCCAGACATGACTAAGCCATGTAAGCCTTGTACCCTAATTTTCACAAGGGATCTATAGCAAGTGGCATGGTGTGGCTATTTTCACTAGCATTGCATTGGGCCAAGTATCATTTATTCAATTGTAGTAAAGTGGGTGTCATCAATCTGTGGAGAGTCTCTACTTAAGAAAATAATTGCTGTCTCTGCCTCATGTTTGGGTAGTCTTTCTGTCTCTCTGTCTCTCTTTTCCTCAGAAGTTTTGACCTGCTCCATTTCTGACCATGTGCTGGTTCTTCCCTCTTTAGGTAACCTGGTAATGCTACCTTCCCCACCCTTTGGGGCTTGTATATTGGTGCCAGACTTAATAAGAACACCTGACCAGCTTTAGCCTTCAAGTGATCCACCAGCATTAGCCTCCCCCAGAAGCAGAGAATATGGGTTTGTGCCATCATGCTTATGGTAGTCACTTGAAATGTCTGGTCATACCCCTACTGGGATCCTCAGAGGAACAGGAAGTAAGTTGAAAAAAAAAAAGGCTTTATTTTATTAAATTTAAATTTTATTTTATTTTTAATTTATGAAGTAAAACATTCATTTCCACAACACAGTATCATAAAAATGATTGCACATGGGGCGGCTAGGTGGCACAATGAATAGAGCACCAGCCCTGGAGTTAGGACCTGAGTTGAAATCCAGCCTCAGACACTTGACACACTTACTAGCCATGTGACTTTGGGTAAGTCACTTAACCCCAACTCCCCTCCAAAAAGAAAAAAAAATGATTACACATGAAACTGCATATCTATTATGTACAACTTGCTATTCCTTTTAAATATATAATAAAATTATCATGTAAATTTTTTTTCTTCCCTCTCCCTCCCCGCTAAAAAGTTTTCTTTTCTCATCTAATTTCCAAAGAGAGTCTTGACTTTTTGGTCCTGTTTTTATTTGTTTTGCAGTAAAACAATCAGGTATAAAAATACTTAAACCGGAATCCTCTCAGTGTGATAGGGTTCTTGTGTCTAGAGATCCTCAGTGAGTTGGCTTGATTCTAATTTGGTTCAGATTTCCCAAGTTTCCATTGAATTCCATCAGAATGCTCTAATAGGTTCTAATATTTTCCCATCCTCCTTAGACTTCTGTGGACATTTTTTCCTTTCCTTTTTCTTTTTTTATTAGTTAATTTATTTATTTTTTGTTTTCAACATTCACTTTCATAAATTTTAAATTTTCTCCCCCTCCTTCCCCAAGATGGCCTGAAATATGATATAGACTCTATACATACATTCCTGTTAAAACTCTGTAGACATTTCCTGTCAGTAGATGTAGAGACAGCCTAGAAGCCCCTAGGATTGAAGGGATGCTATTTGTACTAAGGAAAATCAGAACCCAGTTTTCCTCTGATTAGGAGACCAAGATACTAGGATGTTTACCACATGTCTAGGACTTTTGGAAGGGTACTTAGGCTAACTCAGAATCCATGGTCCCCTAACATATTTCTAAATATTTTGTATACCTACCATGTAAAAGGCTATTTTATGTGCTTTGGGAGATAGAAAGAGTGCTAGGTACTATGCCAAGGACTGGGAGGGGGGATACACCAAAAACAGTACCTGACCTCAAGCAGCTTACATTCCATGAGGGGGAATCGATGCACAAGTGAATACAAGCAACATTGCAGTTAGGGAGGGTCCGGGAAAGGTCTTCTCTGCGTACTTGTGCTGAGTCTTTAGGGCTTCAGTGGATTTGAGGAAGGAGAATTATAGGAAAGGGGGCAGTCTGAATAAAGGCGGAGAGGTGGGAGACCAAATGCTATCTACGCGGAACAGCAAGTAGGCCAGTTTTGGTAGAAGGCAGAGCGCATAAAGGAGAATAATGTGTAATTATCCCAGAAAAAGAGGCTAGTTACAAGTTGTGATGGGTTTAAATGCCAAATAGGAAAGTTTATTTTATTCTAAGGCAATAAGACACCATTACAACTTCCTGAGCAGGGAAACAACACAGGCTTATGCTTGAGGAATGTTAATTTGTCGCCTGTGTGAAGGATAGATTAGAGTGGGGAGACCAGTTTGAAGGTTA
>NW_027187347.1:2037799-2085942 GCF_028583685.1 Petaurus breviceps papuanus
GAAAAATGACGAAACTAAGGCAAACAAGGTT
This sequence comes from Petaurus breviceps papuanus, assembly GCF_028583685.1. NCBI lineage: Eukaryota > Metazoa > Chordata > Mammalia > Diprotodontia > Petauridae > Petaurus > Petaurus breviceps. The sequence continues at coordinate 2,037,831 of NW_027187347.1, forward strand.
AAGTGACTTGACCAGGCTTACACAGCTAGGAAGCGTCTGAGGCCAGATATGAAGTAAGGAAGATTAGTCTTCCTGACTCCAGGCCTGGCACTCTATCTGAGCTGCCCTTAAATATTTCTTTCCTTCCTTCAGGTCAGTCCTCTGGTAATTTGGGCTTAATATTGGAACAAAATGAGACCCTCATAGTCATTCAACAGTTAACAAAAAGAGATTTGCTTAGCCATTGTAGAAAGGTATACAATAAGGAGAGGCTTGGAGCACATCTCAGGAGAATTCAACTAAGCAAAAACCCCTTGCCTGAGTTATCAATTGCGATTCACCATTTAAGCATCAGAAATGGTGCCTGGAGCTCCTTGTGTCTATTTTGTACTTACTCTAAGTCAGTACCTGAAAAGTCCTCAGCCTGAAAGGGCCGGGGTCTCCCATTGCAGCCTGGGTCATCTGCAGTCATCCTGATGAATATCTGGTCACTGGATCCAGATGGCTCTGAAGGAGAAGGTGAAGCTGGTGACATTGCACAACTCTCCCTCACTCAAAGTAAACTGAAAGTCATGTCATCATTTCCCTGATGCCATGGTCCTCTTCAAAAATGGAGGACAAACACAATCTCTACTCAGGTGACCAAGAAGTAATATCAACAGCTTGAGCCTTTAGCCATGCCCCCCCCCCCACCCCGACAACCAAGTTTTCCATACCTTTTAAGGAAAAACTAGCCTAACTTGCACGAGGGGAGGAGTTGAGATATTGCTCCCACCACACACCCTTCATCACATAAAGAAATCCCCAATCTGTCCTAATGAGTCTTCTCTTCAGAGTTTCTTCTTTCCTACTTCCCTTCCAAGTAGACTAATCTCTGTGCAGCCTTCCCTCCAAAAGCAGTGAGAACCAATAATAATATCAGTACTACCTTCCTATTCCATGTTGGTTAGGGTTAAGATAGGTAGCCTTACAGAGGTACTTCTTGAAGAGGAGAAAAAGCATGGGACCCCAAATCCCATGAGGTGGACCAGATGGTTTCTAAGATTTCTTCAAGTTTTTTTGTCCTAAGTCACCATAGTTAAGTAATTTACCCTCCTAGTAAAAAGAACTTGTCTTAATTGTTTCTGGTATAATTTTTTTTAAAGCAATTGGGGTTATGTAACTTGTTCAAGGTTACACAGCCAGTTATTTCTGGGTGTGGTACTAAGTATCTGAGCCCAGATTTGATCCCCCAGGTCATCCCGACACTGGGGCCAGTGCTCTTACTCACTGTGCTACCTGGCCGCCCCTCTGGTATAATTTTTATACCCTGAATAACAATGCTGATTGGAGGGTGCATTTCATTCTACTCAAACCAATTGGTTCTGCTTTTCCCAATTCTGCTACTGTTTTTGGGGAGGATTAATAGCTCTGCAAATGAATCACATTTTTGTGATTCCTTCCAAGATTCCAAGACTTACAAGCGGGTTCATGTTGGTATTCTGACATTCATATACAATTTAAACACTTTTTAAGGCTTCTGATACTTTTCACCCCCATTTTAGATGATTTGGAGGCTATAGGAAATTCTGACAATTTTATTTTAGTGATTCTGAAAGCTCATATAAAGAAAACTTCATTGATTTAGATTCCAATAAAACAAATACTTTTAATAATTAAGATGACTGATGTGAATATTGAGTAAAACATTTAAAATATTTTTTCTCTATGAAATTTTAGGGTTTTAATTATGAGTAAGGGGAATACAAACAAACTTAATAACTTTTTCAGACTAAAAAAATTAATAGCCCTTTATGTAAGGGAAGTCGGTATTTTACAACACCCCACCTCCAGTTCAGTCAATGTAGTCACAGAATATGATGATGTTCTAATGCAGTAATAAAGTGTAACACCTTCTGATTCCTTGATGTAGTAAGATCAACTCTCTGACTGAGAAGGGAACAATGTGCTTGGATGAGTAAACAAATGAGCAAAAAGCTCTGGGGGTTTTAAATAGCTAAGCCTTAGAGGAATTTTAACAGTTGAAGAGTAGGCAGATTTCTAGTCAAGAGCTGTCTATAGAGGAAACCCTTGAAGAGGGAGATAGGAACTTTTCTCTCCTTCCTACTGTCATCTGCAATGGGGCTTTAGCAAAGAAATACTTGACCAGTAGTAAACACTACATTCAACAGGGATCTGAAACATGAAATCCAGAGAGAGAGAGAGAGAGAGAGAGAGAGAGAGAGAGAGAGAGAGAGAGATAGAGAGAGAGAGAGAGAGAGAGAGAGAGTTGAGGGAAGAATAAGCTTCAAGGAATGTTACACTTCACAGCAGAGAAGAGAGTCTCTAGGGAAAGGAGCAGACCCTGGGAACCCAGATTATCAAATTTTCTAGTGGAGATGTTATTCCCAAGAAGAGATGTATGTGGACTCTATAAAGAGAGGAAGAATGTCTGCAGTATCAGAGTTGTGAGTTGTCTCTGACACCTTTGTATCCCACACTTGTACCTTTACTACCATTACAAACTCTAAATCTTATTGACACTGATTATTTGTGGCAGAGTGTACCCAGATTTATGGGGAGAATGTTTTGTAGCTGTTGTTTTTACTATTCCATATCAACAAGTGCCTTTGCTAAGATCCAATTGTATCTATTGGCTGAATGATAATGCATAATACACCCATGGGGGCTCATGAGTTAGCTATAGTGTTAGCGGTACACACACACACACACACACCAGGATTATCCTTAGAACTCAATGTAGTAACTACATTCTGGGGAAGGAGCACAGAAATCATTCCTATATATTAAAGTACTTGATAGCTTCTACAAAACTCTGGGTATATGCTGAGGGTCTACCTTGGTCCCTCTTTTCGTTTATCTCTATGGTTGGCAGGCTACATCAACTTTTATGTGTTCAATTAGAATTCTTTCGAGGCAGGAACCATTTTTACCTTTCTTTGTATCCCCAGTGCTTAGCATAGTTCCTGAAACATCGTAGGCATTTAGTAAATTTATTAACTTGATTTGACTATATATTTCAGCTCTAATCTCTCTCCCCAAACCCAAACATAAGTCATGAACTATCTGTCCATTGACCATTTGCAACGGCATATGCCAGAGGTATCTTAAATTCAACATGTCCAAAATAAAACTGATTTTTGGACTTCATTCAAATAGTAGTTTAGAAGAATAGAAATTTCTAGTCACCCAAAGGGCAACAGAGAGATCACTGTGTATGTAAATCTGTTGCATCATTTTACTTAATGAAGAATTATATGCAAGAAGTCAGGTAAAGCATATCATCAAAGAGATTAATGGAAAAGTCTTTTGGGTCATTATAATAAGGAAGAGTAAAGAATAGGAGATGAACAACTGGTGTACTCTATAAAACTAGAAGATGGCCCCCAGTACTTTGAGTGGCACTCCTAGGGAGGACTTATAGAAGGCCATGAGCAAGAGTCAAAAAGATGGGAGGACAAAACACACATTTCTCCTCTTGAGAGAAGTAGAATTTCAAATGCACTAAACATATTCAATTGTGTCATGATTATAAATTTACAGGGAATATGGGAGAGACATAAAAGTTCTCCTAGTCTAACCCCCTTCATGTTCTAGACAAGGAAACTGAGACCTAGAAGAGATTAAATAACTTGTCCAAGACTACACAGAAAGAAGCAGAGGCAGGATTCAAGCCCAGCTCCTCTGACTCAAGATACATATGTATTGATGTGTCACACTCTACCCTACTAGCCAGCCATGCTTAACTGTTTTTCTTTGTTATAAGGAAGGGTTAAATTGGGGGCAACTAGATGGCAGAGTGGATAGAGTGAGTGCAAGGCCTGGAGTCAAGAAGACTCATCTTCTTCAGTTCAAATCTGGCCTCAGATACTTACGAGCTATGTGACCCTGGGCAAATCACTTAATCCTGTTTGCCTCAGTTTCCTCATCTGTAAAATGGGTTGGAGAAGGAAATGGCAAACCACTCCAATATCACTGCCAAGAAAACCCTGAATGGGGTCATTAAGAGGCCGACACAACTGAAACAACTGAATCACCACAACAGGAAACATACAGCAGGAAATGATTGAAGCATTTTGGGGTTTTTAAAGACAATAAATAGGATTATACCACGTTATTTCTAAGGTCTCTTACAACTCTATAATTCTATGAATGAATGGTAATCTTTTTATCTATTTATATCTTATTTATATAAATTAACATATTTTAAAATATTAACTATACTTAAAATGTTAAAACTGCTTTAAAAATTGTATATTTCTGTTTGCTTTTTAAAAAACAAAGTCAGATTGACAGTGTTATCTAATTATTTCAGAGCACTGACGTTTCCTGAATTATGAACATTTAACGTGAATATACTATCTATGTGATGGGCCTCAATTGATACTTTCTCCCCTGCCACTCAAACATTCTCGGATGCAATTCAGGTACAGGTATGGCTAGACTGCCTAGGCAGTTAGGTGGTTAAGTGAAAAGAATACTGTAGATGGAGTAAGGAAGAAGAGTTCAAATCCTACCTCAGACACTTACTAGCTGTGTGATACCAGGCAAGTCACTTAACCCTTCTCAGCCTCAGTTTTCTTATCTGCAAAATGGACATGGTAATAACACCTAACATACAGGGTTGTCATGAGAACCAAATGAGATAACATAGCAAAGTGCTTTGCAAACCTGAAAGCATTATATATTTATACTATATATAAATACTAGCTATCGTTGTTGTTATTGTTACCACTTCTGAGAATCAGTAATTCTCTCAGGCCCATCTTGTTTTCCTCTACTCTAAATGACCATACATTTTCTCAGTCCTTACCCTCCTGGACCTCTCTGCAGTCTTTGACATTATTAATCATTCCCTCCTCTCTGATACTCTCTTCTCTCAAGGTTTTCATGGCACTTCTCTCTTCTGATTCTCCTACCTGTCTGACTAGTCATTCTTGGTCATCTTACTGGATTTTCATCCAGCTCTAGAGTTCTAAGGGTGTCCTACAGGCCTTCCTCAAGGGCCCTCTTCTCTTTTCTCTCTAATTTCACTTGGCAATCTCATCAGACTCCAAGGATTCAATTATCATCTCTATGAAGTGGTTCTTATCCAGCCCGAACTTCTTTTGTATCTCTAACTTCTTATTGGATATCTTGAACTACAGGTCCCTCAGACATCTTCTTGTTGAGTTGTTTCAGTCATGTCCAACTCTTAGTGATCCCATTTGGGGTTTCTTGGCAAAGATACTAAAGTGGTTTGCCTTTTCCTTCTCCAGCTCATTTCACAGATGAGGAAACTGAGGCAGAGTTAAGTGACTTGCCCAGGGTCACACAGCTAGTAAATGCCTGAGGCCAGATTTGAACTCAGAAGGATAAGACTTCCTGATTCTGGACCCAGGACTCTATCCACTGGGCCACTATGCTGCCCCATAGATATCTTACTGATATTTTTATCTTTCTTCCCAAACCTTCCCCTCTCTCTAATATCTGTTACTGTTGAGCATACTATTATCTTTCCAGTCACTCAGGCTCACAATCTAGAGGTCATCCTTTACTCCTCATTCTTTCACCCTCCTCACATCCAATCAGCTTTGAAGTCCTGACATTTCTACCTTCACAAAATCTCTCTTATCCCTCCTTCCTTCTATCCTCTGACACAGCTAATAGTATCCTGGTATAGGCCCTTTTTGCCTGGTATAAGGCTCCTATCCTTAATGGGATATAAGATCTTCTCTGCCCATTAATAGACCTCACCTAGAGCCTATTAAGGGAAGCTTGCTTAGGGAAGACCTGCTTGTAGGAAGGCTTTCACATCTTTTGCTAATTTCTAATTAGGCCCTGAGTCATGAGGGTTGTGATGCCTTCTGGTTCTGAGAAGTGTGTATATACTCTAAGTTGGTATTTTGCTTTGGGAGTTCTCTTATGAGAAGGATCTTGTAATTCCCTTCTGATTGGCTGTATGTTCAGAGCTCCCCAAATGCTCAGAGGTAAAAGTTCTCTCTATCCAGGTTTAAATGTAAAGTGTATGATTGATGCAGACAGTCAGAGCCCTGTTTTTTGGTCTTTATTTCTCTGTTTGTATTTTCTCTGAAGTTCAGGGTACTTATTTTTCCCCTGAACTAAAGAATGTAATTTAAAAAGATTATTGATATGGTCATTCAGTGGAATAGAGGACTTTCAAGCATTCTTTTTTTTTTTTTGAAAGCAATCGGGGTTAAGTAACTTGCTCAAGGTTACACGGCCAGGTGTTTCTGGGTGGGTGCTAAGTGTCTGAGCCCGGGATTCGATCTCCAGGTCTTCTCAACACTGGAGCCGGTGCTCTTACTCGCTGTGCTACCTGGCCGCCCCACTTTCAAGCATTCTTGCTGAAAAAACCAGAGTTGAATAGAAAATTTGACATTCAGATACAAGAAGCAAGAGATGCATGAGAAGGTAAATAGGGAAAAGAAATCATAAGGAACTTATCAAAGTTGAACTATTAACATTCCTACATGGAAAAACAATAATTGTAACTTATGAAACTTTTCTCAGTAGTTGAAGGGATTAGAAATATATATATATATATATATGTCTATATAGGAGGGTATATGGGCATATGAATACATATGTGAATGTGTGTATATATGTTTACAGGTATACATAGATAGAGGGCACAGGGCCAATTTAACAGGAAGGGATGATACTTAAAAGGTGAAATTAAGAGGTGAGAGGAATGTAATGAGAGGAGATGGGGAGAGACAGATTGGGGTAAACTATTTCATACAGAAGAGGCAAGGGAAAATGGTTACAATGAAGGGGAAGAAGAGGAAGGCAAAAGGGAATGGATCAACCTTATTCCCATTGAATTTGGCTTGAGGAGGGAGTGAAATACACACTAAATAGGGTATTGTAATGGGAATGTAAATTTTAAAAATCTTCCCTGCCCCTAGGCTAAAGTGCACCTGGAGCCTGGGGTGGGAGGCTTGTTTTTCAGTAGATACTTCTTGATTGGCCAGTGAGTCAATAAGGTTGTTACATTCTCTGAGCCAGGAGAAGGCTATATAAGCCCTGATGTGTAGCTTTGTTTTGAGGGCTCACTTTGAGAAGTGTTCTGGGATTTGATCTGGATTCTGGGAAGCCGTTGTCCAGAGTGCCCCCCCTCCCCCCCTGCTTTGAAAGACCCAGATGTTGAAACCCAGATGTTGACTGGGTATGGATGTAATGGTTGGACAGTTTGGAAAGCTGTCTACTTGATCTGTTTCTGTCTTGATAATTCTGCCTGTATACTTTGAAGTTCGGGGTGCTGACCTTTTTCCCCTGAACAAGGTAAACGATATATGTCTGACTGATTAAAGTAAGCTTGTTAACCCATTTTGAGTTGCTTTCCTTTATCAAAGCATATCCAAGAACCTGTGTGAGCAGCCACCCTGGAGATATTGGGGTGCTTGCTGCTACAGGTATCTCACCCTCCAGGAGAGTAGGGGGGATGATGGAAGGGAGAGCAGGCTGGGGGGGAGGGAAGTTGGAAGCACCCACTTTTGAAAAGGGATGAGATCAAAGTAGAGAATAGAACAAGTGGGAGGTGGGATAGGAGGGAGGGAAATATAGTCAGTCTTTTACAATATATCTACTATGTTATTGTTTTGCATTAGCTACACATGGACAACCTATACTGAACTGCTTATCTTCCCAGTAAGGGTGGGTGACAAGGAAGTAAGGGAATGAATCTGGAATGGAAAGTTTTAAAATCAAATATTCAAATATATTTGAATATTTGATTTTAAAACTTTGGAGCAGATTGGAGGAGGGGATATCCTGTGGGACTGCTATTTTGGGGGCGCTGGGTAGGGGAAAAACAGGGAGAAAATTTGTAACTCTAAATCTGGTGGAAACGAATGATGTAAATCAGAAGTTAATAAAGCATTAAAAAAATAAAAATATTATTGACCCTTTAAACAGCTATCTTTCCTAGTAAAGCAGATCTAAGAACCTGTGCTAGCAGCCATCCTGGGTATGCCAGTGTGGTTGCTGAAACACCACCTCACACCTGAACCACAGTCACTACCTTATGGCTGATCCCCCTGCCTCAAGTCTCTTCCCATTCTAGACCATGTTCTACTCAGCTGTCAAAATCATCTTTCTAAGGCACAGATCTGGCCATACCATCCACCAATTCAATAAACTTCCTTGGCTACCTATTACCTCCAGGATCAAATATAAAATCTTCCATTTGACTTTTAAAGCCTTTCATTACATGGTCCCCTTGCTACCTTTCCAGTCTTCTTATATCTTATGTTTCCCCTCACCGCCCCCCCTCCCCCACCTCCCCATGTTGTGCTGGTTTCTGTGCTGCTACTTGTACAAGACAAGTCCAGCTCCTGATTCCAGGCATTTCCATTGGCTGTACCCCAGTTCCCTCCCAGAATTTCTCCCACTTGATCTCTGCCTTCTGGTTTCCCTGATCAAATCTCCACTAAACTCACACCTTCTGCAAGAAGCCTTTCCTGGTCTCCCTTAATGCTAGTGCTTTTTCTCTGTTGATTATCTCCCATCTATCCTGTATATATCTTGTCTGTATAGTTGCTTTCATGTTGTCTCCCCCATTAGATTATAATCCATAGCTGGTGAAGTGAATAGAGTGCTGAGTCTGGAGTCAGGAGGAGTTGAGTTCAAATTCAACCTCAGACACTTACTATCTGTGTGACCCTGGGAAAGTCACTTCACCTCTTTCTGCCTCAGTTTCTTCAACTATAAACTGGGGGTAATAATAGCATCTATTTTACAGGGTTGTTGTGAGGATCAAATGAGATATTTGTAAAACTTTTAGCACATTGCCTTGCATCTATTAGGTATTTAATATATGCTTGTTTTCTTCCCTTCCTTGAAATCAGGGACCATTTTTTGGCCTTTCTTTCCATTCTCAACATTTAGCACAGTGCCTGGCACATAGTAGGTGTTTAATAAATGCTTGTTGACTTAAATTGACTTACCATCTAAGTCAGACATACACAACATATGGCCCCCCGGGTCTTTGGCAGCTGCCTAAGGATTTTGGGTAGCCCTCAAAAATGTAGGGTTGGGGGAGGTTAGGTGGTACAGTGAATAGACCACCAGCCCTGAATTCAGGAGGACCTGAGTTCAAATCTGACCTCAGACACTTAACACTTACTAGCTGTGTGACCTTCGGCAAGTGTAGCAGCAAGCACCCCAAGCGTCCTCAGGGTTTGCTGCCAATACAGGTTCTTGGATCTGCTTTGATAAAGGAAAGCAACTCAAAATGATCAAATCCCAGAACACTTCTCAAAGTGAGCCCCCAAAACAAAGCTACACATCAGGGCTTATATAGCCTTCTCCTGACTCAGAGAATGTAACAACCTTAGCCTATTTTAAATTTGGCCCCTACCTTCTGCCAGGTTGTACAGATCTGCTTTAAGTTCCACATCTGAGGTTTCCCAGGCTAAAGGTGCTACCTAATTCCTAGTTCTGGGACAGTGTGGAGTGGTAGGAAGAGCTCTGGGTTTGGACTAAAAGGACCTGGATTCTAAGTCCAGCTTTGCTATTTGATCCCCATTTGACCCAGGACAAGTCCTTTCACCTTTCTTGGCTTATTTTTTCTCCTATATAAAGTGAGGAGGTAGGATTTAGATGCCTAAAGACCCCTTCTAGTCCCAAATCTATCCTATCAACCTCTCTTCCTCACACTTCTCTTTCTCTCTCAAGAAAACAATGTATATCCCATGATGTTCCCTTTTCCTTCTATCATTTACCATTCTTTTGTTGTTCAGTCATATCTCACTCTCCATAACACTCTTTGGGGTTTTCTCAGCAGAGGTGTTGGAGTGGTTTGCCATTTCTTTCCTCCAGCTTGTTTTATAGGTAAAGAAATTAACACAAAGTGAATTAAGTGACTTTCCCAGGGTCACTCAGCTAGTAAGGGTCTGAGGCCAGATTTGAACTCATGAAGATGAGTCTTCCTGACTCCAGGTCTGGCACTCTATCCACTGGCCATTCACTGCTCAGTTAATTCTACCTCAGGCAATATCTCTCACAGATCATCTTTTAAATTTCTTCATTCTCCCCCTCTCTCCAGCTCTGATCCACTTCCCACAAGAAAATCTTGCTCTCTCGTCATGATATTGAAAACAATAATAATAATACTACCTAAGCATAAAAGCAATGCTACTTATATGCATCTACGCAAGAACAAGAAAGCCAACATTTTGAAATAAAATTAGACGTAATGGGAAAAAAATGCCAACAACGTCTTTATTTCTTGAAGGTTCCCAGAAGACCTCTATAGAATCTCTCTAAAAGGCTATGTCTCCCCCCTTGCTTTTAAATTTGGGGCTCTTGGTCATTTTGCAAGTCAAAGACCCCTCTGGCAGTATGGTGACCCTTATGGACCCCTTCTCAGAATTTGGTATAAAACCAAATGCATAGGATTACCAAAGGAAACAAATTATATTGAAATATTGTTCTCAAAATGTTTTTTAAAAATAAAGAAAAGGGAAAAATGTAAGGAACCCTAAGAACTCCTGCTCCAACTAAATCTACTTTCCCTCAAATACTTGCATTCAAATTAAATTAAAAAATCTACTTCTAACTCGATTTTCTTTTTCTTCCTGTTTTGTTTTATTGTTGTGTTATAACATTATTTTCTATGATTATTTCATTGCAAACATCTAATATTTAGCTACATTGTAGATTAAATAGACTTTTTGTTGCCTACCTCTCATATCCATCACCATTTAAAAGGTTCAATGGTATAACAGGTTTTGAGCCCTGAGTTTTAATCTATACACTGCCAACTGCTTTCTGTGGGACCTTAAGCAAATCATTTAACCTCACGGAGTCTCAGTTTCCTATAAAATGGAGACAGTAATCCTACCTACTTTACAAGATTCTTTTGAGGATCAAATGAGATAATGTATGTGAATATACTTCATACTGTAGCATACTTTATAATGCAAGCTATTTATAACATTGTTTCTAGGAGAAAATGTGTCCTGACTTCCAAGGAACTGATTTACCAAAGAACTTTTGGTGCACAATACATCTGTAAGTTGGGAATTGTTTACGGGGAGGATGTCTCATTATATCGATTTGGTTTTTTTCCTTCATGAGTGTATAGTATTTTTGGATAAGTATTTACAGTAGATTTTTCATGGATTTGGTGTAATAGAAAGAATGATGGCCTAGGAGTCAGGGGGGTCTGGAAAACTAGTCCTGGCTATACACTAACTAGATTTCATCTTGAGAAAGTCACTTGGAGACATCATAGTATGATGGAGAGACTATTAGACCTGGGTTTACACAACTTTTTTTTTTTTTTAAGAAATTGGGGTTAATTGGGTTAACCTTGCTCAAGGTTACATGGCCAGTTATTTTTGGGTGTGGTGCTAAGTATCTTAGCCTGGATTTGATCCCCCAGGTCATCCCAACACTGGAGCCAGTGCTCTTACTTGCTGTGCTACCTGGCTGCCCCTACACAACTTTTACTAGCCCTCTTGTGACCAGGTGTAGATCTCTTAACCTCTTTTTTTTTTAAAGCAATTGGGGTTAAGTAACTTGCTCAAGGTTACACGGCCAGTTATTTCTGGGTGTGGTGCTAAGTATCTAAGCCCAGATTCGATCCCCAGGCCATCCCGACACTGGAACGGGTGCTCTTACTTGCTGTGCTGCCTGGCCGCCCCAAATCCCTTAACCTCTTAAAGACTCAGTTTCCATACCTATAAAATAGAGGTGGTAATACTAGCACTAACTGTCATATCTTACGTATATTTTGTTGTGAAGAAAGTACTTTTTATATCGCAATATGCTACATAAACATGAGCTATTATTATTATTACTGTTTAGATCAGGGGTTGGTAGACTGTGGCCTGAGAGATAAATCCTGTCTGCTACTTGTTTTTGTAGGGCCCATGAGCTAAGAAGAGTTTTTACATTTTCAAATAAAGCTGGGGCTGTGGTTCATTGACCCTTGGTCTAGGCTCCAATTTCTTCAGTCTGTGGTTCATTTTCCCTCATTTCTAGAATGAAGGGGTTGATAATGATGACCTCTTAGGTCTAATCTAGCTCAGAGGTACCATGTTTTAATCAACTATTTCAATCAGTGGATTTTCACTTCAGTCCCACAATATAAAGGGATTATGAGAAAATTTTACTATTTAGTCTTCTTGGTTGGTTGATACATTTTCATTACACAACCCTTTTCCAACCTCAGTTCTTCTCTTAGCAACACTGATTTTTCTGCAGTAGTCTTTCCATTGTTGTTGAGTTGTGTCTAACTCTTTATGACCCCATTTGAAGTTTCTTGTCAGAGATACTAGAGTGGTTTGCCATTTCCTTCTCCAGCTCAAATTACATATGAGGAAACTGAGGTAAACAGGGTTCAGTGACTTGCTCAGAATCACACAGGTAGTGTCTGAGGCCAGATTTGAACTCCTGAAGCTAAGTCTTCCTGAGTCCAGGCCTGGTTTTCTGAGCACTATGGCACTACCTAGATGCCCCAAGTAGTCTCTCCATAGAGCTTCATATGCAGTTCCTTCATTCATTCATTGCTTTCTTATAGAATTGTTTTTATTACTATACCTACTATGCAATGATTTATACATATTCAAGATCTGTTATTTAATTTAAATAATAATGCAATGCCTACTCATTTAAGTAATCTTTAATGCTTTTTTTTTAAAATTAGAAGTATTTGCAGTTACTACCATAGTATAAGGGAGATCTCATGGCATAATGGACAGTAAGTTGGCCTTGGAGATAGGAAAAACTGGGTTCAAGGCCTGTCTCTAACAAGAAACTAGCTGTGTGACCATAAGTAAGTTACTTACCTCTCAATTACAAAAAGGTTGTCAATCTCCAGGGATTTTGACATTGATAAAATTGTAGATACAGAACAAAGGAAAAGCATATATATGTATGTGTGTGTAGTTAGGGAATAATGCACCAAAATGTGGTTATGACACTACTAACATGCTATCTAACTGATGTTGGTCTTCATGGTTTTTATTCATAGTTACTGTCGGCTCTTGCTTTATAGGCTTTTTAAAAAAATCTCACTATCCAGAGATGGAGCTACATCTCTTGCCACACCATCACTATATATTTTTTTGTATTCTGGTTCTTTGTCTAAATTCCTGCCAGCAGTATCAATTTTTATTTCAATAAGCAGATTTCAGTTCACACTAGCTCAATTCTTATAACCTATGCATAAAATTGAAATTTTAGATTTGGGAATAACCTTAGGTTATCTAGTTTAATATCCTTATTTATTTATTCATTCATTCATTTATTTAGCAGGGGAAAGGTGAAGCAATTGGGGTTAAGTTACTTGCCCAAGGTCACACAGCTAGAAAGTGTTAAGTGTCTGAGGCTACATTTGAACTCAGGTCCTCCTGACTCCAGGGCCAGTGCTCAATTCACTGTGCCTCCTAGCCTCCCTAATATCCTTATTTTAGAGGTGTGGAGACAGAAGCTTATGTAAGTTAAATAACCTACACAGATACTTAGTAGATAAATTGGGACTAGAGGTCATGTTATAGGAATTCTATTTTATTAGGCTGTTTTTCCCCCAATATATATCACTGCCTCTCCTCCAGTTAATCTTGATAATTCAGGATGTTTGGCTTTTATGATGAATTCTCATCTTATTTTGAAGGTACATAATCTAAAACCAAATGCTATTAAAACATAATTCCATTTATAATATAATGTCTGTTAGTCTTCTATGATGGCTAGCTCACTACTATTAGCCAACGAGCTTAGAGATATTCTTTTTGGCCTTAGATGTGCCTTATTCCTGTAGTTTCAGACCACTGACAGTCACCATTCACTCCATTTTCTACACGAGGAGGCCATCTCTCACTAAACCCTAAACTATTGGTGCCATGCTCAAAGTATACATTCGATAAATATTTGCTGAATTGTCATGTTTATTCTCTTTTTACTTTTTTAAAAAAATTTATTTTTAGTTTTCAACATTCATTTCCATAAGATTTTGAGTTACAAATTTTCTCCCCATCTTTCCCCTACCTCCCACCCCAAGATAGTGAGCCCACTGAATACCCCTTCCCCCAATCTGTTCTCTCTTATATCCCATCCCCCCCCTAACTTTCTAATAGGGTAAGATGGATTTCTATACCCCAGTGCCTGTGTATTTTATTTCCCAGTTGCATGTAAAAAACAAATTTTTTAACATTTGTTTTTAAAACTTTGATTTCCAGATTCTTTCCCTTTTTCCCTACTCACCCACCCCCACTGGAAAGACAAGCAATTTTATATAGGTTGTACATGTGTAGTTACACAAAACGTTTCCATAGTAGTCATATTGTGAAAGACTAACTATATTTCCCTCCATCCTATCCTGTCCCCAACTTTTTCTATTTTCTACTTTGACCCTGTGCCTTTTCAATAGTGTTTGCTTCTAACTACCCTCTCCCCCAATCTGCCCTCCCTGCTATCATTCCCCCTCTTATCCCCTTCCCCCTACTTTCTGTAGGGTAAGATACCCAATTATATTCTCTTTTTACTTTATGCAATTATTTAGTGTCTCTAGTAGTCTACTAATATAGCCTTTGGTTACCAGAGGCCACTGGACAGCTATAGTAGCCTTTGTCCATCTGACATAGAGTTGTTGGACTTAGATTGTTGAGGACTGATCACACCAATACAAGTCATTAAAGTGGGATGGCCTTTCAAGGAGGTATAATTCTGAGAACTTTATGCCAAATAGTTTCACATCCAGTAATATGGGTTTAAAGTCTTATGATAACAATGACACAAGACTTCAGCACATCTAGGGAGGTGGTTTTCATTTGTCACAGGTGAGAGCATGAGCTCCAAGCTATTCTTTGTTTTTTCTATTCCATTGTCATAATGTCACACTCTGGATAAAACATTCACTCCTACCTGATCAAGTCCAAATTCCTTAAACTGGAATTCAAAGCCCTCTACCATTTAGCTTCAAGGCACTTTTCCAGTCTACCTCTCACTTTCCCCTTTACATACTCTCTGACAACACTTTGGGTGAAAGATTTGTCAGTTGGGTGAGGGTGGACTCCAAAGCATTGTGGTACAATGGAAAGAATGCTAAATTTGGAGCCAAGGTATCTAACTTCACATCCCTGTCTCTTCTACTTATTATCTAGATGCCCATGGACAAGTCACTTAACTTCCCTAAGCCCTAGTTTCCCTTCTGCAAAATGAGGGCATGGTGGTTGAACTTGATGACCTTTAAAGATACTAACATCTCTAAAGCTATGATTCGAGGAGAAGTATTTAAAAGTCTGCAACAAAGAAGAGGGATCAAACTTTTCTTTTAGCCTCAAAGGACAAAGATAGACATGGTAATCAGAAGTTGCAATGACTCAGGTTTTGGGCTCAGAATAAGGAAAACCTCTTAATAAATAAATAAAGCTACCCATGGAATAGACTACAAGATTAGCCTTTTGCTGATGGTTTTCAAGCAGAGTTTGGATAACCACCTTGAGGGATGTTATGGAGGGATTTCCTCACTGGGTAACAGTTCAAGTAGCTGATCTCTAGAGGACCTTACAACTCTGATATTCTGTGGTTTTGATTTTAGGCTTTTTCTTGCCAAACCAGACAATTCCATATTCCTTTTTCTCATCTCAGTGCCTTTGCTCACAGTCTCCCCTGTGTCTGGAATGTTTCAGAAGAATGCTGGAACCATTTTGTACTGGCCCTCACTGATTGTTAAATTTTCAGTGTGAAAATATCACCTTTTTTTGTTGAGTAAAATGTTTTTCTCTACCCAGCTGTGTGTGGGTTCTTCCATCCTGTGAGGTTCAAGTGTCACTGAGTACTACTGTCCCTTGCCCCTTGTTTCTTTAAACCTATATTTCAACACCCCAATTATATGAGATAATTTTCTCTAACCTTCCCACCCCAGTATATTCCTCTTCTCCTCCCTTTCCACTCTTCTGTTAAGTTCCTTAAGACACAAGAAAATGATTTCCAGGCCTTTTGTCAAATCAGAATCTCTCTCTGATTTCTAATGATGATGAGGTTTAAAGGGCAAACACATGTCATCTCTCTACATTACAATGCAAGCAAGTTATCCTTGTTTAGTCTTTTATTATTGTTTGCTAGTATTTATCTTTTTATATTTCTCTGAACACCCAAATTTCAAAGTGTCTGTGTAATTCTAATCTTTTCATTAGGAATGTGTAGAAGTCCTCTATTTCATTTAGTATTTATTTTTCCCTCTGTAGGATTATTCTTGTTTTTGCTGGGTAAGTCAATCTTGACTCTAAGCCTATATTCCTCCTTCATGGGGAGAAAGGTTAGGATATTGTTCTTATCATGAGCAGTTAGTAAATAGAACTAATTTTACATCTTTTGTGTCAATTCTTACCTAGCCCTTAGGCATCTAATAGGTGTTTCTTCAGACAAACTGAGCCCTGGGAAAGATCTTAATGTAGAAAGTACAGGGTCACCCACTGCATCTCAGGTCATTACCAGTTGTCATGACTTCCATTTGGCCACTGGACTTCGATAACTCTGGAGGGGAAAGTGAGGCTAATGACTTTGCCAATCTGTGCCTCACTTAAATTCAATTCACTTGGGAGGCAAGACATCACCCTTGTGATATCATCAGTCCTCTTCAAGAATGAAGGACACACAACAACAAAATTATATACTTGGCCTTCTAGAACATGGTGTTCCAAGCTCTCTGTTCTGCTAAAGCTGTGGCTGCTAAATCATGTGCAAGACTGACTGGCTCCTCAATACCTTAATTCTTTCCTTCCAACTGCTTGCAGTATTTTTTTTTTATCAGGAAGCTCTGTATTTTGGCTATATTTTTAGGGGAGTTTTCATTTTGGGGTTTAAGGAGGTGACTGGTTGATCCTATTTCCAGTTTGCACTCTGTTTCTATGAGATCCAGACAACTTTCTTGTAACATTATTTGAAATAAAAATTTAGGCTCTTTTTCTGGTTATTGCTTTCAGGTTGTCCAATAATTAAATTATTTTTTCTACTCAATTTGTTTTATGTAAAATGTTTTTACTATGAGATACCTTACATTTTCTTCTATTTTTCAGTCTTTAGACTTTTTATTTTAATGTTTCTCATTGTCTCATAGAGTTACTGTCTTCTATTTGGTCAGCTTTAATTTTCAGGGAATTTGTTACTTGGGCAAGATTTTGTATCTCCTCTAAGTTGTTAGTTCTCTTTCCAATTTTTCTTCTATAACTCTTATTTCTTTTCCATTTTTTTCCTCTAGTCATCTCATTTTATTGGCAAAAACATTTTAAACTTTTTTCAACATCTTGCTTTATCTTTTCTAGGAATTCTAACTGAGTCTGTATCCAATCTGTGTTTTTCTCTGAGGCTTTCTTTTATGGAGTCATTCTCTTCTGCATTCTTCCAGCCTACTTCCTGACTTTGGATATAATGTTATGGCTGGACACTAGGATTGTACTAGCCTTGCCACTGCTTTCTTGGCAGGTATGGAGTATTGTGTTATCCCAGAGTCTCAAGAATATCTGAAGTTGGGGAACTGCAAGGTTTTAGTGCTTCCAAAGCATCTTGATCCAGAGTAAAGTCTGATCACGGCTTCCCCCTCCTTCCTCAGTTTGAGCTTTGCAAATTTCTGACCTGGGTTGTGGATCTGATCAACAGTAGACTGCTGTCAGACCCAGCCACTATCATTTAGCCGGAAAGCTCTGCTAGTTCAGAAGGACAAAACTGCAACCCTCCCCTTTGGCTTGAGATTCCTGTCCTGTTTATTCCTCTTTAGGCTTCAGATTGGGCTAGGAGCTGGAAGTGTAACACAGTTCTACTCCTGGAGTAAAAGTCATACTGTTGCCGCGTGCTTCTGAATTTGCTCTCTCTTGGTTTGCATTCTAGGACCTATGAGAACTCCCCCCACATAGGTCACTTCCAGGTATAACTCCCATATTCAATCTGTCCTGGATCTGTGACCCAGAATTGAGTACTGAGCAACAAAGCAGCCAATTTGCACTCTCCTTACACTGGTGCACAGCCTCTCCCTGCAATGGAATGTTCCAAAAGGTCCATTCCTGGCCAGACCCCCCTTCCCCAGCATCTATAAACCTCTTTGTTTGTCTCTCTATGTCAACTTGGGCTGGAAAAATGACTCACTGTGAATTTTTCTTGTATTTCTTCATCAAGATTTAGAAGATTGTGTTTTCTCAGTCTCTTTGGAGGTGTTCCTCCTGCTAATTTCACCATCTTGGCTCCATCCCAATCATGCAGATTAGCCTTAAAACTGTGTTAAATACACGACCCCAACCCTTCCCCCACTCCTCACCCCTGAACTGGTTGTTAAACATTTATTAGCATATCCCTAAATGGACCCCTCTACTCCATTTCTATCATTTGAAACCTTCCCAGTTTTCTAAGTCCAGTTCAAATGTCTTCTCTTTTGTGAAGCATTTCCCAAACCTTCCAGCTGAAAATTCTCTCCCTTCTCAAATCTCTCAAAGCATTCTGTACATATATTTCCTCTACATGTATAGTATAATTTGTATTACAGTGACTGTCATCTTCTTACCTTTCATCCTAGACTATATGTACTGTTAAGAGTGCTGTCTTTTTAAAATTTCTCGCAGCACCTAGTACAATGCCACCCACATAACAGGAGCTTAATAAATGTTGTTGAATTGAGTTGTATGTAATAATTATAAGACTTTTGGCTCAATAATTTGTTTCTTCTAATGACCATTAAGAGATATAAGATAGACTCAACAACTGTTAATTAAGAAATATTTTTAACTATATGATTTTTTTTTTAGGGAACAGTGATATTACTTCTACAGTTAAGTGGCCCAATGGATTGAATACTGGGCCTGGACTCAGGAAGACCTGAGTTCAAATTTGGCCTCAGACACTTACTAGCTTTGTGACCCTGAGCAAATTACTTAACTTCTGTTTTCCCAAATTTCCTCAGGTATAAAATGAGGGTAATACCACAACCAACCTCATAGGGTTATTGTGAGGATTAAATGAAATAATATTTGAAAAGAACTTAGAATAGAGCTTGACATGTAGTAGATGCTCTGTAAATGCTTAATTCCTTCCCTTCTCCTCCCTTCCTCCCCTATGATGATTAGTAGACAAGTAATATACAATGAGAAGAAGCAGAGAAAAAAAGCTATTGAAAGAAGTAGGAGGTAAAAAATATTCTGAACCAAAAAGAAGAGGCTGCACATTTAGTGAAAACGTGGGAAAAGAAAGGCTATGTAATGCAGACTCATGGGTGAAGAGAGGTGTATCGAAGGGTGAGTTTAGCATATAAGGACCTGGTAACATTTAGGAAGAAAAAGTCAAATGTTTCTATTTGCTTCCCAACATTTTCCCTTTGTTACAATAATTAGCTCATTTTAAGACTAAAGGAAAACATAATGGTGCCTAAGATCCACTTTCTTCCCTTCTTTAGCTTACTGAAACAGGGTGTTATATCCTGGTTTCATAGTGTTTGGAAAAATCAGTACTATAGTGTTAATGTGTATGTGGTTTATCCAGAGGTGTTCTTTTCTTAATTATTATCTCTTCTATAACAGTCAAACATTTGATACACATTTTATCACCATTTAAAGCATTTTCTCTACTCACTAACTTAGAGGTGATTCTGAGAATTTTAAAATTGCCTCTTTGGAAAAAGAAAACTACCATTAAAAGAAAGTACATATATTTTGATTTTTTCCTGTCAACATATTCTAATTTAAAATTATATTTTCTGATTTGACCTTTGTTCAGTGACCACAACTAATCAAAGACAGAATTCATTATTCAGGTGAGGACTGGACTAGATGGCCACTAAGATCCTTTTTTCAATTAAAAGACTATGTGATTCTATGAGCTAAATCGTGTAGATTTCCCTGAATGAAATATGGGTGTATGTATAAATGCACATGCATATATATATGTATATATATATATATACATTTATATTTACACACATACATGAAATTGGTCATCCAGCAATGCTATTAATTTGCATATCAGATGCTCTGGCATCACTTATAAGCATAGATTTTAAATTATAAAAACTCAAATATATCAATAGTTATCTTGAATTAAGTAAATTATGTTGTGATATCAGCTATAGTTAGGGTCCAACCATTTTAGATAACAATCTGGAATTATGCTCAAAGAGTTATTAAACTGCCTATATCCTTTGACTCAGCAATACCACTACTAGGTCTATTTCCAAAGATGATTAGGAAAAAATGAGAAGAACCTATATGTTATAGAATGTTTATAGTAGCTCTCTTTGTGGTGGCAAAGAATTGGAAATTGCAGGGATGCTTATCAATTGGGGAATGGCTGAACAAGTTGTGGTGTATGGTTGTGATGGAATACCACTGTGACTTAGAAAGACTTGCACAAAATAATAATGAGTGAAATGAACAGAACCAAGATAACATTGCACACAGTGATAGCAATATTGTTTTACGAACGACTTTGAATTAATGTCATTTTGACTCTTATAAATATCTATATGCCCTTTTGTAGAAATGAAAAAGATATGATTGTTTGTACTAGAAAAAAAAGTTTTAGAATTGGAAATGGGAAAGGTCCTCAACTTCAATTTGTCCATTTTACTAATAAGGAAACTGAAGCCCGAAGAGAGTAATTCTCTTCTTCAAAGTCACTTGGGTAGATGGTAACAATATCAGGATTTAAACGTAGGTCTTCTGATTCCATAGCCAATATTCTTTCCACTTAAATCATACTGTTTTTTATCAACAAAAACAAATATTTAATTTCCCAAGTGTGTGTGTGTACATATACATATATATCTACATACACACACACGCACACATATGAGAATCATACTTCGAGATGACTCTAATTCATCTCCCAGAAGGACAACCATGAGTATATAAATCAATGTAAGTGCTACAGATCTGCACGCCTTCTTCATAGGGCCCCACCTAACAAAAAGAAGAACAATTTATACTGTTCCCTCCCTGTTGTCCTTCACTATCTAGTGACACAGGCCTACTTGCCATTGCTTGAACCTTGGTTCACTCCATCTCCAGGCATTTTCCTTGGTTTGTCCCCCAGGCCTAGAATGTTCTCTCTCTCTTTCTCTTTGTCTGTCTCTGTCTGTCTGCCTGTCTCATTGTCTCTGCCTCCTCACTTCCTTGACTTCCATCAAGTCCCACCAAAATCCCACCTTCTACAGGAAGCTTTTCCCACTCCCCCTTAATTCTAATGTGTTCCCTCTCTTATTTCCAAGTTATTATTTATATATATATATATATATATATATATATATATATATATATAAAGAGAGAGAGAGCTTAATTGTATACAGTTGTTTGCATGTTGTCTCCCCAATCAGACTGTGAGTTCCTCAAATGCAGAGAATCTTTTGCCTTTCTTTGTATTTCCATGCTTAGCACGGTGCAAGGCACAAAATAGCACCTAATAAATGCTTATTGGTACAGCTGATTAGCTCAATCACAGGTCTAAGAATACAAAGACTTGACTCTAGTACTGTCTTGCTGTGCAACGTCTTTGTACCTTGATTTGTCCATAAATAAGTACAATATGGTGCTTCACAGGCAAAGTGCTTTGAGCTTTTAAAAATGTAATATAAACATAACCCATACAATTAGTATACCTATGAATATGCTTCAGTTCACACGTGGATCTATGATCTCCTCAATAGGGGTGCTCCCTCCATCAGTACATACTGCTACACATCTGTTTCCTCTTGTCCTATGTGATTCTTCTTCTCTTGGAATTCCTCCACAGATGATCCACCTGGAGACCTTCTAATAGGTGTTCAATATTCAGTGAACACAAAGTCAGCCCTCAGACTGTCCACCAGCCACCCCTTACTCTCACTACATGACTAGCCCAACTCCTCTTCTAATCATACATTTCCTGGATAATATCTTTTTTATGCCACTTCTTCCATACAAGTCACTGCTATGTCATCTACTATGCATCTCCCCATTAATTGACTTTTTGATCACCAGGAATTTTGATATATGGGCAACTGTAGCATTTCTTGTTTGCTGCTATGGAGCAGGAAGTGTGTACCTGCTTGTGATTTCTGAAGCTCCTGAAATGGGAATTCCTTCCACCAACACATTATATTATAACCCATTTATGACTTATTAAATATATAATAGTGAGTTATCTGTGGCGCATGGAGGTAAAATGACTTGCCAACTATCACACAACTGTGGTCAGATATGGGATTTTATCCCAAAGCTTCTTGATGTAGGAGTCAAGACTCTTTACTATGCCATGCAAGCTGCCTCTATAACTGGATGAATATTGATGTAAAAATGATGGGATTTTGTGTTAGGGAACAATTTAGGATCAGTAAAAGAGTTACTGAAGGACCATAAAAGCTAAATACAAAAAGGCTTATTGTTAGTATATTGATTAGTAGGTTTTGAATTATTTGATCATGACAACTCATTAAACAAACAAAAACAGAAAAAAGACCTGCAATCTGATGTGATCCTCTTCTGCTTCCACATCCCTATCTCCTCAAAGATGGCAACAGAATGGTGGAAAAGGGTGCTAAGAATTGGACAACTGACATTCTAAATGTGAAATATTTTTCCAATGACCAAATATTCATTATATTACTAGTGGAAATGAGCTATCAGAATGTGTTATTATTTCTATAGATGAAGCCAGAAGACATAAGGGAATTAGAGCACCGGCCCTAGAGTCAGGAGGACCTGTGTTCAAATATGGCCTCAGACACTTAACACTTACTAGCTATGTGACCTTGGGCAAGTCACTTAACCCCAATTTCCCTGCCTTCCCCCCTCCAAAAAAAAAAGAAAGAAAAAAGTTGATTTCATTGTGTTCCCAAAGGAAACAGCAAATATTCACAGGTAGTATATTTATTTTAAAAAATTAAAATTGACCATAAAATAAAATATTAATATTATTAAATTAAAAAGAGAGTGTGGTATAATGGATTAAGAGAACTTGCTGTGGAGTCAAAGAAACCAAGATTCATATCTCTGACACATCTGGCTGTATGACCTTAGACAAGTAGTATAACTTCTTGGTACCCACAGGCAGCTCTCTAAGACTATAAATTGCAAAGCAGGTTCCTCATTGGGAGTCCCCTATGGCAATTAAAACACAGATCCCATCCAAATAGATAAAAAGATAAAAATTGTTTAATTTAGAAAGTAGCAATTCATGATCACGTACTCTGTTGATTTCAATCAAGTAGCATCTATGTTTGAAATTTCATTAATTTCTTAATGAACAAAAATATATTTTCTCTTCCTTTTACCTCTCCCCTTAAAAACACTTATAACAAATATGTAGTCTAGCAAAAAAAAATTATTGAATGGATCATATACATAAGTATTTTTCTGTCTCATTTTGTATCTTGTATCCATTACCTGTCTCAGGAGCAGACTTTGTCATCAGTCCAGTGGAATCACAGGTGGTCATTGCAATGATGCTTAGGTTTTCCAAATCTGTAAACATTGTTGTAATAAAGTTGTGAATAATGCTATTATTATATAAATTATTCTCCTGGTTCTGCTCACTTCATTCTACAACAGTTATTACAAATCTTCCCAGGTTTCTCTGAAACTTTCCTTTTGTCATTTTTTTTTTTAAAGCAATTGGGGTTAAGTGACTTGCTCAAGGTTACACGGCCAGTTATTTCTGGGTGTGGTTCTGAGTATCTGAGCCCAGATTTGATCCAGGTCATCCCGACACTGGAGCCAGTGCTCTTACTCGCTGAGCCACCTGGCCACCCCTAAGCAATTGGGGTTAAGTAACTTGCTCAAGGTTACACGGCCAGGTGTTTCTGGGTGGGTGCTAAGTGTCTGAGCCGGGGATTCGATCTCCAGGTCATCCCGACACTGGAGCCGGTGCTCTTACTCGCTGTGCTACCTGGCTGCCCCGTCCTTTTGTCATTTCTAACAAAAAAGTGGTATTTCATTATTTTATGTACCATAATTATGTGCCATAATTTGTTTAGTCACTCTCTACCTCATGGGTACTCCTTTAGTTCCCAGTCCTTTGCCACTACAAAAATAGCTGCTATAAATATTTTTGTACATTTGGGTCCCTTTCCTCTTTATTTCATCTCTTTGAAATATAAGCTATAGTACTATCACTGGGTCGAAGGGTATGCACAGTTTCTTAACTTTCAGAACATGACTCCAAATTGCTACTCAGAATGAAAAGGCAGACTCCCAAGTATTTTATGTAGTCTGTAGTTATTTTAAATGGAATCTATCTTTCTACCCTTTCTTCCTGGTTTTTGTTGGTAATATATAGAAAAGTAAATTATAATATAAAATAACATTTATTAAATGTTTACTATTGCTATGTATTATACTAAGTGCCAAGGATACAAAAAAAAATGAGAAAAAATTCCTGACCTAAAGGAGCATATACATATAGAGGTAAGACACATATAAAAAAGATACAAGATAAATTTAGAGGGCCAGGTAGGGCAAGTATGAACATCTGGGGGTTCCTGGAAAGGACTCCTACAAAAAGTGGTACTTGAGCTAAATCTTAAAAGAAAGGGATTCTAAAAGACATCAGTGAGGAGGAAAAACATTATAGGAATGGGGGACAGCCAGTACAAAGACCAATGATCATTGTGTGTGAGGAATCACAAGTAGGACAGTATGGCCAGACCCCAGCATTTGTGGAGAGGAAGTATGTGCCAGAAGACAAGTAATGAAAGGGTTTAAATGCCAAACAGAAGAACTTATATTTGATCCTAATGGTAATAGGGAACCACTAGACTTTAGTGAATAGGGAAGGAAGGAAGGAAAGAAGGAACGGAGTCTTTATTAAGCACCTACTACATGCCAGGCACCGTGCTAAGCAATTTACAAATAATGTTTCTTTTTTTCAACTAAACATTTAAAATGTATTAAACTTTTTGATCAAAATAGTTGAATATGTGTATATATATATATATATATGTATATATATATATATATATATTTAATCCCATTGTGTTAGTACTGAAATGTTAGGAGCAAGGTGGGACACTCCTTCTATGACCCTACTCCATAACCTAGGACTTGCAAATGGTGTCACAACCAGGATTTAGGAGTAAGAACTACTTCTCTTTTTTTGTTTGTTTTTTGGAGGGCAATTGGGGTTAAGTGACTTGCCCAAGGTCACACGCCTAGTTTTTGTGTTAAGTGTGTGAGGCCAGACTTGAACCCAGGTCCTTCTGACTCCAGGGCCAGTGCTCTATTCACTGTGCCACCTAGCCACCCTAACTACTTCTTTTAGAGTCTCAATTCAGTAACAGCTTAAGGGGCAGGGCAGGGTGAGGGAGGAGAAGGAGGGAAGCTCAGCAGTGCTCTAGGGACAGATGTAGCTATACCAAGTGAGATCAAAGAGACACACCTTCATTTGGACCATAAGCAGAATTCCCAGCTCCTGCCCAAATCAGGATATCCTAAAACTAATTAAAACATTTCACTTGATCCTCTCAATAACTTCAGGTGCTATTAGCCATATTTTACAGATGAGGAAAATGAGGCAGACAGCAGTTCAGTGAGTAGCTCAGGGTCACACTAGGTAGTAACTATCTGAGGCCAGATTTAAACTCAGGTTTTCCTAACTCCAGGCTCAATGCTCTACCCATCGTACCACCTAGTTTTTTCTTGGGGATGACAGGGTCATATCTGTGTCTTCAGAAAATTGCTTTGGCGGCCGTGTGGAGGATAGATTGGAGCAGGAAGAGATTTGTGGTAGGGAGACCAATAAGAACACTATTGCAATAATCCAGGTGAGAGGTGGTGACTGAATGAGTAGAGTGAAAAAAGACACATACTAAAGGTATGGAAATAGAAAGAACAAAATTTGACGACTGATTCTCTATGTGGGGCGAGTGAGTACAAGGCATTGAGAATGACATGGATATGTGATCGGAGGTGATTGGAAAGCTCATGATGACTTCAACATGCAGAGGAAACTTTAGAAATAGAGGTGGTTTGGAAAGAAAGATGAGTTCTGTTTTGGATATATTGAGTGTGAGATGTATGTCTTCAATAGGCAGCTCATGTGGTAGAACTGGAGCTCAGGAGAGAGAGTAGGGCTGGATGTTCATTTGGGAGATGATAATTATACCCTGTGAAAGCTGATGAGATCACCAAGTGTTAGATACTAGAGAGGAAAGAGATGAGGGCTCAGGAAGCATTCGATAGATGAGACTGAGAAGGAGCACACAGAAAAGGCAGAAGGAAAACTAGAAGAGAAAAAAAAAAACTACAAGCACTGTCTAGAAAAACCTGAGAGGACAGAGTTATTTAGGAGAAGGTGGTTAATGGTGTCAAATGCTTCAAAGAGAACAAGAAGAATGAGCATTGAGAAGAAATCATTAGGTTTGGTCATTAAGAGATCATTGGTATGGGGGCGGCTAGGTGGTGCAGTGAATAGAGCACGGCCCTGGAGTCAGGAGGACCTGAGTTCAAATATGGCCTCAGACACTTAACACTTACTAGCTGTGTGACCTTGGGCAAGTCACTTAACCCCAATTGCCCTGCCTTCCTCCTCCAAAAAGCAAGGAAAAAAAAAAAGATCATTGGTACTTCAGAGAGAGAAATTTCAGGCAAATAATGAAATTAGAAATCAGACTGCCTAGAGTTTAGAACAATGAGAGAAGAGGAACTGAGTATAGTTTTTTCTTTTTTAATTCATTTCAAAATGTTATTTTAAATTATTATTAAAATTTTATTTTCTCCCAATTACATGTAAAAATAATTTCTAACAATAACTTTAAAATTCTGAGTTCCAAATTCTTTCCTTCCTTCCCACTGCCCTCATTGAGAAGGCAAGTAATTTAATATAGGTTATACATGTGTAGTCATGTAAAACATATTTCCATTTAAGTCATGTTATAAAAAAAAATTGACCAAAAAACCTCCAAGAAAAATAAAGAAAGTTTAAAAAGTATGCTTCAATCTATATCCAGAATCCATCAGTTCTTTCTCTAGGGATGGATAGCATTTTTCATCAGAAGTCCTTCAGAGTTTTCTTGGACTACTGTATTGCTGAAAATAGCTAAGTCATTCACAGTTGATCATCTCACATTATTGCTGTTAATTTGTACAAGGTTCTCCTGGTTCTACTCATGTCACTTTTCATCAGTTCACGCAAGTCCCTCCAGGTTTTTCTGAGAGCATCCTGTTCTTCATTTGTTATAGCACAATAGTATTCTGTTACAATCATATAGCACAACTTGTTCCATCATTCCCCAGTTGATAGGCATAATTTCCATAGATAGCTTTTATTAAAGACTTTAGTTGAGAGATGGATGACGATAAGTTACTGGGTGTACTCAGATCGTGCGCGCGCGCGCGTGTGTGTGTGTGTGTGTTTGTTTTAAAGAATGTGGGAGGCATGAGCATGTTTGAAGGCTGGGGGAAAGGAACCAGTTCATAGGAAGAGATTAAAGATTAGTCATTAGGGGATAGTGGGACAATCTGCTGGATAAAATGGTGGGGGGAATGGAAGCAACAGTGAGCTGGCTTTGACAAGAAGGGCCACCTCTTCATAAGAGACTGAAATCAAGTTCTATTTGGTTTTAGGAATCATAGAATAGTGTAAATATTCAATAAATATTAATTAATGATGAAACTAGCTAAGCACTAAGTATAAGGCAAAAATGTGTGTGGTAAGATAACACTGCCTTCTTATTTCAGAAAGATAAGGGAATGTAAATAGCATGTAGAAGGTTACAATTCCATCTCTCAGTTCCAGTGAACATGAATAAATCACTTTAATCACAGTTTTCAACAAAGTCCCTGTCAAGAAATTATAGCCCTACACATTTGCACATGCTTTCATTTTCAGGTATAAGATTTCCTTGTAGATTTTCAAAAATCATACTATGTTGTCACCCACTTGCTTAAAATTAAATTCTTTTATGGAACGGGATGTTAATCAGGTGGTACCTCAATTTCTTTCCAAACATTTAAGGAATACAAAGCATGTAAAGATAATATAAAGAGCTATAACATATTTACTGATAGATAACACAATATCATAAAAGGCCCAGAGGGGAGAAGTTATGAGGATTAAACTCTTACCTTCAAACACTGTAGGAGGAGAGGAATGTTTGAGTAGGAAAAACAACAGTAACAACAAAACCCAACCCTTGTCATCTGATGGTTTTCCTCTCTGCTGTTCTGTCCTAGCTGTCAAGAAGTAGAGAAAGGCACCAAATCTCTCTTGTTTAAAAGCAATGCAGTCCTCCTTCCTGTACATAAACCTTGCCCTGGTGTACTACTCCTGTTCAACACAACTGCTGTGGTCAGATAGGAATTTTCCTCTTGTGAGTTTGAGTAATCCTAAAAGAGAAAATTGGAAGAAAAGAAAGACTGGTAAAGATAGCTAGTTTAGGCTAAATATTAAATCCCAAGTAGGATATGTACAGAGGAAAAGTGAAACCAAGGTACTAGAAAGCATTTGAAAAAATTGTCATAATGCAGAGATTCGATTTTATATTGGTCCCCAAACTTTTGCATATGTTCCTTTTTTTTTTTTTGGATCATGTTACTTTCTTGTGGTAAAAGAGTATTGTAATCAGAAGGCAGGGATTGTTTCATTTTATGTTTGTATCCCCAGGGTCTAGTACAGTATATTTATTATAAATCATAGATGATTAATATTTGTTAAACAACTGAATGAATGACTTTAGTCATAAGATTTAGGTTCTAAATCCCAGATGTCACTTATTCTTTTATGACATTGAGCAAATCACATAAGTTCTTTGGCCTCAGTTTCCTTATCTATAAAATGAGTATTTGAATAAAATAGTCTCTGACGTACCCTCTAGTAGCTAGGTAGGACAGTGGATATAGTGGGATAACTTGATTCAGAAAGATTTGAGTTCAAATGCTACCTCGGACACTTACTAGCTGTGTGAACCTAGGCTATCACTTCATCTCAGTTTCCTTATCTGTATAAGGGGGATGATAAAAGAACTTACCTCTTAGGGTTATTCTGAGGATAAAATGAGATAATATTTGTAAAGTGCTTTGAAAACCTTAAAGCACGATATAAATGCTAGCTATGAAATTCTATAATCCCCAGAGTCAGTTCTGAGTTTTGCAAGATTTTTGAAAATCTTTTTTTTTTCCTGAAAGATAAGTGAAATAGATTTTTTTTTTCATCAAGAGGAAATTATTGTGGCCTTCAAGCAATCATTTACCCAAATCATTTAACTTAAAATACCAGAATTCTTCACACTGCCCTGTTTGGGAAAAAGTGTTTAGAAAATTAAGTGCTTACAAATGTACTTTCCAAACATATGAGATGATGCATTTCCCTCTGTTGCTAATTTGTCTTATTGCTTATTAAATGTAAGAGATGATGCTAAGCATTTCTCCCATAATTTCATAGCCAACTTTCATATATATATGCACATATATATACACATACATACACACACACATATATACATATATATTCATTCTCCACCATCATTCCATTTTTTCCCATCAGCTGGCAAGCATTATTATATGTTTTCTATGGGCCTAACATAGATTGGTTCAGACCAAAAATCAGGTTTTCCCTCCTTAATGGCTAATTGTACCAGGATATAAAGGCAGAAGGAAGTCTGTATTTGTATCTACTGTATCTGGCTGGTGTGAATCAGAATAGATATTAGATCTTGGATCAAGATATTTGGTTTCACTATTTTTTTTTTCTTGAGCTGGGGAGGTTTTGAAATTAATTAATTAATTTTTTTGATTTATGGAATAAAAGAAGCACTTCCATAGCATAATATAATAAAACAGATCATTGCATGTGAAACTGCAAATCTATCATGTAAATTTGCTATTCCTTTTAAATATATAATAAAGTTATGTAAATTTTTCCCATTTTTTGTCTCCCCCTCTCGCCCTTGAGATGGCTACCATAAGACACAAACAGGTGTATATGTAGGGGTGTGTGTATATGCATACATCCATACAGATAAAGATATAGATAAATATACATACACATATATACATACACACATCTATATAAGCATATGTACATATATGTAAAATTATTATTTACATACTTCTATTTATCAGTTCTTTGGATACAGATAGTGTCTTAATATGTTCTTTATAGTTAATTTAGGTATTTCTAATAGTTTAAATGACTTATTTGCTCAAAGTCATTCTTAAAACAATATTGCTGTTGTCTCAGATTTCACTATTTTTTTGTTTGTTTTTTTGTTTTTGTTGGTTTTTTTTTTTGGAGGGGGGTAGGTAGGGCAGTTGGGGTTAAGTAACTTGTCCAAGGTCACACAGCTAGTTTTGTGTTAAGTGTCTGAGTCTGGATTTGAATTCAGGTCCTCTTGACTCCAGGGCCAATATTCTACTCATTGCACCACCTAGCCACCCCAAGATTTTACTATTTTTAAAGTGCTGTAGGGTTAGGGAGGACAACTCAGGGAAACTGATGATTGGAGGAACCTAGACTTAATGTTAACGATGTTAGAGTCTGAGTAAATAGCTCAAGAGGAAAGGTGCTGGTATAAGCCAGGCTCTCCAAGTTTCTTTACTGAAATCTGTTCCCTGTTCATGCTTTCAGCAAAATGTCAGGTTGTTGTTTCAAAAACACGGCGAAGTTAACACTTAGTAGCCTGGCAATGAGAGTATTATTTAGGTCTATCAGAGAACTGGAATTTAAATGTATCAAAATGACCTGAAAATGGGATTACAAAAATACACAGAATAATCTGCCCTTTTGTAGTATAGTTAAGATATGTCTTACAAGTACTTTTTTTTTGGGGGGGGGATCTCTACCAGTTTTTTAAGTACAATTTTGTGGTGTTTAAAAGCATCATGCATATTTATTATGAATAAACTCTTCATTTGATCCAGGAAACAGATTATAAAACATACACCCTTACTCTTGTATTTACTATGAATAAACCTTTCATTTGATTCCAAGAAAGAGATTATTAAACATGTTGTTCGTTCTTTTTTGAAAAGGACCGACGACATCACAGGTGATGTCCTGACTTGGGAATGAATTGGATTTAAGTGAAGCAGAGTGGCACAGAGTCTTCAGCCTCATTCTTGCCTCGATAGTCATCAAAGTACAGTTGCAGGAAAAAAGTCAAGAGGACTGGCAACGGCCCAGGATGCAGTGAACGACCTTGGCACCTTCCATGTCTGACCAAGCCTGCGTCAGCCATCTTTATGGCTGTTGGAACAAATTGTTCTCATCTGCTCATTCTACCAGGGGGAGTCTTCATGTGCTTGACGTAACATCCCCCTATCTCACCAATGGGTCTGGTTATCCTCAATCTGGTTTAGCCCATCTGTATACTTTTCTATTTCTTAGCAGAGGAGTGGGGGGCTAGGGGTACATAATGTCACATAGATATCAAAAAGTCAATTTCAATTCTGTGTAGCAATAATATTGGAAAAAAGGACCCCCAAAAGTCCATACTAAACTAAAAAAAACTTTTAGGGGCAGCTAGGTGGTGCAGTGAATTGAGCACCGGCCCTGGAGTCAGGAGGACCTGAGTTCAAATTTGGCCTCAGACACTTAACACTAGCTGTGTGACCTTGGGTAAATCACTTAACCCCAATTCCCCTGCCCTTCCCCTCCAAAAAGCAAAACAAAAACAAAAACAAAAAAATCCCCAACAATAATAACAAAAACTTTTAGGTTATATAGATAGCACAGATAAACTGATATTCTAGAATGAGCTATTAGCTTCATAGACCCATAGTTCAGGACAGTTCAGAATTCGAGGCCCCTTAGAATTCTAGCTGTAGAGCTGGAAGGGATCTCAGAGGCCATCTAGACCATGCCCTTCATTTTATAGATGAACAGAGGTTTGGAGAAATTAAAAAACTTGGCCAAGGTCAGACCTGTAAGGAAATGTAAGAGGCAGGTCTGGAAGTGAGTTTGATTCCAGAGCCAATGATCTGTCCACTGTCCCATACATTTCCTTTTGTCTGTGTCCCAGGTTAAATTCTCCAGAAGCCAGCAGACTCATATAGCACTTCAAAGTAAGTCACTGGGGCACTCAGGTCTTCAATTTCCTAATTTGTAAAATGGGGAGAGTAGCCCAGATGATCTTTCAGGTCTAATCTATCTCTAATATTCTGTGATTCTCTATATAACCTAGGCTGTTAAAGTCTTCTCTCTTTTTTTGAAAGAAAATTCCAAGTTTTCTCCTAGGTTTCAATATTGAACCTAAATTTTCTCTACGTCATGATGTTAACTCTGTCTCCCAGTCCATCGGTAGTAAGTCTTTTTGCTCATATTTCATAGAGTTAGCTTCCACTCAAGCCTTCCCAGAATATTCACAAAGCCACAAAACCATTCTTATTTACATATACTTTGTTGCCGTCGTTCAGTCATGTCCGACTCTTCCTGACCCTCTTTGGGGTTTTCCAGGCAGAGATACTAGAGTGTTTTGCCATTTCTTTCTCCTGCTTATTTTACAGATGAGGAAACTGAGGCAAATAAAGTTAATTGGCTTGCCCAGGCTCAGGCAGCTAGTAAGTGTCTGAGGCTATATTGGAACTCAAAATGAGTCTTCCTGACTTCAAGCCTAGAGCACTGTCTATTGCACCACCTTTATATTTAGGTGTCCACAAATAAAAGTCAATAGCAATAAGGATTCTGTGGAGGACAAGGTACAGGTCCTAGAACTGGTAAGCTTATTTCTTAAGCACTGGGCTTGATCATGTTAGAACGTCTCCTTTGAGGAGAACTAGGAGGCACTGGGGGCAGCAAGGTGGCACAGTGAATAGAGCTCGAGGCACGAAGCTAGGAAGACTCATCTTCCTAAGTTCAAATGTGGGTTTAGACACTGACTAGCTGTGTGACCCTAAGCAAGTCACTTAACCCTGCTTTCCTCAGTTTCTTCATCTGTAAAATGAGCTGGAGGAAGAAATGTAAAACCACTCCAATATCTTTGCCACGAAAACCTCAAATGGAGTCATGCATAATCCTACAGGGACTGAAAGGACTGAATAAAAACCACAACAGAATCATAAGGAGTTATTACCTGCCACCTACCCAGGTATTTAAGAGTCACAGAGGTTTACTCTAAGTAGCAGCATAAGGACTTGGTGGTGTAGTAGATAGACTGCTGGGCCTGGAGTCAAGAAGACTTTAGTTTAAATCTGGCTTCAGACACTTATTAACTGTTTGACCCTGGGCAAATGACTTAACTTCTGTTTTACCTGACTTTCCTCATCTGTAAAATGGGGATAATAATAGCACCTCCCTTCCAGGGTTGTTGTGAGAATCAAATGAGATAATAGTTGTAAAACATTTAGCACAGTGCCTGACACATAGGAAGAGCTATATAAATGTTAGTTAGCTATTATTATTATGCTTTTTGCTTATGTTGAAACAACAGATGAGTAGGAAGAAGACCCCACTCCTGTTCACCACTATTCCTGAATCGCTCGGTGTCTTTGAGAATAGGGCTAGCCACCAATGTCCATCATTTCAACCACTGTTTTTTGGCCTGATAATGTGAATGTTTAGCTATTTAGTGACACTGATGAAAAGAAAGAGTAGTCTTTCCCTCCAATAGTAAATTCCATTTTGTGATTGCATATTTATATGTCCCCAAACTATTTCTAGGATACTAACGCACAAAATATCAATGTAAACTCCTGCTAACAAGGAACAATATCAGACTAAACTTTTATCATATGCAGAAAATAAGAATTAGAGAAAATGAATCCGAAAAAGAAAATTAATGTTTGCCACCGTATCAGACGTACCCTAAATATAGAAATATTCCAGAATATAAACTTTTTATTCAATATAGTAGCCACCAGAAACCTAAAGCCTGTAGTATTTACTGTTATACTTACTTATAGCCTCAAATACTTTCTACTTTTTTCCCCAATTAAACATTCTTGATTCATTCATTCTCCTATAGAAGTTTCTACAGTAAGCTAAACAATCTCTCTCCCCATTCCCATACTACCGTGCAAAAAAAGTAGGTATAGTAAAAAGAATATGGCCCAGGGAAAAAGAATCACCAAGTATATAGATCCAAAATGACATTTTCACTCATTTTAAATATACACCATTAATCTCGTAGGACCCTTTTTCCCATAGCACTTTTTTTTCATATGACGAAATAAAGTTTCTTCAATTCCCGAAGCAGCTCAATTCCTTGACTTCACTGCTGTATCTTTAGCTCTCAATGTTGGTGTCCTCATTTCTTCTTCCACTTTCAGATTTCATGAAGCTCTCTCATGCTAGGATTTTTCCTAGCATGAGTCTGTTTCCCCTATCCCTAGGATTTTAGGCCCTCACCTATATCTATGGTATATCATAGTGCAAAAAACAAACACCTTAGCTTGGACTAGGATTCAGGAGACTTGGGTCCTGGCTCCATCTATTATTTATTCCTTGTGTCACCTAAGGCAAGTCACTTAGACTCCCTAGGTCTCAGTTTCCTCATTTGTAAGGAGGAGATTAGACTAGACAAATCTCTGGGATTTCTTGTTATCTAATGTGGTGAAGTTTTGTGCCCCCAAACACTCTTACTCCTTTTTTTTTGTGGTGGTAGAAATGCTGGAGCATGCTGGCAGGTACCAAGAAATCTTAGACTCAGTATTCCTTTTTGGTTGGGTGCACTCCACTGTTACACCCTGAGACTCATAAATGATTGCTGAGACCTTAGAGGAGATTTCCCCAATTTCTCACTCTGAGATACCTTCCAAATCAATAGCTTCTCTCTTCCTTGGTATGCTAAAAGTAGATCTGAGCTGTGAGCCAGTCTTTGGGTACAGGTTTAAAGTCTCTTAAGGACTACAGGGTATATGTACCCTGAAAAGGAAGAAGAGAGAGGCGTTCTGGAGAAGGGATGTTTGGGTGTTGGTATGTGGAGGAGGGGGCAAGGGAAGATGAATAAAGGAGAACACTTCTATTATTATTCCAAACATATGCAATTAGCCTGGTCTGGGCAAGGAAGGTAGAGAGTGTTTGTGGGGGAGATTTAGCCATCACCTCAGGCTTCAGGGGAGCAGAAACCTAGCAAGAGAGTAACAAAAGAAGGGTTCAAACTTACCCAGACTGCTACTCCTACTAATTCCATTTAATAGAGGGCAGGGAGTAGATCAGACTCCAAACGATAGGCACCCAGAGGAAGGAGAACCCATTAGGGTTATGTTCTTGCCTCCCAAAGTTGCCCTGGTAATATGAGGCAACAAATTTACTCTTGTTTCTATCTTATCTCTGATTTTCCTTTGCTAAAGTGATCATGTGTACCCTAGATTCAGTCAAGGGTAGATAAGTAACTTGTTGGGGGGTGGGTGAGGCAATAATAATAATTAACATTTATATAACACTTTATGATTTGCAAAGTATTTTATAACTATTATCTTATCTGATTCTCACTACAACCCTGTGACATAGGGGACACTGGATTGGAAGGTTAAGTGACTTGTCCAGGGCCATACATCCAGTAAGGGTTTGGTGTAGGGTTAGACTCAAGGTTTTCTAGAATGTAAGCCCATCACTTTATTCATTGCACCACACTGCCTCCCTAAAATCCTGATGGAATGGCTTCTTTTTTATCAAACTCCTTTTGACAGACTGTAGAAACATAGATCTTGGTTTAAAGGGGAACTTGGAGGTCATTTAGCTCAACACCCTTTTACAGATGAGAGCCAGAGAGGTTGCAACTTAATCAGGGTCCCATAGGTAGTAAAAGCATGGCAAGAATTAGAATGTGGTTCCTGTGATTCTAAATCCTGGATTTTCTTTTACACTATACCATACTATTTGGCCGTTTGTCTTTCTTGAGGATCACAATGCATGTCATGGGGTAGTGGATAGAGCACTGGGCCTGGAGTCAGGAAGACCTGAGTTCAAATCCAGCCTCAGACACTTACTAGGTGGGTGACCCTGGGCAAGTTCACGTAACCCTGTTTGCCTCAGTCTCCTCATCTGTAAAATTAGCTGTAAAAGGAAATGGCAAATCACTCCAATATTTTTGCTAAGAAAACCCCAAGTAGGGGGTCACAGTCAGACATGATTAAAACAACTGAACAACAAACAACATGAATGTCATAAATTAAAAAACAAAGATATCTTAATAAGCAAGTGTGATCGCTCTGTCCTACAAGGTTAGCACTACTGCTCTGGAAAATCATTGGATCATAAATCTAGAGTTGGAAGTTCATTCAGTCTAATATCTTAATTTCACCAGCGAAGAAACTGAGACTCAGAGTGATTAAGCGACTTACCCAATGTCACACATATAACAAATATCTCCAATGGTTTCTTTTTATACTCAATTATTTTAACAGGGTCTTCCATTAACAAATGGACTCCAACTTATTCTCACAATGTTTTTTTCCTTTTCTTTCCCAAATTCCTTAGCCTTCCTTCCTTCCTCGAAAGGCTGGTTTTCCTTGCTCCGCTGTCTCCCCTCCTAATTGTTGGGACTGTAAGTAGGTTTTTCTTCCTGGTAGCCAGCTAAACATTTTGACAGCTTCCAAACCTCTTCACGTTGGCACATAGAGCCCTCCATAATCAATCAGTGTGTATTTATAAGCACCTATAATGTGCCAGGTTAATTGCTGGGGATACAAAAAAGGAAAAAAAAAATCACATCAGCCTCTCCTCTTAAGATACTTATATTCTGTTGATGGAGACAACAGGTACACATGTCTAATTTGGCTCCAAAAGATCTTTACAGCTTTATTTCATATCACTCCCCTTCACATACTTTATACTCTAATGAAACTGGACTGTTAACTTCTTCTTGAATATAAATCAACATATATTCAAGATCACAGCATCCTATGCCTGGAATATGCTCCCTTCATTTCTGAATGCCAGAATCCCTAATAGCTTTCAAGGTTTAGCTCAGGGGCCAACTCCTATATAGGACCTTACGCTGTTCCTTCATGGTATTAGTGCTGGATTCATAATAATAGTTAGCATTTATACAATTATCTTGACCACATGGCGGGGGAGGCAGGGATGTGGTGCCCCTTAAAATATGGAAAATTTGCATAAAAACTTTTGGCTTTCCCTTTGTACCAGAGAAGTCTGTAATATCCGCAACCCCTCCCTCCCCCCAATTCCTATTTAATTTCTTGTGCCAACCCGCAGTATATCAAAACCACAATGGGAGAAAACTGATGTAGAAGGGATAACTGTATAGCACTTAAAAGTTTGCAAATATTATCCCATTTGATTCCCCCAACAACACTGGGAGATAGGTGCTATTGTTATCTCCATTTTACAGATGAGGACACTGAGGCATATTGGTAAAGTGACTTGCCCAGGGTCACAAAGCTAATAAGTCTGTGAGGTGGTATTTGAACTCAGGGCTTCCTGTTGGTCACCTAGCTGCCACAGTCATCCTCAAATTTTCTTTTATTTAGTCCTCTATCTTCATCCTCCCCCTAGTATCTAAAGAGCTCTTCAAAGGCAGAGATTGTTTTCATTTTGATTGTGTATTCCCAGTGTCTAGCACTTAGCTTTGCACATAGTAAATGGCCCCGGGCAAAACTGTGAGGCCTGGAAAAATCTGTCCTTGGAAACCTGACCACTTTTCCTTTCTGTGCTCTTTAACCTTAGCCCACCAAGTCCACACCCTCATACTGCCCTCCTTGCCCCTTCCCCCATGCTGTTATTTAGTTCAGTCTTCTTTGGGATAATAATTTTTTTTAAATATTAAATTACTATTGACAATGTGTTACTTTGCCCAGGTATAACAGAGAAGGCAATTTTTGGACTACAAGAATATCAACTTTGGGGCATTACCACATCTAAGTTGCTGAAATCTGGGGAACGTGGGATATCCTTTTCTATTGCTCCTGAAACCACACTCCATTTAGTAAAGTTAAATCATTTTCTTAAGGGTTTACTTCACTATCATGATCCTTGCCTGACCTTCAGCTGACACAAAAAGGCATCACAATACAATGAAAAATACACTGGAATAGGAACCAGAAAACCTTGGTTTTTGTCCCACTTCTGAAAACTTCCTTTGCCTCAGTTTCCTTTGCTATAAAAGGGATGCTGCTTTAGCTATTTCACAATGTTCCTCAAATGAGAGCAGATGTGACCTTATTTTGATCAGTGCAAAGGTCTATGCAGTTAAGTGTAAGACTGTAAGTATATTCTGAATCCTGGCAAAAATACCCTATGTCATCTAACTGTCCCTGAGGCTTTGCTTGATTCTGCCCCAGCCCTGGAATCATCCTAGTCTCCCTGGAGCTGAGAATTCATTCATTCATTTAAGAAATATTCATTGAGAGACTGGGGGCAGCTAGGTGGTGTAGAGATACTTATTAGCTGGGTGACCCTGGGCAAGTCACTTAACCCTGTTTGCCTGGACTTCCTCATCCATAAAATGAGCTGGAGAAGGAAACGGCAAACCACTCCAATATTTCTTCCAAGAAAATCCCCAAATGGGGAGATGAAGAGTTGGACACAACTGAAAACAACTGTACAACAATTGAAAGATTACTATGTATAAAATACACTCTTGGAGATTGTGTGTGTGTTTGTGAGCGTGTGTGTGTAACATTACCATATGGTGTTCATTCAACATTTTCAAAGTGTCTGTTGTGATGTAGGCATGCCTTGGAGATAGAAAAACAAAAATAGAACAGCCACTGCCCTCAGAGAGATTAAATTCTATTCTCTACGTACATAGAAAATAAAATGAAAAATACATACAGAGTAGCTTCAAAAAAGAGGTGACTAGTCACTGGGTGAATCCGTATAGGAAGGAAATAAATACTTCTTAAGCACCTACTATGTGCTAAGTGATTTACAAATTATTTCATTTGAGTTTCCCAACAACCCTGGTAGGTAGCTGCTGTTATGATTCTCATTTTACAGCTAAGGAAACTGAGGCAGACAGAGGTTGACTGACTTCTCCAGGGTCACACAGCTAGGGAGTGAGGCCAGATTTGAACTCTGTCTTCTTGGCTTCAGCCGTAGTATTCTATCCAGCCACCTAGATGCCTCCAGCTTCCTGTAGGAGGTGACACAAATAGAGCCTAAGGATTCTAGGAGCTGGAGGTGAGGGAGGGAGGGAGGAAGGGAGGGAGGAGTGCCTCCCAGGCATGGGGACAATGTGTGCCAGGGCACAGAGACAGGAGAAGGGAGGGCTGCGTGTGGAACTGCAGTAGGGCCAATTTGGCCGGAACATCAATTGTGTGAGAAGGTAATGTGAAAGAAACCTGGAAAGAGAGGCTGGAGCCAGATTTTCCAAAGGGCTTTGAAAGCCAAAAAGGAGTTTGATATTTTATACTAGAGACAAGAGGAAGTCACTGGTCCTTCTTGGACAAGAGGGTGATAAGGTTAGATCTGAGTTCTGGATAATAACAGGCTTCCCACCACCCTCATTTTTTTTTTATTTTTATAGGATCATAGCTATACAGCTGAAAGGAATAACAGAAGACATCTAGTTCAATTATCTCATTTTACTGAGGAAAAAACTGAGATCCAGGAAGACCATAACTTGCCCAAGGTCACATAGGCAATACGTTTGAATTTTCTAGAAATGAAAATGTCTATTTTATTTTCTACAATCACTTCTACACACTGTTTTGCTAAGAATTCTCCCCTAGCCACAGTTATATATTTTCTTTAATTCTCCTCTATGTTTTATAATGATATGACCCTTTATATTTTTGCTTTCTCAGTCTGTTTCATTGATCAATATTTCTTTTTTGACCAGTACTAAATAGATAATATCAGTTTAATAGTTGTGAGGAGGACAAATTTGAGAAGGGCAAGGCCAGGGTTTGGGAATCCAATTAATAAGGTATTGCCTCAGACCCAG
Source organism: Petaurus breviceps papuanus (assembly GCF_028583685.1). Lineage (NCBI taxonomy): Eukaryota > Metazoa > Chordata > Mammalia > Diprotodontia > Petauridae > Petaurus > Petaurus breviceps. The sequence goes on from NW_027187347.1 coordinate 2,077,561, forward strand.
TGCATGTGATATGGGCTTGGACCCGGATCCTGACTGTGTGAGTGGGGGGAGGGGGACAATGTGAAATATTCAGTGTCCTGAAAGTCTTCATAAACTTTTAACCTGCACAAGGATTTGGGGATGCCCTGCGTTGTGGAGGAAGAGGGAAGAATTACAGAGTTCTAAGTCACAGACCACTCTGATGTTGTAAATCCAGGTGACAAGAGATGGTGATGTCCTCAGCAGAAAGAAAGTTATGAAAGAGTGAGTTTTGAAGTAAAAATAATGAAAGATGTTTTGGACATGTTGAATTTAATACCCATGAGACATCCATTTAGTGATGTATAGTAGGTGGTGATGGGGGACTAGAATTCAGGGGAGACAATGGAACTTAATATATAGATCAGGGACCAATTTGCATAAAGATGAGAACTAAACCCCACGGGAGAAGATGGGACAACCAAGAGAGAGACCAGAATACATTTTTTTTGTTGTTGTTGTTAGGGGATGGAGGGAGGGTGGGGGAGAAGGTAGAGTGTCATCGTTGGAGCCTGTGTTTTCACTGGTGAAGGGAATTCCCACTGTAGAAACTCCCTCAAAGGAAATGAGCAACAATTCAAGAATATTAATTTAAAGTTTCCTGGTACACTTAAAGTGACTTATCCATAGACACAGAAGGAGAAGTGTTGGATGCCAGGATTGTACCCAAACTCTCCTGACTCCAAAGCTGGCCTCTATATCTGTCACAGTGTATGGGGGGTCATGGGAATAGGGGAAAATGAAGATGAATAAACGGGTCTTAAAGCCTAAAAAGAAAGATAAGATGTGAAAATCACTTCAACAAAAGAAAAGAGGTGAAAAGGACTGAGAGACCTAAGAGTTCTGAGGAAGACTGGCACCCCTAACTTCCATGACAGAGGCCTTATGCGATTTGGTCTACAGTAAATGGGACTCTTTTCTCTCTTAATTGTCACAGAATCAATCAACAGGCATTTTAAAAGCTGCTTTTAATAGTTAGGCAAGGGTGCTAAGTCTGAAGAAAGGTAAGAGACAGTCACTCCCTGTCCTCAGGGAGTTCACAATGGAATATGTATTTATCTGGAGTCTAATAGTGATTCTCTGAGGGCTAATTCCAACTCCTGGTCTTCTTTTCATTGGCTCCCAGGTGCCAAAAATTCCCAAAGCTCCCTTTGAGAGGCAGGGTGGCAAAGTGGCTAAAAAGCTGGCTTATAGCCAGGAAGACCTGTATTCAAGTCCTGACCTTGACACCTACTTGTTGTGTGACTCTGGACAAGTCACTTGACCCCTCAGTCCTATAGGCAATTCTCTGAATTGCTGAAAAGGTGCTAGTCTGCATTGGTGAGAAAGCTTCCTTACACAGGCATTTCCTTCACCAGCAAAATCACAGACCAAGTCTCTTTTGTATCCTTAGAGAAAACGAAGCCCTATTAGTTGAGAGGCAAATAGCCAACTGTTATAAATACAAAGCTATAATACAGAAAACAAGATGTGTTCAGAATGGGCTATTTCAAAGAGTGGACTGGAGAGCTTATAATTTTTGGTGCTAAAGAATGACTACCCCTAGATTTAATCAGTCAATAAATATTTATTAAGAAATATCATTAATGTGTCAGTCATTGTTCTGAGAGTTGAGAGTACAAGAAGAGGCAAAAAACATTCCTTGCCCTCAAAAAGCTGACAATCTAAGGGGGGAGACAAAAAGCAAAAAAAAAAAAGTGTACAAACACACCACAGAAAATAGAAAATAATTAACAGAGGGAAGGCACTAGAAATAAGAAGGGTTGGGAAAGACTCCAGTAGATTAAGATAGGGCTTAAGGGGGAACCTGAAGGAAGCCAGGGAAACCAGTAGGCAAAGATGAGAATGGAGAGCATTCTATGTATGAGGGACAGGCAGGGGAAATGCTGAGGGACGAACTGTCTTGTTCATGGGATGCAAGGAGGACAGTGTCACTGACTCGAAAAATGGAGGAATAAGGTCTAAGAAGCCTGAAAAGGCAAGAAGAGCCAAGTTATGAAGGGCTTTGAATGCCAAACAGTGGATACTTGATCTTGGAGGCAATAGGGAGCTTCTTGAGATCTTCACTTTAGGAAAATCCCTTTGGTGGAGACTTGAGGCAGGCAGACTCACCAGCAGGTCATTGCAATGTGTGATGTCTATCACAGTGTGGCGGCAGTATTAGAGAAGAGAAGAGGGCTTATCTTAGAAATTGTGCAAAGGTGAAGTCAACAGGCCTTGGCAACACAGGGGGTGAAAGATAATGAAAAGTTGAGGATAGCATCTAAGCTGCCCGAGCGTGAGGGACAAGGAGGATGGTGTTGCTTTCTACAGTAACAGGGAACCCAGAGGGAGAAAGAATTTGGGGCAAAGATAAGCAGTTCAGTTTTAGACATGTTAAGTTTAAAACGTGCACTGGACATCCAGTTCAAGATATCTGAAAAGTAGGTTGCAGTCCAGCAGAAAAGTCAAAGCAGTGCAGGTAAATTTGAGAATCATCAATATGGAGATGGTAATTAAATCCATGGGAGCTGATCAGATCACCAAGCAAAGTAGTATATAGAGAGAAGAGGGCCCAGGTCAGAACCCTGAGGGACACCTATGGTCAGAGGGTGTGATCTGCACGAGGACTGAACAAATGAGACTGAGGAGGAGTGATCTGACAGGTAGGAAGAAATCCAAGGGAGAATGAATAGGTAGGAGGAGAAGCAGGGGAGAATGGTATCCCTAAAACCTAGAGAAAAGAGAGCATCAAGGAAGAGAGGGTGATTAATAGTGTCGAAAGCTGCAGAGAGGTCAGGAAAGATGAGGAATAAGGAAAGACCATTGGATTTGGCAATTAAAAGACTATTGGTAATTTTGGATGGAATGAAGGATTTTAAGAGGTTAAGAAGTGAGAGGAGAGGAAGCAGAAACAATTATGGATGGTCTTTTCAAGGAAATTATAGGACAAAGTGGGGATGCGTGGATCAAGTGAAGGCTTTTTTAGGGATAGGAGAGAAATGGGCATATTTATAGACAGCAGGGAAGTAGTCAGTAGAAAGGGAGAGATTGAAGATAAGTTATACAGTGAGGATGACAGGGGGGCCAATTTGTTGAAGGAGACAAGATGGAATGGGATCACTTGTACAGGTAAGAAGGGTTAGTCTTGGTAAGGAATAAGGCTACCTCTTCATGTGAGAAAGGTATGGAGGATAAGATGATGGCAGAACGCATCTAATTGGTATAAAATGAGGAAGAGGAGAAAGAGAAAAATCATGGTGAATGGCCTCAATTTTTTCTGAAATATGAGGTAAGGTTCTCTGAGACATTTTCTGTTAAGTTGCCTCCCCTTCTATGTCCAGTCATGCTGAAATCTGGTCCTGAGGTGGTTATGATTAAACAATAAGCCCTTGGCAAGTAGAGTACAAAGCTCTCACACTTCATCATCTGAACAGACTGGATGAAAAGTTACTACTGACAAAATCTTCCAGTAAAGCTACCGACTCAGTGGCCTCTGTCTGAAAATGACATATAAGCAAAAGGGCAGATACTATAATTGTCAATACCCTTTCTTCATGCCTGTTTAATATCAACTGGGTAGGTAAAATAAGTATTTCATAAATATGTATTATTGTAATAATTGCATGGCATGCAAACCAAGAATATTTCAATCTATAGTGTTATCTTGAAATTGACATTCACTCTTTTTCCCCCCAAGACTGGATCTCCCTGTTTTCCCCAGGTAGGTGGTACATTAACTAATCTTAGGCATTACTACACAGGAGGTTTGACCTGCTCTGTTTCCTACCTGCTCCTCTTTCAGTCAGTGTGATGGTCTCCACTCATCATATTGGTGCAAGTCGTAGTGTAGAGACCTGATCTGCTTAGCACACAGATGCTGAGAACCCCAAAGCTCTCAAGAGACTCGAGATTCATCAGTCTCTTCCTCCCCAAGAGCAGGGATTACAAAAGTAAGCAACCCTACCTGGTGACATTCACTCTTTAACATTTTTTTTTATTTCAGTATAGTATCTGGTGTCTGACCAATGCTTAATAAATGCTAAATAATGGCATCCTATCTATACAGTGTTGACATTATTGGTTGTATTGAGTCATGCACTCATTTTCCCCTCAACCTCCTTGCAATCAGTAATATGCTTGTGCAAAGGCATAGTAAGGAAAGGACTTTTTTCTACATGTGAAGCTACTATGTGGGGCAGCTAGGTGGTGCTGGGCCTGGAGTCAAGAAGACTCATCTTCCTTCCTTCAAATCTGGCCACAGACATTTACTAGCTGTGTAATGTGTGACCCTGGGCAAGTCACTTAATGCTATTTTAATGAACTGGCGAAGGAAATGTCAAACCACTCCAGTATCTTTGCCAAGAAAACCCCAAATGGGGTCATAAGTCAGATACAATGAACTGAAAAAATGATTAAACTGACAAAAATGATTCAACAACAAAAGCTACAAAGCACACAACCTTGATTCTATTAGCACCATAATGACAACAAATGAACAAAAACTTGTACCAAGGAATAAATCAATCAATCAACAGTGAATGAATGAATCAACAAGTCTTTTTTAAGCACCAACTATGCCAAGTACCTGTGCAAGGTACTGAGAAAACAAAGACAAAAATGAAAAAGTCTTCTCTCAAGAAGTTTACAGTCTATCAGGAGAAACAAGTACACCTGTGAATAGATAAAAACAATAACAACAAGATAATTCAGGAGGTTGGAGATAGCCAGAAGAATCCAGGGGTATCAGCAAAGGCCTGGTTAAAGGAAACACGAGTTTGTGCTGAGCTTTGAAGGAAGCTGGGGTTCATGTTACTTATTACAAAGAAAAAGTATTTTTCTACAATAACTCACTTTATTCTATATTTCTGAGAAAATAAATATTGGTAAAAATTCCCAACACTTCCCTTACCAAATGAATTTATTGATGTGTTAATCATTGTTCTTATACAAAGAAAGGAATGTTTAACAAAGAAGTTCTTAATGATTGTCTCCATCCTAGCCTGTCCCCATTGAGTTTGTCATTTAAAAGGAAGTATTGCTGAGTTGCTAAAGTGTTGATACTGTGTGCTGGCTCCAGCTTGACCATTAGCATTCTAGGTCATTTTGGGCAGGTTATTTAATTTCTCTGAGTCTCATTTCCTTTATGTGTGAAATAGAGATAACAGGGCTCAGCACTTACCTCATAAGAGGGTAATAGGGATTAATGAGAGAGTGTTGGGTCAAGCACATTGTTCCTTTGGTGAAATACACACAGAATATCATTAGTATAATTTTAAATATTTTTTTGGGGGGGGACTGGACTTGTGATGTCATTGTTACAGGGAACTTCCAGGTAGAAAAGTCCTACCAGTGCAAGTCAGCAACTGCCCTGTAACTTACAGACTAAGAGTTACCTGGGCCACTCACTGAGAAGTAAAGGGATTTGTTCAGGCTCAATCAGTTTGTATCCGAGGTAGGACTGAACTTAGTTATTCCTGACTCCACAGCTAGCTTTCTGTCTGTTACAGCATACTGTCTAATTTTTAATTTTATCAATTAAAATTGAGACTGATTTTTAAAATTTTTATTTTATATTTAAAAAATTGTAAGCATCACATTTCCAAATATATTTTTTAAATAATTGCTTTAAAATTTAATGTAAAATCAAAACATCAATAAAACTTAAAAAGAAAATGAAAAAAATAATATGCTTTTCTCTTTGCATTTCCCACTTCAACCCTAATTTTACCGATGAAAAGAAAATTCAAGGAAATAGTCAACAATGGTCAATAAACATTTATTAAATGCCTACCATGTGCCAGGCTAAGTTGAGAAATGAAAGAATTTTAAAGTGATTTTATGTAATTATAATGAAAAAAACTTTATTTAACTCTTTAAGATTTGTCATTTGTTTTAGGTATACATTTAGGCCATGAATTCATGCTATAAATTCAATTTCTAAACTGTCTGGTATTTAAAAAAAAAAACAACAGCTTACTGAATCCCTAGATGTGGAAGAAACCAGAACAGATCATTTCTCTAAAACCACCTTATTTTAAAGATGAGGGAATGAAGTAACACTCATACAGGTTGAATGACTTGACTAAGGTTATTAATGGTAAGGACAAGACTAGCATCTCAGTCTCTTGTCTCTCTCCTCTTTCTACTAAACTAGGTGACTATTTTATATGTACCTGTCAATTTCAATTTGCCAAAGATAATCCCCCCATCTTACCCAGCTAACAAGTAGCCTAGAAAGAATTTATCTCTGGCATTTTTGGGGGGATAGATTGTGCCATTAAGGAGGCCAGTATTTTGCAAAGTAAGTTTATAAAGTTTAAAGAGTATTCAGATGGTTAGTACTATTAATAAGTAAACTCAATTAAAAATCAATTTTAGAAAACATTGAAAGCAAACAGTCCTCAGAAAGGAAGAATCTCCAGAAAGAAGACTCAGAAAGAAAACATAGTTTCATCATTCACACAAATAACAAATCATAAATGAGATGTGTACTAAGGATATATAATGCATGCAGTCGACTGACACTGACCTTTTAGAAGGGAAAGTTCAAGAACCCAACATCTAAATGATTTTCTCTACATTGCACCTCTGTGTAGGCAAACACAGGGTTGTCTTAGATGTCCAGATTGCTAGCTTCTATAGTGTATTCTATTCTAGTAAAAGGTATATTTTTATCGTTTCCTGTTTCTTAAACTGATTTTTAAGTGAATGTACTTACTAATGAGGTACTAATAACCTGAAAGCTTTGTGGTCTTTATAAACTTATTTTACAACAAGCTGGCCTCTTTGATGGCACCCCCCTCCCCCCAAAAAGGCAAAATGACAAATCCTTTCTTGGCTACTTGTTGGCTGGGTCAGAGGGAGAAATCAGCCTGATGCAGCCCCTCTTCAATGGGGCACTCCAGAGTAGTAATAAACCCTCCACTTCCATATCCAGTGGAGTTGTATGTAGTTTATTGCCATAGCCCTCCCAAGTCAAATGGACACCAGTTTACAGCCTTGCAACTAGTGCAGCTGGGGTTCCCTCTGCTCCAAGCCACTTGGCTGTGTCTTTCTACCTGTCCTTTCCCTGCTGTCTACAGGTCCTGAATGTTATAAAATAGAAAATGTGATGATCTTTGTGTATGTGTGTGTGTCTGTGTAAAATGTGTGTATGTGTGCGTGTTTGGGTGTAACGGGCCCTCTGTATGGCTGGTTAGCCTGTCCCTCAACCTCTTGGCCAATGGCAGGCTGCCTTATATAAAATTAGTGTTTTCAGTCTCTCCGGGTTGCATGTACTGTATGTGGAACAGTGTACAGTGAAAACCGAGGCAGAGCGGCTCTGAGAGCTCCTCTCTTCACTTTCCCATAGAGAAACACTGACTGGCCACTGAGAGAGACACATACACACATTTAACACACACTGGGAAAGAGGTAAGTGCCCACCATCCCCAGCCTTTCCTTGGCGAAGCGAGCCAGAGAGGTCCCTTTCCCGACACTTTCTTTTTTTAATACTCACTTGAAAACAGCCGGGCTGCAGCCCCAAGGACTCTTCCAGCAGTAGCAGCAGCAGAAGCAGCAGCAGCAGCCGGTAGGGTAGGGTGGACTTGAGGAAGACCGAGGGGGAGAGAGGGAGAGAGAGAGAGAACCTTAACAAGTCCTGCGCTGCTGCTACCCCGGCCACAATTCCTAGTCACTTTCCCCCCCTACACGAAAACTTTGGCTTGGGAGAGGTTTGGGGGAGATGTTCGCCTCTCTTCTGTTCCCCTTGGGGCAGGAGGGGGAGAGGTGAATGCAATGCAATGCATGCAAGAGGTTGGGGAGGGAGGGGGGGAATAGTAGGCCAGCCAGTGCCAGGCTGCGTTTGAAACCAGCACCTCTCACCACACAGGCAGAAGCAGTGGAGAGAGGGGCAAAGAGGGAGAGCCAAGCAGACCCGGGAGGAGGAGGAGAGGGAGGAGGAAGAGGAGGAGGAGGAGGAGGACTAGGAGTAGGAGGACGAGGAGGAGGAGGAGGAGGAGGAGGAAGAGGAGGAGGAAAAACAACAACAGAACCACCACACTGACTGGCAGATTGTGACTGCCGATGAAGCCCCCAAACTTCATTACGGGGGAAAGTGCGTTTATCTGAAGGTTGGTTCACGGCTTGGGAGGGGAGGGAACGGGAGGACGAGGAAGGAGGGGGAGGGGGGAAGAGGGGTCAAAGGGAATTAGAAGAAGGTATTATTATCATGGGGGTTCCCCCCCTCCCGTTTATTTATTTATTTTTCTTGCTTTGGTGACCAGGAAAAAGCAGCTCAGTTGTTCGTTCATCTCGAGAGTTGGGGATTTGGGTTTTCCGGCTCCGCAGATCTAATGCCCTCTCACCCTCCACCCTTAAGCAAACGTGCAGTTAGTAGAGAAA
>NW_027187347.1:2085952-2143989 GCF_028583685.1 Petaurus breviceps papuanus
GAGGAGGAGGAAGGCCTTCGCTGTTTAAAGTCTTATTTCTGAAGGTAAGTTATGACATTGCATGGTCGCGATGACAGAAAACTTGGAGATCATTTACCCAGGGATGGGGCTGATGCCTTTAGCAAGGGTTTCTCAGCTCTCAGAGGCCACATTCGTGTTACACTGTTATTTGCTGTGATCCGGGTCGCTAGTAAATTACAGAAATCAGACTCGAGCTTTCTTTTCCTTATCCACCTCGTCTCCCTCGCTCGCTCCCAAAAAATTTTTTTTGGGGGGGTATTGTATGAAACTTACATGACTGAGAAAACCCAAGTCCTGTAATTTACAAAGATCATTAATTCGAGGATATGTGACACTTTTATGTGTGAAATATCTGTAATCGTTTCAGCTAAATGAGGAAGGTAAAAATGAAACGATGCAAAAAAAAGCTAAGACACAACATGTACGACAGAGGAGGGGGGGTGGAGAGAGAGACGGAGAGAGAAGCTATTTTTTGCTTTCCTTTCTGTAGAAAGGGAAAAAAATAAAGCTTGCATTCTCCTTCCCTCGCAGTGTGCAGGGTCTAGTCAATATTTTAAGTGTCTGAGGACAAATTAGTCCAGGCGGATCTTGTTTAAAAGTTTCGAGAGGTGGGGTGGAGGTTGGGTTGGGGGGGGGGAGAGAAGTGAGGGAAGGTGGGTGGAGGGTGTGGGGGATGGGGACGAAACAAGCTTTGCTCCTGCTGATGGTCACTGGCCTGGGGCTTTGAAACCATTGCCTGTCCTACTAATGACACGTTCAGTTCACTTCTCCCTGATGCACACACGGGGTTACCTACCTTCCCCGATCTGAGCTAACGTAGACTGGGGTACTTCCCTTATCTGGATAATCGCAGGGGGAGAGGCGTTTTCCCCTTCCCTTTAGATTAACCTAGTCTGGGGGGGGGGGGGGGGAACTTGTCCTCCTCCTCCTCCCTCTACCAACAGCGCACCACTACCACCGCCTTCCCTGTGCCTACTTTTATGATAACCTCCCCAGGAGCATTCCTCCTGGTCTTTTAATTCTCACCAGTGAACAGCACCGCGCCCGCACACCCCACCCCCGCACTGTGGGGGCACTCCTCCCCCAGCCCCACATTATCACATGCGCTGTATAGGGATGGTCCAAGCAGGGAATGGTATCGCTCATGTGGTTCTAGCAGGAGCACCACCTCCCCGGTGGCAGCAGAGGCAGCAGCAGCAGCAGCAGCAGCGGTGGCGGCGGGATCATCGCCGGGGCCCGCGGGGAGGAGGAGGAGGAGGAGGAGGAGGAGAAGAAGGAGGAGGAAGAGGAGGAGGAGGAGTAGGAGGAGGTGTTTTCTGCTCTGATCACCGCCAGTTTGATTCCCGACATGTCGTTTGAGAAGGCGGAGAGAAGGGGGAGACCCCACTCGTTGCCTCTTCCTCATTGAAAGGTGTTTTGCAGACTTTTACGCCGGGAGTGAGATTTGCACTTCATTTTTTTCCTCTTCCCCAAAGCAAGATGGACTCTATTCTGTTTCTCTTTCTCTCTCTGTCTCTGCCTCTGTCTTGTCAGCCTTTAAGATCGACATTTTGTACTAAGATGCAAACTTGATGGTGACCAGCAACAAAGCCTGGGTTAGATCTCTCTCCATTTTAATACTTCCCTTCAATCCCAACCTAGCAGACCCCGATGGCCCTGCACTTGCCACGGTTTTGGCGAATGTGTTTTCCTTGCTCGATTCAGATCTCTAATCCGTGGATTGCGATGGGGGTGGGGGGAGAGTTGGCGTTTTGACGACTGTTGTAGCTGCTCAGGTCTGCTGGGGAATGGGCAGTCGTTACCTGGAACAACTGTGTGGCACAACGTTGCAACCTACTGCTTCTGTGGACGGCGCAGTCTTGGGGCTAGCTATTGATTGCTAAGATTTTGTTTCTGGTTTATTTATCCTCGGTCGTGGTGGTGGTCACTTGGGCAAGTTGATGAATGATCGCGGGGAGATTTTGCGTTGGCAAAATGGATCAACTTTCTGCTTTGTACATATGGGAAGTAGAGGAGTGGAGAGAAAGGGGGAGGGGAATCAGGGTGGTGGAAACCAGCTAGATACCAACAAATGATTGTTGGTCTTAGCCCCTGTGCCCTTTGGAGACGTTAGTGCATCTTCTTTGCTGCCTATGATTTCTTTTTCTCTGGAAAAGGGAGGTCGCTTGCTCTTCAATAAGAACTTCCTTTAAAAAAAAACAGTCTTGAGTTTGGGGGGCTCCTTCACTTTTGATATTATATCTATTTGGAAATATTGCAAAATAATGGTATACTGATGATATGCCTTTATTTGATACTTTATAGGTCACTATCACATGACAAAGGCTTCGAGACAGCTTCTTCCCCTGCCTGCAATTTCCATTTGCCTTCCTAGGTAAGTATGCAAACTGTTCATACAGGAAGAGAGAGTAATTATTAATAATAAAATGAGGGTTCTTATAGTTTCTTGTAGGAAGATGCTTTGTCAGATTTTTACATTCCCAAGAGGCATGTCTGCCCTACGTTCCCCCAGTGGATGTCAATTTATGATGCTTAAGGTTCAGCAATTTGGAGGGGGGTGGGAATTTTTTAAAGATGGTGACTTTAAGCACTGTGTTCTATTCTCCCCTCCCTGGAGCAAGTTTAAAAAAAAAATACCTACTGAAACCGTGATTGATTATATGCAAATAAGCAATTAAATTGAGATGAACTTTTAGCACAGTAGGTAAATGAGCAGAATATAGAAAGAACCCATCTTAAATTAAGCTCTTTAATTCAGAGAATGCTTCTGAAAGACGGGAGGCCATCAGTTGAAACTATTGGTAAAATTTATATTTGATGATTCTCCAGAACTCTCCCAAAACTCCAAGAAGCAACTTGTGCAGGATCTCTATTACTGTAGTGATTGACATTTGCACAGCACATCTATCCCATCCCTTTTTCTTGGTAATCTATGTCATCTGTGAAAGTAACTATATTGAAAAGCAAATGCAGGTGACCATATTACTGGAACTTTTCTCACATACTGTGTATTTGGAGAAGTTTCAAACTTTGGGTCAATCTGTTAAAAAAAAAAACTTTGAGGTTATTATATATATATATTTTTGAAGGATCTGCCATTCCCAGTTTCCCACCAAAGAGAAGAAGCAGTATGTGGTTGGCTGCAAATTTCTAGTGGCTGAATTATGAAAGTGTAAGGTTGAAAATTAAGAATTCATTGAATACTTTAGGTTAATATAGTTATCCCAGTTCCTAAAGAACTCGATTATAAATCAATTTCTCCTCCAACTCCAGCTAAATAATAGCACAGGAGACTATATAATCTTTAAGCTGTGGTTAAATGGAGATAAGTAGTTCCTCAAAACTGTTAGAGGTGGTAGCTTCGAGTGGAGATAGAGGTGAGATTTTGTGAATCAAAATGAGATTTTGAACTCAGTTCTTTAGGAAGGCAAAATCTGTGGCCTATCTTGCTTCATTACTTAGCTTCCAGAACTTTGTATATGCCAGTGAAACTTTGTGTCTTAAATGTTAAGAAAAATTGTTTTCAAAGATTGGGTTTTCTTCATCTCACAGCAAAATAATGGTGACATTATTGCTGTTTTTTGTAGGTCATAAGGTCTGTGCAATGCAAACTCATGTTCATGATACAATGAAATATTGTGGAATGACAAATGGTGAATTATTTAATATAATCAGTGGTGAAAGTTGATTTAAAAAAAGAACAACCCTAAAATGATGATTTCTGCTTCTTTGATTTTTTAAAAGCCTATTTCAAGAGATAGTAACTTTTGAACATATGGCAGGAGTATTGAGAGTGTATTCCTGGTTACTAAAGGACATCACATTTGTGTATGTGAGACTTAGGATTTTTTTTTTCACTTTAGCTAACTTTTAATGTGAGCTCTTTTCTGAGTAGAAGTATATTTGACCAACTCAGACATGAATATGCAGATCATTAATTTATGGAATAAAAACTATCTGGATGAAATATTCCATTTCTCTGGAATATCAAATAAGTAGCTCATCAGAAAAGATTTTAAAAGAACAATTATGGGCTTTGAATTCAGAAAAGCAGCACTTGTGGTGATGAGATATAACAATGAGCTAAAAAAGACTCAATGAATTATAGACTTAGAGAATCCAAGAAGTGGAAGGAACCTCTGAGGCCAACTAATCTAGCTTCATATATAAATGAGGATTCCCTCTACTACATATGCAAGTGGTCATTCAGCTTTTTCTTGAAGACATGCAGTGAGAAGCATTTCACTACTTCCTGAGGGTACTTATTCCATTTATTAGATAACTCCAGTTGTTAGGAAGTTTTTATTTGCATTAAATCAAAATCCCCCTCAAGAAGACCCAACCCACCTATTGGGTATTGTTCCCTAAGTCTTCCCTTTTCCAGGTTAAAAATTGCCAGTTCCTTCAGTTTGTCTTCTTATGACATGAACTTAAGGCCCTCTTCATTATGTTGGTTGTATCTAAAATACACTTTTCCCAGTAATGATAAACTAATTTTAGCCTTTAGTAGAAGTTTAGCAAAGAAATTTTAGTTAAATTGCTTCTGCATAATGAGGAATTCCCCAAATTAATGACTAAACTATTGGTCAGAAAATATTCTGCATTTCTATATTGATTACTAAAATTATGATCTTTATATGCATCTTAAGTTTAATTTCAGCTTATAAAAAAAAGAAAGATTTGTATCTGGTATCTCATTGTGCATTGTTTTTAAAGGCACTCTGGTAATATTAGGGAACCATTCACCCAAGACTTCATTGTCATTTTTTTTTAAATGATCAGATAATCTCCCTATATCATTAGTTTAGGACCCACATTTTTTAAACTTAATTTTTCCTTGTATAGCTGGCCCCTATATAGACACTAGGTAGTTTTCTTTCCTAACATGACTTTCCATTTACTTGGTATGTATTTTATAGGTTCTTATTTATTTACATGTTGTCTTCTAGATTAGTATATAAGCTCCTGGGAGGGAGAAGCGGAAATTGTTTTTGCCCTTCTTCTTGTCCTCAGTATTTTGCGCAGAGCCAGGTATATCACAAGTACTTAGTAAGTTTTTGTTGATTGATTGATTGCAGTGGGGAGGAGGGGGGAGGGAAGGGAAGGGAGAAGAAACTCAAGTGAAAAGTATATGGATCCCAAAATGTATCCTGGCTTTCACTCATGATTTTAAAAATTACTTAGTGCTTTTAATCTCACTACATTTCATCTTTATTCAGAATTTCACCAAGATAGGTGGGAGAGTTCCTTAGATATTGAAGTCAAAACATGGGTTACATGAAAACTATTATGTTCAAGTAATTTTTTTTTTGGGGGGGGGGGTGTCATAAGTAACTATGTAATTGGTTGTTTTCTCTAAAAAGAGTAACAAATAAAGGAAAACAACTTGAAATAGTGTTTCACAGTTTATAAAAACTTACCTGGCATCTAGAGTATTAATTAATTTTATTTTATATAGAAATTGAAAATTAATTGCCAATCACAAAACACTAACCTAATTCTTCTTAACGCAGACTTTGTTCTTATACGTGTTAATATCATGTTTTTCAGTGGGTTAAATTATGAACAGTAATTTCTGTCCTGTTAGTCCCCACAGTAGAATTTTAAAAGTTTCTAATCATTATCTCCATTAAAATGTTCAGAAAATAAACTTCTCCCAAATATGACTACATCTTAAAATATACAAGAAATCCCTTCCATGATGCTTGTTTCCAAAAGGAAGGGAAATGTAAGAGACTGTTGAAATTCTTAAATAACTGAAATCCAACAGCTTCATTTGGGAATTTATATTGCCATCAGTGAGGAATTGCTACCTTTAGAGTTTTAAAATCATCTTCTTAACTTCAATAGACCATGAATTTGTGAAGTAGATTTTTTTTTTCTTGAATTATAATGTTAATGCCGAAACCATCCTTTGGCAATTCATCATTTAATATTTACTTTTAAAGTCCTTGTTAAAGTTTCACATGACCCAGAAGTACTTTCCACAAATATCTTAGCTAAAATCTTTTTCTATCATTTTCATTACCTTTCACTCCAAACAAGGAGTTGGAGTCAAGTTCAATGTGTTTAAAAATAAACAAAAGGAAACTATCCCCTAAATTTACCATTTCCCCCTCTGTTTTGTCAATGAATGTTCATATGTACTTCTTCCTAAGTGTTAGACTTTTGAGAGTATCACTCCCTAAAAACTCCAGTGCAAAGATATACTTAGGAAATCTCCATTGATATACAGTATTATGTTTCTGTTTGAATTTAAAGGAAAAAAAAGCATCATAAGTATTAAAATAATAGCTATGAAAAAATATAAGCAAATGCCTCCAGCAAAGAATTATATGCATTTTTAACATATTCATTGACAGAAGAGAGATTGGAGGGAAAGAATCAGCATTGGCAATAAAGCATACACACACCTACCATATGCAGATAATTTTTAGATATAAAATCACCATAAACAAATAAGCTAATTTTAAAAAGTAAGAAAGATGAAATATTTAAAAGTAGCTACATAGTATCAGACAGTGAAAAGTATATGGAAAGCCAAAAGGAAAATCTGAAAACAAAAAGTGTAATCTTGTGAACATTTTATAAAACAAGAGACTTGGAAGCATATATCAAATAATGTCAGGCAATGAAATGAGTAATCAAATATAGTAGTAACACGTAGACCTGAGGTCAAGCTCTTAATAAGAGATTCAAAGCAAAGAATTAGATTCATTTATTTTAGCAGACACAGAGAAAACCGTGTTTTTCTTCTTTTGCACTGAGTATGAGATGCCCACAAATCATTTTGATATCTTGTAACTCTTGAACGTACTTTTTATATAATTTTGTATATTAATATTATCAATTTTTGTGTCTTTTATCCCTAAATAGACCTTAACGCCCAATGATGGGAGGTATTGTATCTTATCCTTTTATTCATCCATTCATTCAGCAATCGTTAAGTGTCTACTGTGTATAATACATTGTGCTAGGTTCTAGAACATAGAAACAGAAACACATATGGCTTCCCTCAAGGAGCTTACTTTTTACTGGGGAGCAAAAATATATCCACAGATGAGTCAATATAAAAATATACAAAGTAGGGGGGGCTAGGTGGCGCAGAGAATAGAGCACCTGCCTTGAAGTCAGGAGGACATGAGTCCAAATCTGGCCTCAACACTTAACACAAAAACTAGCCATGTGACCTTGGGCAAGTCACTTAGCCCCAATTGCCCTACCTTCCCCCCTCCAAAAAAAAATACACACACACACACACACACACACACACAAAATAATAACAAGACGATTTTAGGCGGTAAATAGCAATGACAGACCAGGAAGGTCTATGGTAGGAGTCTGTGCTTGCACTAAACATTAAAGAAAGCTAGATTTTTTAGGAGACAGAGGCAAAGAAAGTACATATGAGGCATGGATGAGAGCCTGTGTTGTACAGGAATGGAGGTAGGAGATGGGATGCCATGTACAGGAAACAATAAGCCAATTTGATTAACATGTAAACTGCATGAGGGGTAGCTGGAAAGATAGGTTGAGTTAGTGCACACCGTGTGCCAGAGACACTGAGCTAAGTACTGGAGATCTAAAGAAAGGCAAAAATGTGGTCTCCACCTTCCAAGCGGTCACATTCTAATGGAGGTGCCAGGACTCTCAATGGGAAATCACTAATGGAGGGGAGATGAAATAATGTAGGACCAGGAAAGAGCACTTGTAGAAATAGTTGGGTCTTAAGCTGATTCTTTTTTTTTTTTTGCTTTTTGGAGAGGGGAGAGCAGGGCAATTGGGGTTAAGTGACTTGCGCAAGGTCACATGGCTAGTTTTTGTGTTAAGTGTCTGAGGTTGGATTTGAACTCAGGTCCTTCTGACTCCAGGACCGATGCTCTATTCACTATGCCACCTAGTTGCCCCCTTGAGCTGATTATTTAAGGAAGCCAGGGAAGCTAGGAAGGAGAGAATGCCAGGCATGTGGAACAACTGGTGAAAAGCCATAGAACTGAGATGAAGTGTTGTGTTTGAGGAACAGCAGGTTGGCCTTCCTAATGGGAAGGAAGCAAGTGGAAATTGCGGGAAGGACAAGGGTAGGGAGGGCTTTAAATACCAGATAGATGTGTTTCTATTTTATTCCAGAGATGATAGAGAACTGGCATGCTATGCCTTAGGTGTTAATAATTTCAGTTTAGAAGTTGCATGAGGAAGTCTGAAGGCAAGGAGACCAGTTAGCAAACTCTTTCAATATTAAAGGCAAGAGGTAATATAGTCTAGAATTAGGGTGGCAGCCTTGTGACTGGACAGGGGTGAATGGATGTTAATATTCTGAAGGTATATTTGTAAAGCCTTGGGAAGAGATGGTATGAGAGGCAGCAAAACAGAGAGCTGAGGGTGAATCTGAAGCTGCAAATCTGAACTGGAAAGATGCAGAAATCTTTGACTAAAATAGGTTACTTTGGAAGAAAGGTGAGTTTTAGGGGAAAGTTAATGAATTTAGATTTTCAGTGATAGATATTCAATAGGCAGTTGGTAATGCAGAAATACATTAGGGTAGCTCGGTGGTACAGTAGATAGAGTGCTGGACCTGGAGTTAGGAAACCTGAGTTCAGATATAGGCTCAGAGACTTACTGGGTGATCCTGGGCAAGTCACTTAAGCATGTTTGTCTCAGTTTCCTCATCTGTAGAATGAACTGGAGAGGGAAATGGTAAATCACTCCAGTATCTTTGCCAAGAAAATCCCAAATGGGCTTACAAAGAGTCGGGCATGACTGAAATGACTGAACATCCATAAACAACAGAAGCAGAAATGAAGTTCAGGAAAGGCAGACACCAGGGCTGGGTAGATAGGTGTAGATCTGCATAGTGCTTAGAAATTGTAGTCAGACTCTTGGGAGCTGATGAGGTCAGCAAGAAGGATGAGAGGGAGCCCAGTTAGGAAGTGGGATATGAATGATTATACAACAGCAGCAGCAACAACAACGAGGAGTAGCCAGAGGGAAATTCCAAACCAAGACAGAACACTGAGAACCCAGAGTGGATTGTGACTCTGAATTCAGAGGATCTGTGACCTGTGTTCAAATCTTGTCTCTTTTACTATCTTCCTAGGCCTCATTTCCCCATATATAAAATGAGAGAGAGTTGGATTGAGTGCATAGCCTTCTGTGTTCATATTCATTTTTATATCCATGTGGAACCCAAAAAGGAATGAGTATTTCCAGGAGGGCAAGAGTGGTTGTATTAAATGCTGCATAGCACAGCATGAAAAAAGGCTGATGGATTTGGCAATTTGTGTTTGTTGGCCATCTTGCAGATGACAATTCATTGAGTGATGAGTCCTAAAGCTAGGTTGGAATGGGTTCACAAATATTCAAGAGGAAGGGAAGTAGAGGCATTAAGTATAGATGGCTTTTTCCGAAGGACTTTGACTGTAGAGCAGGGAGTGTTGATATAATAATAATAATAAATATTTTAGGCAGTACTTGAAGATTTGCAAAGTATTTTTAAACTATCCCATTTTATTCACACAACAACCCTGAGTTCTCTTAACCCTATTTTACAGATGAAGGGACTGAGGCAAAGAGGGGTTAAGTAACTTGCCCAAGGTCATACCTCTAGTAAGTGTCTGAGACCAGATTTAACCTCAGGTCTTCTTAAATCCAAATCCTGTGCTCTCTTCACAGTGCTACCTTTTAGTATAGTATTTTGTGTGTCTCCTAGGATAGCAAGTGCTTAATAAGTGTTTGTTGGATAAAATGAATGAAGTAGGGAGGAAAGAAAGGAAGATGTATGAGAGCTTAATCCTCAACAGAATGTACAAGACTCAATTTAAAAACAAACCAAAATCAAAACCAGAGAAACCTTAAGAACTGTAGATAATACCAGAGGACATGTCATTCATAAAGAAGAGGTAGAAAGATCATATAGATGAAATGAGGCAGGAAAGAGGGATAACAATTGGGTTTGAATACAATCCTATTTCTTTCCCCATTGTAGCACATAGTATCTTGTATTGCAGTCATTTGTTAATAGTATATCTTCCCTATTTATCCTGCAAGCTCCTTGAGGCCTGGGATTATAGCATATTCAGTCAACAAGTCAGGCACTAATTAACTTCTACCCCTGCAAGACATTTTTGTAGGCACTGGAGATACAGAGACAAAAATGGAGGCAATTCCTGCCCTCAAGTAATTCACATTTTACTAGATCTCCCTTATTAATTAGCAAAAAGCCTTGTTCAGAATAGGAACTCAATGAATATTAGATATTATAATGACTAAAAAGGTATCAAGGGGTAAGGTTCAGTTAAATAAAGTTCAATTCTACATTTATTCACTATGTAGCCATTGAAATCAAGTAGAGTGGAATATGAAGAATGCTGAACCTAAATATGAAGGATAGAAGAAGAAAAGTTAAAAGCTGTTTTATGTGGAAAAATGGAAAGCTTAAAAAGGCAAGAAATCCGAAAGTTAGGATTCTTATAGCACTGTCATACTGTTCAAATAATATGTTATTCAGTGCATCTGAATATTTCTCCTATTCTATCAGGAAAATAAGTATAAGTATAAAATATATATCATTCTATCTCTAGGAACACCAATATAGATTTACTATCTTTCTAGTTGATATTTTTTTGCCTTTAATGTTTTCTCTGAAGATGCTCATCATCTTTCTCTTTAAGAAAGTCATGTTGGATTATATGCTTAGAGCCTCCCTGTTCATCTTAATTCCACAAAAGAAAATATAGAAGAAGAATAAACATAAATTTAAAACAATAATTCTATAGTAAATTTAAAAAGTATCGATGATGTAAATTATATTGTATATGGAATTTATTCAGATAGAATTACAGATGAGTGTCTGATCCATTTTTATATTAAGAATTGATTCAAATGAAGACTAGTTAATAGATTGCAATTGTTACATTATAGTTGAGCAGGTATGCAAAATTATTTCTCTTTCATTTCTGGTCAATGGGACTGTCTTTCAAAAACTTTAGCACCTTTGATTGAGATTCTAGTCCTAGATTGAGTAGGTCATCAACTCTTATGTTAGCAGTATGACTTCTTATGGCATTTTCAAAATGCTGAATCATTTCTCAATTTTCTTTCCACCTCCCAAAGCTATCTGAGTGTAGATGAAATTCCCATTGACAACAAAGGGCACTTGGTGGGAAATGGAACAAAATGAGAAAATAATTCTCCCCATCCAGTTGTCAAACTTTAGTTGTTCTTGGAATTATCTGCATAGTGAGCTTGTGATATATGTCTAGGTACACAGGTATGCATATAAAATCTGTTGTTTTGATGAATTTACTTCTTTGATATGCCCTATAGATATTTGTGAGTATTGGTATTTGTAGTTTACTTTTTCAATCTTAATTGATTTTTAGGGACAGACATATAGGTAACAACTATAAAACATAAACTTACATTCCAAAACATCACCTATGTGCTGAAATTGTTTTAATGTGAATTTGATTCTTGTAGAATTCATAGCAAGTATATTTTGCAGCTGGGATTTTAAGGCCAGGGTGACAAAAGATGCCAGTAATCTTTGTGAATTTTCCTGAAATGGACTAAGATAAAAGCATTATTTTTATAGTTTTGTTATTAGAATGATGGAAAGATTGAAAGATTTCTGAAGAGTTGTATTTAATGTGATTTATTGAAAAATCTCCAAATAGAATTTCATGCTGAGAATGTGTCTCTCTATACTTCTTAGGGGAGGTGTGACAAAACACTCATTTTAGTATTTTGGCTTTCTGTACCAATAGATGTTCCTCTAAATAATTCTTTTTCTTGTAATAGAGATCCTTCTCATATTGATATTGGGAATTTTACCAGAAAGAATTGATGGAGCTAGAAAGCTGTTAACATCCAGAAGCTTTTCTAAGGAAAGGAATACGGAAATTCTCCCATTAGTGAGAATTTCTGAAGCCCCTTTTTGTGGGTTATGAACTGAGTTAGCTACCAAGTAGATAATGAGGTGCCCAATACTTCCTAGTTGGTGCTACTAGATAGAAATGTCCCAATCATAATATTTCGTCTTAATATTTATTGATTACCCTGGCACACTGCTATAAAAGAACCATTTTTTTGGTGGAATTATTCCCTAGCTAATGTTCTGTCATCTGTATATGATAAAATTGATGAGCATGATTATCTGAGACTAGAGTAATTGAACAATACATGAATGTTGCTACAAAATAAATTTCTGCCATACTTATTTGTAAAAATAGTCAGTTATTAGAAATAAGAGAATATTAAGCTAATTTTTTTTACTTCTCAGTGACAGTATATGTTCAAGCCAAAAGTTCATCAGTGCTGAAAATCATTTGCAGGGATTTCTAAATCACAACATAGAAGACATTCTCTACGACTGTGTTTGGTAGATAATATTTTATGAAGTGTGTTTTTGGGCACAAGTACATAAATCATTTTAATAATACAAAGTAACATGCCACTATTTTATCCCATCATTGAGGACCCTAGTCAACTGAAATTAAATTTATTTTGTCTTTTCTGATTTGTTATCACCAGAACCTAGTGCAGATTTAGGGGACAAAAAGTTCGTCTTCCTTGTCTGTGATTTTGTTTTCTCAATGTTCCTTCTTGCTGATTCATGGAACAAGATAGAGTTTTCCTTTACCTATTTTTGGGAAGTATTTTTTTTGAATGATGATTCTAAAATGAGCATGCACTCAGAACAATGCAGTTGGACAGATAAAGATGTTTTACAAAGATTAGTTCAGGGACTGGGGAGCTTCATTAGATTTGTGGGTATTTACCCCTCCCCCATTTTTGCTTTATATTGTTCTCAATCTGATAGTTTGAGACTTTGAAATTCTTATGTTTTTAATGTATTCGAACTTCATCCTACTCTGAATATTTCCGTGGGTCACACATGATGAACATATACTCCATTAAATACTTTGTAAATGTTGTTGAGATATAGAAATGTGCATAAACTTTATTTTATGTGATGTGGTCTGCTATAGATCTTTATTTACCCTGACTGCCATTGGATCTCGAGGAAAAATTTGGTCTGGACAATGGAATGATTTTTTTTTTTAAGTATGCATCTGTTTCTAACTTTGTTTTTATTTAAACACTAGTGACTCTATTTGACTTGAGATATATATTTAAGTCTTCTATGCTATTTTCTGCTAGAATTTTTACAGTTATTGGTGTTTTGCATCAAACTAGTTCTATCAACATGTGTGGCTTAATTTACATTTATTGCCACCAAAAGTCACACTTTATCTTGGTAATATGAATAAAGATGAAGAAAAAATAATTTATTGCATTTCTTTAAAGTGGATTACAAATATGCTAAAACTGTTAAAATCTATTTAATATGACACCTCTGAACCAAATATTTGGGCCTACTTACCATGTGCTTATAAAATGACATATACATAGTATATGTATCCTTTCACCTATAGAAAATGCAGTATAGTTAATTTATATAATGGAGGATTATAAGGAGGGGAACAAAGGTATTCCTCTAATTACCTAAAGTCGGTCAATCAATATGCACTTATTAAGTGTTTGAGGCAGTTGATAGGCACTGGAGATACAAATAGAAAGAATCCTTAATCACAAGAATTTTACATTCTAAGGAGAGAGAGAAGCATATATGTAAACATATGTCATAAATATAAAATTAACAGGTTTATATACATAGAAGGTAGTTAAATGGGGGGGAATCAAGAAAGGCTTCATAGAGGTGATAATGCTGGAGCTATAGCTTAATGGAAGAGGAGAGGGACTCTTAGGGGGGCAAAGTAAAGAGGGTGTACATTCCAGGTATGTGAAGAAATCCTGTACAAAGAAACAGAGTGGACCCATGGAGTGTCATTTGGGGAACAGAGACGAGGCCAGTTAGCTTTGGGAGAAGGATTAACGACCCTTGAACAAGGCTAAGTTAAGGCTTAGTTGTATAGGACTTTAAATAGAGTTTACAGTTTTATGCTGGAGCCAATAGGAAGACTAACTATGGTTGGCCAATTAAATACATTTCCTTAACATGTTGTTATTTCTTTTTCTACTCTTACTGATGCCTTTTATTTTTACATTACAAACATTTCCAGAGCACCCTTATCCCATTAGACACTCTTGTAACAAATTAAAGCAGTTAAGCAAAACTAAGAATACAGTGATCTCATCTGAAAATGAATGAAACATTCACACTTGTAGCCCTCTCTATTTTTTTTATTTTTAAAAATTATATTTCATTTTTTTGACTCAGCAAAAATCTGTCTTCCCTCCAAGTTAATAGTATTCTCATGAGCCAGGTAGGTGTTATGGTAGATAGAACACTCTGGAGTCAGGAAGATGTGAGTTCACATTCATCCTCAGATATTTACTAACTCTGTGACCTTGTATGAATCACTTTTATCAGCCTCAGTTTCCTTATCTTTAAAATGGGGACAACTGTATCTACCTCCTAGGGTTGTTATGAGGACAAAATGTTATAACATTTATAAAAAACAAGTAAAGCACTGTATAAATGTTAGCTCTGGTCATCATCATTGCTAAAGCCTTCCTTTCCACGTGGTTCTCTTTACTAGTCTGGGTATGACTGAATCGATTTCCCCTAATTCTGAAGTGTAGCTACTATAAGGACTTCTTTAAAGTCGTGGCTAATATTCTTTTGTTTGGGTTATTGTATCTTGACATTTGTACATTTTCACCCAATTTTATTCACAGCTCTTTTTCTGGCTGGTTATATCTGGACGCTAGCCCAGTTTGGATTCAAACTTTGTTTTAAAAATATTGTGTTCAGTGTCCCAGATACAGAGCCAGGGGGAGCTTTAATAACAAACAAATACATTCATGAATCCAATCATAAAGAAGTGCCCAATCTGGGAAAATATTTCTCCAAAAGCTAACATCATCCATACTGACCCTCTCATTTACATCAAAGAGGGAGGAGATGGAGAAATAAATTGTGAAATCTCTTTTTACTTTTTCCTTTATTTGGGTCATTTAATATCATGGGGCAAGGAAAAAAAATTCAAATCTAAACTTTTGATCAGTTCCCATGAGCTTTATGAAGTTTA
The DNA here is from genome assembly GCF_028583685.1 of Petaurus breviceps papuanus. Taxonomy (NCBI): domain Eukaryota; kingdom Metazoa; phylum Chordata; class Mammalia; order Diprotodontia; family Petauridae; genus Petaurus; species Petaurus breviceps. The sequence goes on from NW_027187347.1 coordinate 2,101,027, forward strand.
GTTCAATTCCCCTGTATTAATTTTGCACCTGCTCAGTACAGGCCATGTGTTAGGTGCTGGCAGGGATATAGAATTTTAATACCACATGATTATTTTCCTAAAGGGACAGTGTGGGAGAGGGAAGTTACTTGGGAGGAGAGGCACTTCTTAGAAACTTTTCCTATGGATATTTGTCCTTATGATTTCTTTAAATGGATTTTTACAGTTTTCATAGAATAATATGTAACAATAATTTTAGTTGTGTAAATGGTGACACTAGTTAGTTACTTATCATCTGTATCAACTCAGAGATAATGGAAAAGGATGGAATGGTTCTCTTCACAGGTGGAAACTTTGCTATGGGTGGGCACAGACAGGCCTTGGCCAATGGCACATTGAGGCACAGGTAGAAGCATATGGATGTACATGGAGTGCTAGTAGTTTATGATATGACAAATTGTGAAGATTGAGCAGCACGTCAGAAACTCAGTTGGGCTTCATTTTATCTCCCACTGCTTTTATAGGTGGGTCATCTGAAACGAGGACAGACACTGTGTCATTTTCATCATTGCATTCTTAGTGCCCGAGAAGCAGTATGGTATAGTAGTGTTGTAGAGGCAGGGAGATCTGTGTTGGAATCCCTTTTATGATGCCTACCTTGTAACTATTGGCAAGCCACTTATCCTCTACCTAAAATCATCCACTGAATTAGAAAAGGTTTGTAATCTGTATCGCTAGCAGGAGTTCCCACCTGATTGATCTATTGAAATGTTAATTTATATAAAAAACACCTTGCTAGGCACTGAGACTATGTCAATAAGTCATTGCTGTAGATTACCACCAACACATGCCTTCTCATCTAATGTACCTCTTGGCACTGCCCCCCCATAGATCCTCCACAGGAGGTCCACACAGTACAATGGGATATGTTCTCTACATCTATAGACATGATCATTGTGACATACTGTCATACCTCACCCTTGACACAAATACACTCTTGCTACTTTTCTTTTCCAGTCATCCATTTCTTCGATGATTTCTTTCATGCCGCTTTTTGTCCACATTTCATTGTTGGTATTAAGCTCTAGCCTACTTACACCCCCATGCTTTTCTCCATGGCTCTTTGGGTGACCTGCAGTTTTGATGCTTCATAGATTTCGATATTCCATGATTCATAGTTATATAGCATTGCCATAAAATTATCGATGCTAAAAACATAGATAGGTTGCTGTATTAGGGAGAAATCATTGAAATCATTGAGTTCATTGAAAGCACTGATCACTTTCCCAGATGATTTCCCACCCATTTCCCCCCCTCCCCATTCAATTCTGGGCCCATGTTCTTTTCCATTTGAAGGTGCCTGGCCATGTTGGACTAGCTTTATGTCCTCTTCATCTGGCTGCACATCATGGTCTGGACAATAGGCATTCTTAATCCACTTGGTTTTCTTTGTGTGGATACTTGGGTAGAATAGTGCTTTTGGATCTCATTTAGAAGCTATTTGTAGTGTTGCAGGGACTTGATGTAATCAACACAGTGCCATCCTCCAACAGGAACATCTGCAAATACTCACCATCCATAGGGAATCCCTCCTCCATATGGACTCTGCCATGGATGTCCTCTATGACAGTAGCAAAAACCTTTAGCAAGCATATGCCTTCCTGTTTTATTCCTCACTTGATATAAATATTTAGAGTATTGCCAAACAAAAAATAATTTTTGTTATGTTTATCAAGGAGTCTTTTATGATCTTAACATATGCATGGGAGACCCATATGCCTACTTTCTTATCTCTATAAAATTCCTATAAGAATAATTTAAACATGTATCATGGGCATTTTAAATGAATATATGAGAAGGGAACAGGCAAGTTTCTGCACAGCATCTTCTGCATTGGACTGCCTTATTACAGTCACACAGTTGCCCAAAAGGTGAGGAGCATAGAAGATCCCACTGTTATTTTAAGGCTCTCCTCAAACAAGATGTCTTGCACATAAAAGGTGTTTAATAAATGTTTGTTAAATTGAATCTAATAGATTTAGCATGTGTGATTAGCTAGATGTCTAAATGGTTAGGCATCTTGAATCAGGAATACACCAGTTCAGTTCTGGGCACAGGCACTTACTGGTCATGTGACTTTGGGCTGTCTCAGTTTCCTTATCTGTAAAATGAGGATAATAATAGCACCTACCTCTTGTGATTGTTGTGTAGATGAAATAAGATAACATTTGTAAAGTGCTTTTCAAACCTTAAAGCTGTATATAAATGCTAATATTATTAGCTATTATTATTATGTGTGGTAATAATACAGCTAATATTACCTGTCTTAATAATAATGTGGCTAAGTGGTGCAGTGGATAGAGTACTGGGTATAGAGTCAGGAAGATCTGGGTTCAAATTCAATCTCAGATACTTACTAGCTGTGTGACTTTGGATAAGTCACTTAACCCTTATTTGCTTCATTTTCTCATCTGTAAAATGGGGACATACTGGAGAAGGAAATGACAAACCATTTCAGTATCTTTGCCAAGAAAATGCCATGGACAGGTCCATGGGTTTACAAAGTCTGATGTGACTAAAAAATAATAGTCTAAATGGCAATGCTAATGTTATTAGCTATTGCTATTGTTAGCTATTACAGTAGATTTGTTTAAATGGTGGGACGTCAGAAATGGGGATGATCATTGCAGTTGTACCTTTCTTCATGTGATTGATTTATTCCTGAAAAATCTATTTAGAATTTAAATTTTTAAAATTGAACCATATTTTCTTATTGATGTATTTTGGAATGTTTTATATCCTTTTCTAATTGATCTTTACTTGTTAATGGTTTATAACACTTTAAATTCTTCCCTTTTCAATCTTCACTTTCAGAAATGAATGTATAGTATATTAGAATATAAGAAATCTCATAGTTATATAAGAAATCTCATAGTTATTTTTCTGTAAAATGAAGAAGTTCTTTAATGCTGATTTACTCTGTAGGTTAACTATTTAGGAAGTCCAGGTTCACTTGTACAGAGATTCATAGTGCCATATGTCAATATTCAGGGACTGGGTAGAGTGTGCCAATACAGTATATTTGAGGCAGACTGGACTTGTGCTAGCTTCTTGCTTTTATTATGCGCCAATTTGATGAATGATCTAATTTATCAAGTAATGCTGTACTCTGAGTCTTACTGCTTCAGGTACTAGGTTTGGGGTAGTAAGAATGATGATTATTATGATAATAACTCCTTTGTATAGCACTTTAAAGTTTACAAACTATTTTCCTCATGAGAACCTAGTAAAGTTTATATTGCAAATTTACTATTCCCTTTCTAGAAATGAGAAAACTGGTACAAAGAGAGATGAAATAGATTTCCCAGGGCCAGAGAGCCAGATAATGTTGAATAAGGGATTTGAACTCAAGTTATTCTGACTCATTCCCGTATACCATACTGCCTCTCATGGAACAATATTGGATAGGACCAAGAACCCAGCTAAGTAGGAGGGGGAGTGGTAATTGCTTTAATGTGAGGCAAGCAAGGACACTTAGATGGCAAAGTGGCTAGAGCACCAGAAGACTTGTCTTTCTCAGTTCAAATCTGGCCTCAGACACTTAATTACTGTGTGACCCTAGGTAAGTCACTGAACCCTGTTTGCCTCAATTTTCTCATCTGTAAAATGAGCTGGGGAAGGAAATGGAAAACCACTCCTTTGCCGAGAAACCCCAAATGGGATCACAAAGAGTTAGACACACTTGAACAACAAGAAGAAGCAAGGGCCAGAAATGGTGATTGAATACTCATATAATAATTCCGAAAGCATTTATTAAACATCTATCATGTGTCAGGCACTGTGCTAGATACTGAGGCTACAAAGAAAGATAAAACCAATTCTTTCGCTCAAGGAGTTTACATTCTACTGGTACAGGCATGTGCCATGGGACCAGGCAGGCAGGCAAAATACAGAGTCCAGGAGATTAGAAAGTAGCATTAGTGATACTGTTGATAACTTCTGATCTTGGGGGGAGGGTGTCATTAATTGTTGTTGTTCAGTCGTGTTCCAGTTTGAGTTTTTCCTGGCATAGATACTGGAGTGGTTTGCCATTTCCTTCTCTAGTTCAGTTTACAGGTGAGGAAACTGAGGCAAACAGGATTAAGTTCCCTGGGGTCACAGAGCTAGTAGGTGTCTGAGGCCAGATTTAAACTTGGAAGATAAGTCTTCCTGACTCTAGGACCAGTGCTCTATTTACTGTTCCAACTAGCTACAAGGTGTCATTTTGTCTTCAGAGGCCTCTGAACTCCTTCAGACCTATCACCACTAGCCATGTGCTCAGAACTACCCACACCCAAAACACAGCACAAAATAAGGCATTAGACTGACTGAATAGGGATGCTAGGCTTACTTCTTAGAAGTGGTTTAAAGATTCAGCAGTGTTTCAGTAGGCTCTCTTGGTGACACACTGCAGAAAAATTAGTTAGATATTTATTTCAATGGGGCTTTATCAGGTGTCTTTTATTACCATTATATAGGCAGTCAATAAAAGGTGTCTGCAGTGTCCCTGTTTGATTCCTTTCCCTATCACACTAACCTTCTCTATCTCAATCTCTCCTGCCTTCTACCACTGCAGCCCATGAATATCTAGCATTTTACATCATTAGAGTTAGAATTCAAGTTACAAAGAATAAAAGGTAATTTATCTTTCATCTTTACTTTTGGGTATTTCTTCCTTTAGTCTTCTTCTTTTAAAAGTGGAGAGAATGTCTCATTCTATCCTCAGAAAACAAATCTGTCAGTCATTACTGAATGACCAAATAAGGATTTAATAAATATTTACTGAGAATGATGCCCTTATTTTTCAGCCCTTATTTTCAGATGGTAGTCAATAAGTGTCTTTCTGAGACTCTGGCAAACATAGAATCAGGCAACTTTCCTGGCCCCTCCCCCCCCAACTGCCTAAAGATTAGCTTCACTTGCTCATTTAATGAATTTACAAAACCAAGTGTTCCTGTTGCATCTCTGATGCCTCACCATGAATGTAAGAAAGTTCCCCTTAATCCCTGTAAGTCACAGATTATTTTGGCTTTAAAGAGTTTTTTAAAAAGATTCAAAAATCTCTGCTGGTTCTTCAGGCCTGTTGATTTCCAAATAGAATTAGAACCTTATTTGTTCTCAGCTTGTCTAGGTAAGTCACTAAGTTATCAGATTTGTTTTTAGAATGGCCACACTTAGAGGGCAGTAAAAATGTTAATACTTCGTACTTATATGGTGTTCTCTATCTTTTAAAGAGCTTTACAAAACATTATTGTATTTGATCTTCTAACGCCTCTGTAAAGGCAAGCAAGGGCAATGTTATTTATCCCAATTTTTACAGTTGAGAGACTTGAGGGTCAGAGAGATTAAGTGGTTTGCCCAGGGTTAAGTGGCTTGTTCAGGGTGGTATCTAGATTAAAATGTAGTTCTTCTAACCAAGCCTAGTGTTCTGTCCACAGTATAAGTCAAGAATGACTTTTTGCCCCTGAGTTCTTACTGCCTTTTTTTCCCTTTTGGAGATATGATAAATATGCAAGACAGCAGAATTGTTGGCATTTAAGCCACATGGAGTTAATGAAAATGGAAAGTAGCCAAGTAGTTTCCCTTAAAATATTTATATTTTATTTGTTCAGGGGTGGCTAGGTGGCACAATAAATAGAGCTCTGGCCCCGGAGTCAGGAGGACCTAAGTTCAAATCCAGCCTCAGACACTTAACACTTATTAGCTATGTGACCTTGAACAAGTCACTTAACCCCAATTGCCCTGCCCTCCCCCCTCCAAAAAAGCAATATATATATGTATACATATAATACACATGTATACATATATATGTATACATATATATATATATTCAGTTAACTGAGTTTGTCAAGATCGTATGGGGCATCCATTTGATAAACTTTTCATGAAGACTCAGAATTTTAGAACTTGAGGGATCAGTACTAATAATACTTTATATTTGTGTACACTATTAGAATCATAGATTTAGAGGTGTAAGTGACCTTCTTCAAAACCATTGGGTCCAACTCCCTCATTTTACAGATGAGGAAACTGAGGCACAGAGAGCTTAAATGAGGTACCCAGTATCACACAGCTAGTAAGAATTTGAATCCAGATCTTCCTAGCTCAAGGCCCAGTGCTCTTATCCATGACACCACAATACTTTATATTTGTAAAGGCTATTTATTCTAGCCCCTTTATTTTATAGATAACACAGTGAGGCCCCAGAATGGTGAAATGATTTGCCCAAAGTCACCCAGAAACAAGAGTGGAAAGAGCAACTGCCTCCCACTCCTGGGCCCTTCCCCTCATACACTCTGGTCCTTTTCGAAAAGGAAGGACAAACACCACAATATCTTTCCATAAACTGCATAGCACATCTTCATAAACTGGGATTTAGAGGCAGGATGATATCTATATAGCACTTACTATGTGTCAGGTGTTGTGCTGCGTGCTTTACTATTCTCTTTTGATCCTCACAACAGCCGTGGGAGTTAGGTGCTATTATTATCCTCATTTTATAGAAGAAGAAATGGAGACAAACAGAGCTGGAGTGACTTGCCCAGGGTCACACAGCTGGCAGGTGTCTGGAATTGAGCTCAGGGCTGCCCTCGGTCTGGGCCCAGCACTCTATTCATTGGGCCACCTGACTGCCCTCAGTCTGAGGGAGGCTTTCGGGAATGAGATTTAAATATTCCCACTAGTAACATGCGTGGGTGTTTGTCTGGTTCAGGATATCGATCTGAAGAAACAAACTAATTTCTGTTGTTTTGCAGAGATTGTGTGTGAAAATGAAATAATGCACATTGATGAAGGTAGGATGTTTCTCAAAATGTTAACATTCCTTTGTTGAGAGACGTCTCCTTCCTAAATGTTCATACTGAGTATTTGTGTTCCTCTTGTGTTGTATTCCAAGCTCCCATTGGTTTGATCAGCCACAGTAGGATGTACTGTATATTTACCCCAACGTCATGATGCCATTTTAGTCGACTTTGATTATGAAGGCTAGAAACATTATGTATCAGGATAAGATTTTTTTTTCCTGCCAGACATATCTCAGAAATGATAACACAAGTCAATATGAAAATATACCTTTCTTCACAAATACTTGTTAGACATGCAGCTCTTTAAAGAACACAATGGATATTCAAGATGATAAAAAAATTTTGTTCAAATAGCTTAATTTTCTCCTATTTAATTTACATTAGAATTTTTAATTGGCAACCTGCAAAAAGGGAGATTTTTAAATTGGCTTAATATTTGGATGTCAGTAGAATGTCTCAGCCAATTATATCTAAATCTTGTATATCTACATCTATATCTCAAACAGAATACTTCTTTCCCAGAAAAAAATGTATCATGATTGATATTCAATAAAATTTACTAAATGGTAGAGGACCTTATTTTTTGAAATCTTATCTCAAAAAACCCCAAGCAAAGAAACCTAATATTTATTTTATTTTTGGTGATTGATGATGTTTTTAAAGGAATTTTAACAGACTAGAATTTTGGAGGTAGAAGGTATATTAGAAATGATCCACTACAACTCTAGTATGTCTAGGTAGAAAAATAAGGGCCAAAGGTCCCACAGCTCGTGGCAGAGCTGAGATTGGGATTTAGGTCTGGCAGAGTCCCGGAGTTGATTGGTCTTTCTACCATACTCTGCTACCTGATTCCAAAATGCCAGCAGCAAAGACATTAGGTGACTGGTTTTATAGATGGATATGATTGGAAAACTTAAAATATCAAGCATTATATTTTAATTAAATATAAATAAACTGTACATAACTTGAAATTTATTTTGTTTACTAGAGAATTACCATTCTAGTAGACAACTAATTTGTTGGTATTGTGAAAATAATCACAACTGTAAGTTAATGATAAACTCCAACATGGCTTCAAGTTTTAGGATTTGATTTAGCATTTGTAAGATAATTCTGAGACATTAAATAGCATTGCTATTTATAATGCATTATGGGCTCATTAAAAAAGTTTATCTTTGGAAAAGGTAGAGAAACCTAGGAAGTGGCTTGATATTTGAAAGAGACCCACACAATTCTAGGTCTGCAAAACTTAAGGGAATCAGGTATGAAGGAAGGCTTATCTCTCCATCTCCCAGATTAAGCAAAAGCAGCTGTGATGATTTGCCCTGGTCATATCTTTCTATCCTGACCTATTTCACTCACAGGTGAGGAGTGGAGCAAGGCATAGATCAAAATTTAATCCTTAAATTCCTCAACTGAGTTTCCAGATGATATTTTCAAGGTTTATGTTCTTGTAAATGACTTTTTTTTTAGGCTGCACCTGTGATTTCATGAGTGTAGGGAATTCCCTGGGGAGGAAACTCCCTTGAACAATGCAGAACAGCAACTGTCTGCAACTTTCTGGGGGGTAATCAGAGGTTGAGTGAGGTACCCAGGTTCCCAGGACAAGTAGATTAGATGCAGAACTTGAACCCAGACTTTCTTGGCTGTGATGCCAGTTTTCTAGTGGCTGTGCCCTAACTGCCTGTCTTTGCTGATTGTTGGTGTGATAGCATTCATGTCTATTCTGGAAAATAGAGAGGAAGCATGGGGTACCTAATGAGATACTCAGTGCTGCTCATGAAGGAAAGGCATCATAGCTTAGTGGATAGATCATATTTGAGAAAGAACTCTTGGGTATGAATACTGGCTCATACCCTTTATAGCCACCTCTCTCTGGGATGTCATTTAACACCTCTTAACCTCAGTTTGCTTCTCTGTAAAATGGGAATCATAATAGCATTTAACCTCACAGAGTTGCTACACTCAATGAGATGTTTGCAAAGTACACTGTAGGGCTTAGCTGTTATCATAAAGATGTCACCAGAAGTGCTGCTCTGTATTCCAAATCTGTGACTTTCATGGGTGATGTCCAAAAAGCTACTTATTAAGGGATTATGCCCTTAAATTTCAGAAATTGAAGTGTTACATAGATATAGCTGTAGTTCTCAAAAATGAAAGGCAAGGTATTTACAAAAATGCCATTTGAACATAATTTACATAAAAGTAATAGACTCCAAAATTTAAAAAGTAGATACTGGAAATATTTACTTTGCTGTGCTCATAAAAGATATATCCTTTTATAAATCTTCCTGACCCACCAATTCTCTTTACTTTCAGTTAACCTGCATTTTAGGATTCTAATACCTACCTTTGTTGTCTTGGATAATTGGAAGTTGATGGCATTTCTAATTGATAAGATAATTGGATAATTGGATATTGGATAATTGGAAGTTGATGGCATTTCTAATTGATAAGATAAACTTATAGCAGGTAATAAAGAAAGCACTGTATGCTATATGAAGCTGTTATTAAGAAAATAGCAGAAAATTAACATTTTGTAAGTCCTGTGTGGCAGCTGAGTGACAGCAGAAACTTTAAATTTTGTGAGAATGTAATAGTAGATAAATGCCTTATGAGAATAATAGCTAGCATTTATTTAACATTTTAAGGTTTGCAAAGTGCTTTACAAATATCTCATTTTATCCTTTATCCAGCAAGTAGGTACTATTATTATTTACATTTTATATATGAGGAAACTGAAGCACATGGCATTTGGGTGACTTGCTCACGGTCACACTGCTAGCTGGCAAGGAGATAGAGCTGTGGGCTTGAAGTCAGGAAGACTCCTATCTCTGTGAGTTCAAATATGACCTCAGCCACTTACTAGCTATGTGAACCTGGGCAAGTCACTTAATTCTTTTTGCCTCAGTTTCCTCATCTGTAAAATGAGCTGGAGGAGGAAATGACAAATCATTCCATTATCTTTGCCAAGAAAACCCCAAATGGGGTCAAGAAGAGTTGAATGTGACTGAACAGCAACAACAATTACAACACCACAGAGGAGGCATTTGAACTCAGGTCTTTTAGATCCCAATTCCTGTGCTCTCTTCCTGCATCTGCCCTGTCTTATGATTTATTGGAGCTAAATTGTTCAGAATCCTACCCATTTGACTGTAGACCCTAACAGGAAACTCCAGTCTTGTTGATTTTTTTTTTATCACCTAGGAATTCGGGGAGATAGAATTTTATATTCCCTTGATGATGTATGGAATTATTTATCAGAAGTAGTAACTCACTCTTCTTTTAGGAAGTACAATTGGTAGTATATTTAGCAGGAAATCCAGGCTCACTGTTTGAAGTTTGGCTAGCTGGGTATGCAAGCTTCACAGTTCTTTTCCCCTTTTTTGTTGTATTTGATAAGGATGCATTTACCAATGAGAATCCTAGTTCTGATGGCTTTTACCTTTCAGTTCACTAGCTTAAGAGTAAAAAAAAAAAGCCAACACTCCAAATAAAAGGTATGGAACATTCTCTCACAATTCCATCCACTGCTGAAACTAGTTTGAATAAAACAGCTCTTCTGTTGAATATCTTTAACAAGGTGCTAATTGTTTCTAGTGATAATATTAAACCTTCACTAAGTGTCTCAATAAGGCTTATCCCCCTGCTTTCTCTCTAAATAAGTCTTAACCCTTTTCTGTCCTTTTATTTTATTTTCTACTGTATTGCAATATTCCCACCACAATCTACTCTCTCCTCTCTGTAATGCCTCTGAGAGCGGAGACTATTTAATAATAGCTTAAATTTATGTTTATGTATTGCAGTTACAAAGATTTTTCTCTTGAACACCTCCTTTAATCACTTAGGAAGTGGTGACTACCTGTTTTAAAATTCTGCCACCTGTGTAGTTGTTTAATCTTAAATTTTTGGTGTGAAGATGCATTTCCCCATCTTAGCTTGGGTTCAGGAATTGTTAGCGATCAAGTTTCTACTGTCATCATAATTTTAGGATTGAATACTTAAAAAGTATAGCTTTAAAATTCCTTTGACAGATTGCTGGAATTCATTTCTCTTGGCAAAACCTAGAACAAATTTGTTATATTTTATGGCAGGCAAGAACCACTTAATTGAACAAGCCTTCACCACTGGTGAAAAAAGGGCAGAATTTCTTCAGGCAAGAATTTTCTCTGAATCTTAGTGGCTACCTTGACAATTTTTAAGGACAGAATTACTCATCACATATTTCAGGTGAATTTCTGTTGCTTGTCTGTCAGGTTAGGAAAAGGTAGGCTGTTGTTTCTTTCTACTGAGAGAAAAATAGACTGGTAGTAGAACTTTGTAAAAATTCAGTCTCAGTGGTTTCATTCATACATTTCTGTACGATTTGATGTTGTGACAAAAGTGGACATTTTATATTTCAGGGTGCTTTTAACTTAATAATATATAATTGTTATTTTTGGACTAATTGAATTATCGTGGATTCATAAATACTTGGGTTTGAGTACTACCTCTGAAATAGTGCAAACTGTGTGTCCATGGGTAAGCCACTTATTTTCTCAGTGGCCTAGGTCACTCCCTAAAACCCTAATTATAGGAATTGGGAATTTTCATAAGGAGGGGGAGATCACTACATTAATGAAATCAACTCTGGATCAAAGAAAAATAACAATAATGATAATGATAATGACTTTCCTGAGTTATGAATCTCAAGATCTTCTATTAGTAGAATATAAGATGCTTATATAAACTTCAAGTTATATGAAGGTAACACATTTGAATTACTCATATTAATAAATAAGTAAGGTCCAGAATAGCACATTCTCAGTAATTTTTTTTCTGATGTAACAGTAATTTATTATGTCTTTTTTGAATAGCCTCTTACCTCAGCCAAAGTTTAGTAACGATCTGTTTATAGAACTTCTTTGATCTAGAGATAATTATTTCTATACTCTAATATATCTGTGATCTCCCGGATATGGGCAACCTCTTTTTGAGTATAGATATCAATCAACCTTTCCACTCTTTCTCATCCTATATAGTATTGACCATTGCTTCTTATAGATCCTCCATGAAGGGCTCCATACTGGAGACTTTCCCATTTAAAAAAAATTATGAATACTAGGAAATTAGTTGGGTTATCCATTTCTTATCCTTCAGCCTTGCTCTGTGATAATTCTGCTTCTCATTCCAGTCATAGATGCCATTGATAATGTTTGTGGCATTATATCTAGTATGCATACTCTATAATAATAATAGCAATAATCATAAAAATATCAATAATTACTATTTATATAATGCTTTAAGTTTTGAAAAGGGCTTTAAAATCATTTTATGGTCACAACCACTCGTTGAGGCGGGGGCTGTTATTAATAACAAACATGTATATAGTCACTGTGCACTAAACATTTGTGCTAAACATTTTACAATTATTATCCCCCCCTTTTACAGTAAACTGTAGTCTCCTTTTACCTACTTTATATCTCTCCATTGCCCATTTTTCACCTCCAATTTTTATTCTTTTGTGATCATAGTATTCTATAATTCACAGCCATATAGTATCACGGGAGAAATACAGGTGTTAAAAAGATAGATTTTTTGTTGTCAAGCAGCCTGGGATCATTAAAAATACTGCTCAGTTTTCCAAATGTAGTTCCACATTATCTCTTTCTCTTTTCTATAATGCCTCTCTGAAATCCTGATGGGCTAACTCAGTATTCAGACCATTCAACTTCATGTCATGATCTGGGCAATGTGTGTTTTCTCAGCCATTTTTGGTGATATAGTGCAGGTGGTTAGGTTGTTATGTTTCTAAGGCCTTTGAATTTCATTGAGGAAGTTTTATAGATTTGGGGGACTCAGTGCAATTAGAATAATTGGTGCCTGCAAATAATAGCACTAGGAGAACCTCACTTTATCTGGCTGTGTGACCCCAAGACAAGTCACTTAACCTGTCTGTGCCTTATCTGTAAAATGGGGATATTATTGGCACCTACTTCTTGGGGTTGTGGTGAAGACAGAATGGGAAAACTTATGTAGTATTTTGCAAACTTTAAAGCACCATATAAATTCTAGTTATTATTTATATAAATGTATTTGAGATGTACAGACAACTTGAAAGAATAATTGGTGTTTATCCCTTTTCCATATGAATTGTGTTCAAGATAGCAAGATACAGGTGGGAAATTTAGTTGAGCTTATATCTCTGTTTAAATTTTTACTTGATATTGATGCTCAACAAATCATTAAACAAAGTGATCTCTTTGGGTACATCACATCTGTGTTTGAATCTTGTGTCATTTCATTATTTACATAGGAAGCAGAAATGTCTTTTTCATGCTAAACCTCAGTCCATTATTTGTGTGACTGAAGAGATACAGCCTGATAGAAAGTCATCTGTCAAAACCTGCCTGGTTCCTTGTCTTGTTTTCATCAGTGCATACTTACAAAGATTTTCATAGAGATGGAAAAGTAGGTGTAGAGGTTAAGATTATCTTCTTAGCTGTCCTTTTATTTGGGAAAAAATGCTGCCCATAATACTTTTAGTTTTTCTGATATCTTAAAAATTGATTCCTGGCCTTGAAAAAACTGTTGCTTCCAACACAGATTTCTTCTTGAATGTATTTAGATTGAGCAGGTCTTCCCATCCATCTTCTTCCACAAAAGCTCATCTTATTCCTAGGCTTCACTGTAGCACAGAAAAGCCTCTTAAGCGATGATTTCTTCTTTAATGGAAGCCTTGGAAATGTTAACAAAAAAAAATATTAGGGGCCCCCAGAAAACATCTAACCTAACCCATTATCCATTATAATAAACCCCGCTATAATAAGAAGATAGGTATTCTTTCCTGCTCAGTTCCTTTATTGGGAATGTCATCCCTTCCCATGTTGAATATCTGCCATTCCTTTAAGATCTACGTCAAGTACCACCTCTTCTATGAAACCTTCTCTGACCTCCCAGTCAGTATTGGGCTTTCCTCTTCCTTTATCTCCCTCAGATTCATCTTTGTTGTTTAGTTGCTTTTTCAGTCTTGTCCAATTTTTTGTGACCCCATTTTGGCTTTTCTTGGCAAAGATATTGGAGTGGTTTGCCATTTCCTTCTCTAGCACATTTTACAGATGAGGAAACCGAGGCAAACAAGGCTAAATGACTTAGCTGTCCGAGGCCATATCTGAATTCAGGTCTTCCTGACTCCAGGCCTGGTACTGTATCTACTCAGTCACGTAGCTGCCCCTCGTAGCACTTGGTTTTTCCCTTTCTAATGTGTATTTCACGTATTTGTTTTTTTTGGTTATCTATGTGCTGTATCTCTTTACCAGAATGTGAGGTCTCTTAAAGAGAAGGGCTCTGCCACCCCCAGCCTAGCATTAGTATTATGTGTTGTTTCATAGGTTTGTTGAATTGAATTGAAATGTTCACTCATGAAATAAATAATAAAATAATAATAAAGAGTAAATAATAACAAATAATAAATAAAATGAGTAAATAATAAATATAAATAAAATAACAATATAATAAAGAATAATAACTAAAATAATGAAGAGTAAATAATAAATAAAATGATAATAAAGAGTAAATAAAGTAACAATAGAGTAAATAATAATAAAGAATAAATAATGAAGAGTAAATAATAATAAATAATAAAAAATAATAATAATGAGTAAATCAACAGGCAGCTAGATGGCACAGTAGCTAGAGAGCAGGATCTGGAGTTATCAAGAAATGAGTTCAAATCCTGCCTCAGACTTTTATTAGCTATGTAACCCCAAGACAAGTCACTTAGCCCATCTATAAAATGGGGATAATACTAGCACCCACCTCCCAGGGTTGCAGTGAAGATAGAATGAGATAACATATGTAAAGTATTTTACAAACCTTAAAGCACCATGTAAATTCTAGTTATTATGTATAGAAATACATTTGATATGTACAGACAACTTGAAAGAATAATTGATGTTTATGGCCATTGTTAGATGACTTAAAATTTGTAACTGAGTCACTCTTGAAAAAATTAACCACACAAGTTGTTTTCCTCTTCTGTAATGCTTGAAAAATATTTGCTTTGACAACATGAAGTACTAGTGCTGGAAAACCGCAAGAGTTATTTGTTGCAGGAACCTGTAACTTAGCCGTAGCTGGGAGAGTAATAAGAAATGTTCGTGTTATAACAGCTACCAATTCTAAAGATGATTATGAAAAATGTGATAATCTTCGAACTCTCTTTAATATAATAAGAATACCCAGTGGATACTATACATTCTTGTTCACTGACAAAATGTTTGTTAAAATTTTCCTTTTTAAAGTTTAGCCATTTTTAATTTGATTAGTGATATAGCTAGATAATTACATGGACATAGAATTTTTGGGGGGGAGGAGGGGAACTGGACCAGTTTCAGGACTTTGTGGTGAGGGTCTTGTTCTACTGATGCAGGTCAGTACGTTCTTTATCATTATAGTCTTAGAGAGTGGTCTTTGTGGCCACTGGGAGGTGTTGTCATTTGCTTAGAAATAAAAGCAACATAATTAAGTAGTAGAATTTGAATTCAGGTCTTCTTCACTTCAAGGCCAGTTTGGTGGCTCAGTGGGTAGACAGATGGGTCTGGAGTCAGAAAGACCTGAGTTCAAATACGACCTCAGATAACTTTCTACCCTGGGCAAGTCACTTAATCCTGTTTTCCTCAGGTTCCTCATCCATAAAATGAGCTAGAGAAGGAAATGACAAACCACTCCAGTATCTTTGCTAAGAAAACCCCAAATGGCATGATGGAGAGTCCGACAAGACTGAAAAATGACTAAACAATAAAGGTTACTTTCCTTGTTTGTTTTCATGGGGATAGATAGATCTGTACCCTCTCTTTTTCTACCTGCAGTACTTGAAATAGCTTCTGTGTTCCCATGGGCTCGGCTGGCTTCTCTCTCACCATTCAAAGTTGAGTTCTGGACCCATCTACCTCTTTGAGACCCTTTTCAGATAAATAGTTAGTGACTGGTTTTATTTTTTCTTTTTACTTGTCATGGACATGTGTTTAATTAAGCACCTCACTTGTATAGATACAAACACAAAAATTAATCTGGAATATAATAAGCATTTAAGTACCTGCTCTATGCCAGGCACTGTGCTAAGTAATTTTTAAAAATATCATCTCATTTGATCCTTTCACAGCAACCCTGGGATATAGGTGCTATTCTTATCCTAATTTTACAGTTGAGGAAACTGAGGCAGACAGAGGTTAAGTGATTTGCCCAGGGTCATATAGTTAATAAATATCAGAGCCTTGATTTAATTGGTGCCTTCCTGACTCTAGGCCCTGCACTTTATCCACAGTACCACATAGCTGGCTAAATTAAAGCTCATACATCTTATCTTTAATCATAATCATAATTCAAATCATAATGTAGCTAGCATTTATTTATCACTAAAGAGTTTTACACATTAATTCAATCGATCATCAGGCCCTTGAGAAAAAAGAGACAAGTTGTTCTGTTGCATGAAACATTTGTGTGTGTGTGTGTGTTGCGTGAGCACTTGCTTGTATTTTTTTCATTGCCTAGATTTTCCTCTTTAGCTTTCTTCTCTTCCCCCCCAACCCATCCCTAATAACCTAAAAATAAATAAACAAATGGATAGATAAATTAATAAGTTAATACCATGAGGAAGAAAAGGGAAAAAATTTCAACAGTGCCAATCCATATATCAGAAAAATCTGAAGTTATATGTAACATTTTCCATTTGTATATATGACCTCTTCAGAGGAGCTGCGGGAAGTGTCCACTCATTTATTCTTTGGGGCCAAGTTGATTGTTTATTATATCCCAGTTTTTATAGTAAAAAAAATTTAGTGGTGGTGGTTCCTTCCATTTATATATATTATTTAATTGGCTTTTTGCTAATTTCACTTTACATTTGTTCTCACAACTTTCCAGGCTTCATGATATTCATCAAGTTCATTATTTCTTTTTCTGTAAGTGTTAGGTAAATTCAAGTATGCATTTCAGAGTAGAGATGGCATACCTCCAAGCCTGGAAAAAAGACACTTAACCTCTTAGTGCCCTGGGCAAGTCTCTAAGACTAACTTGCAGAAAAGGTCTGACCTGCTTTAGTATAGCAGGTGCATACACATACCTCTTCGTGGGGATAGACCAAGAAAATCACAGGTCTTAAATCTTCTGATTTAAGAGTAACTTGTAACCTTTAGTAAGCGGGCATTGGACACCACCCAGATACTCAGTAATTTGAAAATCTACTTAAGGATGATAAACTTTTATCAAGAGGAAACGTGATAGGAAAGATACAGTATATAATATGTAGGTGAAACTAAAATAACTTTCTGGATAAATTGAAAAACCTTTTTTCACTTTTGAATGGCATGATGTTATAATCATCCAAAGGGACATGGTACGTAGGAACTACTCTTGTGAAACTTGCCCATTTTGAAGTAAAATTGGAGAATTTACAGTCAACAGTGCAATAGACTGCTAAAAGATACCATGCATAGAGTACTGGGTTTGGAATCAGAAAGACCTGAATTCAAATCCTACCTTTGATACTGGCTGTGTGCTTCTAGGGAAATCACTTAACCAGTCTGTGCCTCCTTATTTGTAAAATGTGAAGCCCACATATAAATCTATGTTCTTCTAAGGATGTTTAAGAAAAAAAGGCAGTGAAGCCTTCAAATTCATTCATGGAAGTACAATGTTCAGAAAAAAGGAGGTAATAATTTATTCCCCAGGGTACATCAGAACACACCTGGAGTACTGTGCTCAATTTTGGATATCACATTTAAAGTGAGACATTAACAGATCTCTAGATGATGGCAGGCAGTATAATGAAGAGGCTTAAAAATTTGTCACGAGTTTGGTTGGAGTATTTAATGTGAGCAAAGAATATTTGGTGTGGGAGCTCAAGAAAACTGTTTTTGAAAGAATACCATATGTGGGGGTGGCTAGCTGGCAAAGTGGACAGAGCACTGGGCCCTCTAGTCAGGAGGAGCTGAGTTCAAGTTTGGCATCAGATGCCTACTAGCTGTGTGGCCTGGGGGAAGTCACTTAACCCTGATTGCCTTCAAAGAAAAGAAAAGAAAAGAAAAGCTACCATGTGAAAATGGAATTATCAGATTAGAGACTGGGTTGTAATCCAGAATCTACCTTTAATTATCTGTGTGACCTTGGGATCATTTTTAGAAGGATCTTAAGTGATTTTTTAAAATTTATTTTTAAATTTTTTAAGCAAACGGGGTTAATTAACTTGCTCAAAGTTACACGGCCAGTTATTTTTTGTGTGGGTGCTGAGTATCTGAGGCCGGAACCGATCCCAGGTCTCCTGATGCTGGGGCCAGCACTCTTACTCACTGCGCCACCTGGCTGCCCTTTTAAGTGATTTTTTAACCTCCCTGGGGCCTCAGTTTCTTCCCCTGCAAAATGAGGGAATGCATAGATGATCTGTGTTTTCACTCTAAAGCCTCTGATTCTGCTATTATTCATGTAGCCCCAGAGGGCAGAATGAAGACCAATGTGTGGAAGTTAGGGGGAGAGGTATATTTTTGGCTCATTATAAGGAAGAACTTTCTAACAAATAGAACTATCTAAAAATAGAGTGGGCTGCCTTGTTAGGCAATGAGTTCCTCTTACTGAAAGCATTCAAGGGCAGTCTGAACAAACCTGTGTTGTTAGGGATGCTTGAGAAGGGATTCCTACATTTGATGGAAGACTGGAGTAGATGACCTCTAAGGATAATTTCATTTCTGGGATGCTGTGAATCTAGATGCACACTAGCCTAGTATCCAATCTCTGAGCTAAGTAATTGAACATCTGGGTAAGTTGACTTAAGTATTTTTGAAGTAAAGATAAGCTCTGTATTTCACTCCACAATTTCTCTGTTCCATTCATTCAAAGCTGCCCAATTAACACTGTCTCCAATAGGAAAGGCATTTGCTCCTTAGAAAACTGAGTCATCCATTGTTTCCTTCTCCTAATATACATTTACAAGACTCATAGTGCACATAAATAAATATAAAGTACCTGACTGTGCCTTAATGCCAGATAGATCCTGCAGTACCACAGAAGGAAAAGAACTGGGGCGGCTAGGTGGCACCGTGAATAGAGCACCGGCCCTGATGTCAGGAGGACCTGAGTTCAAAATCTGGCCTCAGATACAACACATACACACACAAAAACTAGCTGTGTGACCTTGGACAAGTCATTTAACCCCAATTGCCCTGCCTTCCCCCTCCAAAAAGCAAAAAAAAAAAAAAAGGGGGAAAAGAACTGAACAAAAATTGGCAAAACTATATTTTTAGAGAAAAATCACATAGTATTCTTTTTTGGTTCCTATTCTCTGCCTTTTTGGGATAAAAGGACAATGGGCGAAATGTCTTTTGTAGAGACAAGACATTGTTGACCTTCTTAAAGTACATTTCCAGGCACTTAGTAGGTATCCGATAAATACTTACTGAATGACAGATGGATTGATTCTAGTTGTAATAGACATTTGTACACGAGATCTAAGGGATTTCTACTAGGACTTATACAAATGATGGTTTTAATAATTATTTGATATATAGTTTGCACTTTCCAATATAGAACTAGAAATGAATACTTTTTTCATGAATGATAAAAAAATTCCCTTTAAATCTGTAGGATTTATTTTAGTTAATTTGAGACCAATTTGGCAAAAGTTCTAGGGATTATAACATTATCAAAAAGTCATTTAAGAAGCATTGCCAAGCTCTTTAACAAATCAGCCTTAGTGATATATATCAAGTTTATATAACTTAAAGGTTAAGTATGTTAAAAAAAAACAACAAATCATGTATGAGTTAGGGGAAAACATAAAAATCTGATAATATAAAAATGGCATCAGTAATTTTCTGATATGTCCCTCCAGCTGGGCCTCTAACAGTGAAAATTTTAAAAAAAGATATGACACATGCTTTGTTCTCTGAAATCCAGTGATACCAAAACCCAAATAGATGCATTGTATGTGCATGTGTGTACTTTCACAAATGAAATAGTTTGCAGACTTCTAGTTGAGCAGAAAACATTCATATAGTTAAGTATGTTCTGGATAAAAATTTCCCATATAGAATTCTTAGAGATACAAAAGCTTTCTCAGTCAGATGCCATAGAACTCATCCCAGCACCATAAAATTCATCCTTCTGGGCGTCTTTGGAACTAAGATGGGTAATGAATTCCAGTCCTATGGATCTTCAGATCATCAGTGTTCAGCTAAGAGAGTTCAGTTCTGAAGACTAGAAAAGGTCCAGCTGATCTGAACAACCATGATAAAAGTACTGGAGATATGTAATCTCTAGGGAAACTGGGGCTGAACTATGTAGGGGTTTAAAGATCAAAGCCAATTTCATTCATTTTTTGCTGAGACAGCGACTGTTTTTAACAAGCCCAGTCTCATTTGACTTCTTAAGAGGAAAACTGAATTTCTACGTCTTATTCTAGACCAGAAGGGATTCATTCTATATTATGTCAGGTTTATTTATTTGAAATTGTTCAATTTGAAGGGACTGGATGTTTTGTAACTTAATCAATTATTTAGTCAACAAGTGTTTATTAAGCATCTTCTGTATGCCAAACACCATAATTAGTTGTCTTGAAACATACCAAGACAATATCAGAAGACCTCTTAAATGTTTGTTGCATTGTTAACATATTTCACCCTCTACAGTAATGTATCGATTATGGATTATTGTTTATATATTATATGTATTTAAGAACTGTTTTTTTTCCTTCTGTAATCTGGAGTGGATAGGGCACTAAAGTTACTAAGGCCTGTTTGCTTCAGACTCTCATTAACTGTGTGACCCTGAGCAATCCACGGAACCTCACTTAGCCTCACTTTTCTCGTCTGTAAAATGGAGATCATAAATTAACAGCTGCCTTCCAGGGTTGTTGTGAGGATCAAATGAGATAGTATTTTTAAAGTACTATATAAATGCTAACTATTATTATCTATTGGCAACTGGGTGGCATTATGATGACGATTATTCCTATCCTCATTTCAGTCAGCAAAATGGAAATATTGATTACTCATCTACCTTCCAGGCATTTTTAGTTTGTCAGCTGTCATTTAACTTATTTGGAGAAATGTGTACTAGGCACATGGTACTTATTTACCTCTTTGAAATTAAACAGATTTTTTTTATTAACCACTTTTTCATTCTTATTTACTATGTTCTATTCTATTCAGTTCTTAACTTAATTTGGGTTCCTTTGCCCCCTTTGTCTCTCATGCTGAGATGACATTAGATTGTATTCCCATTTTCAATATATGGTGGTCATTTTATTTTGTTCTTTAATTGTTTCTATGCTCCAGAGAAATAGCTAATGTGTTGTGAGCTTCTGAAGGTGTGATTATATGTTATGGTTCAAAAATGATTTTAACTAGTTGAAACTAATACTCATTCTCTAATGGCTATAATGGTAAGACTATGAAACAGGAAATTCAGTCTTTTAGAAAATCTAGAATGAATGTTAGGTTTGCTAAGACAGTTATCCTGAGAAATTTTATTTCTACAATGAATATTATGGCCTCATTCTCTGCTTCTTCCCTATGGTTTGAAGTTCTTTGTGCACAATTGAAAACACATTTTTGGCAGGAAGTAAACCAGGGCACATGGTTGTGGGTGGCATTATCTTAGCATGGTAACCAATTTGATCCTTTTTTTTCCTTTACCTTTATTTCCACTTGTTTCAGAATATTTGTTTCTGCTAGACCAAAGCATCTGTCCAATAGCTAAGTCTCCTGGAGCTGCCAGTCTTTGCCCTCTCTTAATTCACACCCTTTGTTTGAAAGTTAAAAGAAAATGAGATAATGTCGACGTAACTATATAGTGTGATTTGTAAATACTTTTGCGTAGCTCTAGCCTTAAAAAGTGCAAAACATTAATTAGTTCATGATGGAGTTCTTAGAAATCTAATGAAGCTTTCTCAAATGCAAGGCACTGTACAAGGGAATAATAATCCATACCCACCTGATAGAATGAGTGACTAGGGCAGGGGTTGAGGAACCTGTGACCTTCTAGGCCCTTGGGTATGGTCTTTTCACCGAGTCTGAATTTTACAGAACAAATCCTTTTATGAAGGGGATTTGTTCTGTGAAGTTTGGATTCAGTCAAAGGGCCGCACATGAGGACCTAGAGTGTGGCCTTGAGGCTGCAGGTTCCCACCCCTGGACTAGGGAAAGGGACCTAGTATAGTTTCCAGAAGATACTTGTTAGATGTGCTGCTTTGGAATGCCATAAAAAAGCTGTTCGTCCTGGAGGTTGAGAACTAGAAAGCAGATCAAAGGCATCATCCTATATTTGAATGCCCTGAACCTCAAAACTTTTCTTCCTGTGATAATTTCATCTGTCATGGTCCATCTTAGAAGGAAACATAGTCAAGTAGGAAAAAATACAGGGAAGGGAAGTTAAGATGATTTTGGGAATGGTTCAACTGCTATAGGAGGACAGAGTGAAAAATGTAGAATGCTTTAGCCTGGAAGGTTGAAAGCTGAAAGGAAATATTAAAGTCTCTAAAATCCCAGATGGGAGTGAAAATGGATTTATTCATCAAGTCTGAGGGAGGGAGTTGCTGTGGAAAGAGCTGGAATTGTGGCTGAGAAGATCTCGTTTCAAATCTTGGCTCAGACATTTATTTACTAGCTATGTGATTCCAACTTTTTTTTTTTTTTCTGGAGGTAGTCTGGGTTAAGTGACTTGCCTAGGATCACACGGCTAGTAAGTATCTGAGGCAGGATTTGGCCTCCTGATTCGAGGGTCAGTGTACCTAGCTGCCCCTCAGTTAACTTTCCTGAGCCTTAGTTTCTTTATCTGTAAAACAGAGATAATCATAGTAACTGCTTCCCGGATTATTGTGAGGCAGTGATCAAGTGACAGGATCATTCACTTTGCAAGCCTTAAAGCATCATATACATGTGGGCCATTACTATTATGGACTGGGAAGTACTTGACTTCTGTCTCACTCAGTTTTGCTAGGTGGTGCAATGGATCAAGTCATGAATTGAGGCTTGGCGTCTTGAAGACCTTAGTTCAAATTCAGCATGAAGCACCTTAATAGCTGTGTTACCCTGGTCAAGTCACTTAACCTCTGTCTGCCTGTTTCCTCACTTGTAAAATGGGGATAATAATATCACTTGTCTGCCAGGATTGTTGTGAAGTTCAAACGGATGTTTGTAAAGTGCTTAGCGCTTAGTATGTACTCTCTAAATGGCAGATATTATCATAGTAGTGTGTGCAACAGAGATCCACTAGTAAATATATAAATAACTGACTTATGGGGGAGACTGCTGGCCTGAAATTGTTTAAATATATTCATGAGTGATGGGTAAACAATGGGCCATTAAGGTTAAGTAGGAGAATTTGTCGTACAGGGATCTTGGAGATATTGTGGGTTCTGTTCAGACCACCACAATAAAATAAATATCATAATAAAGCAAATCACATGATCTTTTTGGTTTCCCAGTGAATATAAAATTTTTGTTTATACTATACTCTAGTTTGTTAAGTATGCAATAGTATTATGTCTAAAAAATCAACAAAATAGCTTAATTTAAAAAAAAAACAAATTTTATTGCTAAAAAATGCCAACCATCACCTGAACCTTCAGTGAGTTATGATCTTTTTGCTGATGCCACAATCCTGATGGCTGCTGACTGATCAGGAATGTGGTTGCTAAAGGTTGGGGTATCTGTGGCAATTTCTTAAAATTAGACAATAATGAAGTTTGTTGCTTTGATTGACTCTTCCTTTCACTTAAGACATTTAGAGGCCAATATAGGATTATTAATTGACTTAATTTCAATATTGTT
This sequence comes from Petaurus breviceps papuanus, assembly GCF_028583685.1. NCBI lineage: Eukaryota > Metazoa > Chordata > Mammalia > Diprotodontia > Petauridae > Petaurus > Petaurus breviceps. The sequence goes on from NW_027187347.1 coordinate 2,124,650, forward strand.
GTGTCCCAGGGAGTAGTGAGACCCGAAGAGAGGGAGAGAGATGGGAATGGCAGGTCAGAATCACAAAGTGTTTATTAAGTTTGCCCTTTTCTATGGGCACAGTTTGTGGTGCCCCAAAACAATTATAATAGTAACATCAAAGATAACCATAAAAATATAATAATGAAAAAGTTTGAAATATTTTGAGAATTACAAAAATGTGACGCAGAGACATGATGTGAGCCCATCTGTCGGAAAAGTGCCGCTGACAGACAAAGGTGTGTGTACGCAAAAATGGATATGACTTAATGTTACAAACCTTTGATTTGTGAAAAACATCATATCTGCAAAGTGCAATAAAATGAGATATACCTGTATAACGGTGTAGAAGGGATTATCTACTACAATCCTGTACAATTTTTATTCTCTGATGTAAAAAATATTTTCTGTTCCTCTGCCAAGCATTTTGTTTTGTGACTCTTGTAATCCATTTCTCATATAATATAGATTATATTTAATCTCCCTTCTAATTTGTAAACTCCTTGAGGGCAGGGAAGGTGTCTAAGTTTAATTTTGTATCTTTTCAGTACTGTGCTCTTGCATTGTGTTTACTTAAGAAATATTTTATTATCATATGGTAGTATGAATTTTATAGAATTTTTAATAGAATAATTGGTTAATAGAATGGGGAATTATTGTTTCCCTTTGGAAACTCAAAGAGTATTTATTATACTCCCTTATAGTCATACGTTTTTGGGTTATGGAATCGTGATTTTAATTTCTAGAATTAGAGCCTATTTAGCTGTTGGCATTAAGCCACATCTGCACACCTCCAGAACCCTTTATAGTCCCAACGCCCTGCAGAGGAGTATTGTATGTAAATACTGTGATTTATGGAATCTTAACAGGCATGTAGTAGTTTTCTCCACCTATTTCTTTAGTTAACAGAATCAGTGGGCTCTTTCGGGCTATTAGGGATTCTTAGAGTATCCTATGAAGGTGATGAGTGACCACTCTTCCGAAGGCTCCAAGGCTAACAAAGAGTTGATAGAACATTTTATTTACATAAAATAACCCCCTTAAGCTCAAAAGTTTCTGGATCCAAACAATTCTGCAGGGCTTTGAGGTCCCCAGAGTAGGACCAGGAAGTCACAGGACATTAGCCTGTGGTTCTTCTTAGTCAACAGAGGACAATTGAATAGTTATCAAAGACCTCTAAGTATTGTGCTGTGGCTATTGCCCAGCATTGGCCTGAGGGACCAGCTAATTTTCACTGTTTACCAAACACTGGAAAATATTGCTGCTTGGGAGAGGAACAATTTAATTCGTTTAGTGAAACATGAAAGCTATAATGGTAGACAAATTTACACTTCACTTTGGCCATTTTCTGATGAATGAGTTTACCTTAAGTCCTTATTTTTAGCTTTGTCCTACCTTATTTTATGAATTCCTTATCCTGATGTGGACAGAAATACTCCTTTACTGAGTGCTATCTAGGTGAAGTTTTGTTTTACTCATTTTCTTATGCTTGAAACATTGCCTCTTAAGGAAAGTACTGGTATCTTTCTTCCCCTGGGATCCTCCAGAGGGCAAAAGAGAAAGTCTTAGAGCCTCTGTGCTGTCCGTCACCACTTAAAGACAGTCATTTCCTGTTGAGGGCAGTTGGGAACCATCCAGCTGTAGCTAATTAAGGGAAACTGGCAGCCAGGGCCTCAAAAATGTGTATGTCTAAAAAGAAACTGAGGGCTGCAAATGGTGTAAAACTCAGGATAGAGCTCAAACTGTCTCTGATTTTCTGGTACCAAATCCTTTAATTGGATCATTGCCTCAGTGCAAAATTCAGCTCAATCTTTGGACTTGATTCCTGATACTGATAGCTGATTCTTCCATTTTTCCTTTAGTCTGCCATTTTTCATCTCTGGTCCTTTAGGTGTAGCACCCTTCCCTCTCAGCACCTAACTCTGGCCTGGAAAAGTCAGGCTCTTCTTTGAAATTTTCTAGCAATGGCTCTTCCTCACCCACCTCCACTCCTCCCACTTTGGAAAGGAACTTCCTCCCACTATGTACCATGGAAGACCATACGATGTAGTCTGTGGCAGCTTTTGTCTATTGCTTCTGACTAGGGGAAGTGCTACAGGAAACAATACAAGGGAAGGCTTAGATACTATAAGGAAGAATAAGTTCTTATTGAGTTCAATGCCTAGGTTACTATCTTTCACTCTATATTATATCTATCTCTTATACCTGAGCACTTTAGCATTTATACCTTGCCTGGACTCATTGCTTAACATTTAGCACGTTCCCATATCTTTATCCTACCCCATCCCAGTTTTATGAACCCTTGGTTTCGTCAAGAGTTCAACTGTTGCTCATCCCCAGCTAATTGCTCCCTTTACACCCATCCACCTTTATCCTACCCACCCCCTCTTTTTCTATTATGCTGTGCTCTCTGGTGTACCTGCTATGTAATGAACAAATTTCCTTTCATCTTCTTTCTTCTCACTACTTCCATCTTATGGTACTTACTGAGATGAGGCTCCTTTATGATGACATTGCTTCCCTCATTATCCTTCCATTACTGGCTATACATGTACTTTCTTTCATTACCCTCCCCTGTGGGTCTCAGTGGAAGAATCGGAATACTCCTTGTTCTCCATTGCCATTTCCAGAATCTCCCTCCACCATCATCATTCCGCAGCCTCTTCTCCTTTGAACTTCATGCTATCCCAATTTATTATCTAATCCAGATCCCGTTATTTGTCAAGCCCAGGACATTCTCCTTTCCTCAGCTCAGTGTCTGGCTTATAGTCTCCTGCCTTCATACAATGTTATTTCCACATATATAATGACACTCCCCCAAACAACTTAATTCTGATTTCTCAACTTACTCTTTTCAAATGACATCCTCCAAATGGCCCTCCTCAGCTACATATAGAGCTGGTCATACCTTTGATTTTGCCATTACCCAGTTTTCCACGTTCCTAATCAAGAACTATGAAATTTCCTTACCTGATGACAATTTCCTATCATTCCACCTCTCCCTATGCCTTACTCTATTCCTAAACCTATTCTTTGTTCCTACCCCTACCTGCTTGCCTAGTTTTACTTTCTTGCCTTCCTAGTCTTGTCCCTTGAGTGAACCTGCTCTCTGCTCTTGAAATCCTCTGCTGTCTTGTGCTCATGTGTTCCTGCTCATGGTCTGCCAGACCCCAACAGTGGATTATTTTTATCATCTGCTTTCTTCATTGATACTTATCCTCCTCCTGAATGGAGCTTGAGGTAGTCATACAACTATGGTCACTGTGTCCTTTATGAACTTGTTATCTAATATCAGCCGAATTAGTACTGCAGCAAAGTAATCCTTTTATTCCACAAATGCAGTTTGTCACAGCAGTCATCCTAAATCTTCTTTCCTTTCCCCAAACCTCCCATGGCATCTATCCCCTGACCCAACCCTCTCAGCTAATGGCATCACCTCATACTTTACTGAGAAAATCAAGGTCATTTTCTGTGAGCCACCCTTTTCCTCATCATATACTTCCTTGGCATCATTTCCCCAGAATTTCCTACTTTATTCCAGTATTATGAAGATGTAGCCCTTCTACTGGCCAAAACCTTTGATCTTATCCTTTCCTGTGTTCAGCAGATTGCCGCAACTATAATCTGCTCTCTTTTTTTCTAATTTTATTTATCTCTTCCTCTCTATTTATTTATTCTCTACTGTATACAAATATACCCAGGTTTTGACTTCTTTTAAAAAAACTCCACTTACTAGATCCTACCATCCCTGTTAATTATTATCCTATATCCCTTTTTGCTTTCTCAACCAAAATCCTCCAAAATGCTGAATCCTCTTTCTTTCATCTCAATCTCTTCTAAAATGTCCACATTCTGGTTTATGGACATATTACTCAACTGAAACTGCTCTCCCTAAACTTACCAATGATATGTTAATTTTCATACCTCTTCTCATTCTTCATCTTTCTACCTCTCTGCAGCATTTTATGCTATTGACCACCTCCTCCCAGATACAGTCTGTCTGGGTTTTCATGACAGTATTTTCTATTGCTGGATTGGGATCATCATGCAAGTAATTGTAGATATACCCCCAAACCTTTGTGTTGGGTCCCCTTATCTTTTGTCTCTATATTTTCACTTGCTGATTATGAATTCCCATGGATTAAATTATCATCTCTATGCAGATGAATTCCAGATTTACATATATAGTCACCGACTGTTGTCTTCTGGATCCCAAATTCATTACATCCTAAGCATTTCTTTTCTCTAAAAGTTATCTGTCTTCTCACCTTCTCTGTTATTGTTGAGGGTATCATCAATCTTCCAGTTACCCAGGCTTGCAAACTTGATGTCATTCTTGACTCCTCACTCTCATTCATTCATATCTAATAAGTTGCCAAATCTTATTTATTTATGCAATATTTCCCATATCTGTATCCTTCTCTTCACTCACACAGCCATTTTCCTAATTCAGACCTCCCCACTGATTGCCTAGAAGATTGTAATAATGTTCTGATTGGTCTCCTATCCTGGAATCTTTCCCTATTTCAATTTATCTTCCATTCTTCTGCCAAAGTGATTTTTGCTAAAGAACATTTCTTCTGCCTACTTAATAAATTCCAGTGATTGTCCATAACTTCTGAGACCTGATATAAACTCCTCTTGTCCTAGAGTTCTTGAGAATCTTAGGCTTTTCATACCTTCCCAGTTTCTTACACATCACTCCCTTTCATGTACTCTATGGTCCAGTTGCCCTTCCTGCTATTTCTTATACATGACACTTCCATCACCTGTCTCCATGGCTTTTCATTGGCTCTCCCCTGTGCCTAGAATGTTTCCTTTACTCCTCTCTCTTGGAATTCCTAGATTTTTTTTTTTAAGACTTGGTTTATGGTTTCCTCCCCCTCCCCAGTTACTAAAGCCATTCCCTCCAATGTCACTTTGTATCTGTTTTGTATATTTTTCATATATACCTTTTTATGTGCTTGTTGTCTGCCTGTTAAAATGTAAATACTTGAATTGCAGCAACTGTCTTGCCTTTGTATCCCTAATGCCTAAAATAAAAACTTGGCACAGTAGGTACAGAATAAATATGTGATTGATTGATTGAAGAAAGATACAAGGCAGGGGATCATGTAGATTCTTGCCTCTACAGTCAGGGGAACTTGTTGAGAACTGTTAGAAGAAAAATCTTACTATTCTGTTGTTGGTTCATTATTTATGATGACCCTTGGGAAAGCATCCAATGTAAGTAATGAGGAGAGAATTACTGTATGTTGACCACAAATCTTTAGACAACCTTTCTTAAACTAATGTTGGAGATTAACTATCACATAGTTGTCATTAATCTGTTATTGAACATTAGGTCTAAAATATGGTGGACAGGGAAAGAACAAGACTTGAATTCTAATTCTGGTTCCGCCTCTAATTAATTATGTGACCTCGGACAAGTCATTTATTGTCCTTGAGCTTCAGATGCCAGATGAGGATATAAGTACACGTACCACCTACTGCATGGTGTTGTTGGGAAAAATATGTCATGTAACATGAGTTAGTATGAGTAATTCTGAGATAGCCAGGTTGCACAGTAGTAAATTTTATCTAGATTTGAAGTTAGGAACACCTTGAGTGTAAATATAGCCTTAAATCTTTATTCACTATGTGATGCTAGTCACTAAACTTTTTTTTGCCTCAGTTTCCTCATTTGTAAAATAGGAATAGTAGTGGCATCTACCTTCCAATGCTTAATAAACGCTTCTTATGGGGTGCCTAAGTGGCCCTGGAGTCAGAAAGACCTGAGTTCAAATCCGGCCTCAGACACTTGACACACTTAACTAGCCGTATTACCTTGGACAAGTCACTTAACCCCAATTGCCCTGCCTTCCCCCCTCCAAAAAGCAAAAAAAAAAACCAACCCAAAACAACAAAAAAACCTACTTATTATTTTTATTCATAATATCATTACTTTATTCACTAAGAATCATGGTATAGAACTTTTCATTAGTTAGGACCTGATGCTTCTTTTACTTGAATCATCATCAGAAATTAATCTCTAATTTCCAGAACGATTCCAATAAATGAAATCCATTTGAAAATATCTGTGTTGCTCATTACTTCTCTAGTTCTGTGGGGGGTGGGGATGGGAAGGGAAGCATGGACTATGTGATATAAAATAATGAATAATTAAAAAATAATTTATGATTTGTTTTGAATTACATGCATGTGGATATGCCTTATAGCGAATGGGGGGCAGTCCTTAGAGTCTGAGGCTTGGGTTCAAGTTCTTCCTTTATCTGACATGAAATAACTTTGTAAACCTTTGTGTTATTTAAATCACAGTGCCCCAGGCAACTGTCTATAAACATTATTATCAGTGGAAGGAGTTTCCACTCTAAGAGTCCCCTTAAAACACAGGACAATAGCTCCAGAACATTCCCCTCTCCCATCTTACCCTAGACTGGGTATTTGTAGTATTTTTGGGTGTTCACAAATACTTTAAAAATAAGAAAAAAACTACATTTTGAAAATGTGTTTCAGGAATGAATTGAACTTTTCCATCTGATTTCTATTCCATGTTGAGGATAAATTGTTTTAGTTTTTGACTGATAAAAATACTAGCATGTCTTTTTTTTTTTTTTTTTGGACCCTTTTTCTCAATTTTCTCTAAGGGTAAGAGTTGTAATTAAGTGTCTTAAGTTCTAAACTCCATCCTTTTAGCACCTGCTAGGTTGAAGACTACATAGGAAATAATTTAAATGGTGGTAATGTCCGCAGAAGAGTTAAGTAAACTGAGTATGTTATAATGCCAACAGAGTTGAAAGGCAAATTTACTTCTTTCAAGATAAGCGAAATGTCTGAAAGTTAATCAAATTTTCCTCTTTGACTATGTGTGGTTTCAGTTTGTATTATATAGAAGGTGTCCTCAAAGTGTGAGACTTAGTCTTATCCTTTTGGGACACTGTATTGCAGATATAAATACAACAGTATGTACAGCTGAGTAAAAAGAATGTTAAGCAATAAGTTACCCAAAATATTATGTTCTGCTGCTTCTTTTCTTTGCTCTGTGTTCCAATATTTAGTGTTTTGCTGATAACACTAAGTTGTTGGTGTTTAGAAAGCACTTGTGTTTGAAGTAGGTGCTATTATTTTTTTAAGGAATAATTTTGGAGGTAAAGATTTATGGTTTCTGTTCTTGCTCAAGAGGTAAAAAGACATTCACATGTATATTACTGTGTTGGAGATTTTGTTTTAGCCTTTTTAGGAGCTGATATTGGGGTAAACTGAAGTTTGGTAACAGGCACATTACATAAACTTTAAGCTCTAGTTTTTATCTTTAGTGATGTACTGAAGAAAGCTAACATGGATGATTGGGGATAGGTGCTCTGATTTACTCATTTTCGTGACCTACACCCGGGTTCTATGGTTCATTCTTGCAAAAACATGTATATATGGATTCTCACACATTGAAATAAGTGCAGCTGTGTTTATTTCAGCGAAATTACATTCAAATAAACACACATGTGATTCCTTATGAGTATGATCCCATGAAACACTTGTTGATTTCGATCTGAAATTGTATGTTCAAATAAACATTTGTTTTAAGGGAAGTTTTGCTTTACCCAGATTCCCATGCTTTGAACATGTGTTTGCTGATGGGCAGATCTGGAGAGAAAAAAGTGACTTGCTCCAGTCTCCAATTTATCCACCTTGTAAATTTATGTTTTCATGTCTTAATAGTTTTAAAATTGGGGAAAGATGAAAATATAGAAATTTTACTAGGTAAACATAGTAGTATTGATTACATTTATATATATATATTTATTGAAACTACTATCATTGGATAATCTGAAAGTAAGTTACATGATTCAATTCCTTAAACTATTTTGACCAAATAACATTTTAGCTTTATTTCAAAGTATTGAATAAGTAATTATCTATAATTTCCTATGTGAATAAAAGGCAAAAGTTGTCACGGGTCTACTTTTCATTTTTCAAAAACTAGAAAGAATTTATATATAGTACAGTATAAATATTTAAGTAAGAATGAACTAAATCTTGAGTTGATAGGTTAATCAAATAATTTTCTTAAATTGCATATATTTTTCCCATGCCTTATCCCAGCTTCCATTTGGAATTCTTGGGTTTAGAAATCTACATGAAAAATATAGTATGACTTTTGTCTTTTTCCCAAAACAATTTTACTCTTTGTTGATCTTTGGGAAAAGACACCTAATATGAGTCACTTTCTTTCAAAGAAAGATAAAACTGGAGTTTCAAAGTTGATTTGTCTTAAAAAATTAGTTTGGTGACTCAATTGTGAGATAAAAGATTTATGTATGTTTGGGCTATATTGCACAATTTATAGGTTGTTCCATGTTTATTGAAATTACCATTGAATTATTGGAGACACAATTTTAAGTAGTGTTCAAGTAGATATTGAATTAGAGTGTATCACTGTGCTGTAAAACTATTAAAAGTTAAAACTTAGAATGACTTTTCAAGTTACTTTCTTGAGAGACCAAGACCTAATGTACCCAGGTATTTATTCGTAGAATATTGCGCTCTCTCTCTCTCTCTCTCTCTGTATGTGTATGCTTTTGTATATGTGCATGTATATGCACACATACACATGTGTGTATATGTAGAGAAGATATGTATCTGTGTGTATATATTATATGTGTCGTGTGTTTAGAGAGAATGGGATAAATGCATTATAGATTATAGAAGCATAACATGAATAAGTTTTTGCCAATTGTGACTGCATGTGGGAGTGAAGAATTGAGGGTGACACTGAGGTTATAAACCCAGGTGATTGGAAAGATGCTAGTGTACTTGGCAGAAATAGGGAAGATTGGAACAGAGGGGTGGGTTTTGGGGGAAAGCTAATGAGTTCTACCTGTTGAGTTTGAGATACCTTTGAAATATGCACTTTGATATATAAAAGGCTTGTGGTGATGTGGGACTGGAGCTCTGGAGACACTGAGTTTGTATATAGAGATCTGGGAGTCATTTTCGTGGAGATGATAATTAAACCCATGGCAGCCAGTGAGCAGAAGAGAGTATTGAGAGAGAAGTAGACCCAGGATAGAGACTTGCATTGCATCTATAGTTCGGGGGAGGGATATGTATGATCCAGCAAAGGAGACTGAGGAGTAGTTATTTGGGAGAAGAACCAAGAGAGAGAAAAGTTATCTAAACTCAAAAAGATCGTTATCTGTAGGGAGAGGGTGGTCAGCAGTTCCAAATACTGTGGAGAGTGTAAGACTGAAAGTGAAAAAAGGCCATTAGATTTGGACATTATGGAATCTTGTTAACTTTGGGGAGAGAGACAGACAGAATGAGGCAGACAGTCTTTTCTTAGTGATGAGGTTGGAAGTCATGTTTGCAGAGGGTTTAGAAGGTAAGAGGAGAGAAGATGGGGAAAATACATCTAGAATGATATTTCCAAGAGTTTGGCTTAAAAAAGGGAGGAGATATAAAGGATAATAGCTTGAGGGGATGGCAGGGATAAGCTTTGCAAAGAATAGAGATGATTTGGTCATATTTGTAGGCATCAGGAAAGGATCCAGAGCATAAAGGGAGATGGAAAATCAAAGGGTGGAGATTACTAAAGAGGGGAAGCTCTGAGAGGAGATCACAAGCATAAGCAGAGTGATTGACTTTGGTGAGGAAAAGGGCTGCTTTTCCCTTAAAACCTGGAGTGAAGAGGGAAAAATTAAGAGAGGAGTTGACACAGTTGCCCAGGGTCACACAGATGTGTCAAGAGGCTAGATTTGAGATCGGGAGGAGGAGTCTTCCTGACTCAAGGCCCAGCCCTCTATACACTGTGCCTCCTAGCTGCCTACCATGTCTGAGTAATTCTCATTATGTATTACATAGACCTGTATCATATAAATTCTAACCTTCAAACATTTTGTGTTTCTTTTGTTGTTTTTGCTACTGCTCCAACGACTGTTGATTTTTTTTTTTTACTTTCTCCAAGGTCTAGGGAATTAATCTGTGGATTTCATTGGTATGACTTCCATATGAAGGTAATACCACTACCTCTATCTCTAACTTGACCTGCAGAATTGTGAAAAATATGGGACCTTATGATCCAAAGCCTCAGTTTTCTCCAGAAATTCTCTGCCGAAGGGGCTTAGGTAATCGTATAAATGGCTTGGAGACAGAAGATAAGGCTTGCTTTAGATACTGTGGTGAGTGGGACAGTCAAGAAAGAGAGAGACCGTGAGGCAAGAGTAAAAGGATCGCATGTATCTGTAAAGGTTCAGTTGAGGTTATAGTGCATAAAACTGGTGAACCCAGTCAGCAAGGTTATTCAACTCTCCTTAGCCCCTCCCTGTTCTGCGGCATCTGTGTAGGAAGGAAGAAGAGGAGTGGGAGAGAGAACCCACCATTGAGGTGTGGGGAGATAGGAATAGCTATAGGACAATGGGGTCAGAGGTTTTCAAATGGAGGATAGTATAAACTGGTTAAGCATAGGGTCAAGATTGTGAAGGGAGGTGAGAGGAGCCGCGAGGTCAGAGCAGTGGTGATGAACTGGGAGAAGAGGAAGGAACAGAGTTGGGAAATCACTATGAGGGTAAAGAATAGATTTAGAAAGAGTGAGGAGAGAATAACAGGTGCTTGAGAAGAATTTTTAAGTTCAGTATCCACAAATATGTGTACTGAAGTCTCTAGAGAGTCATGAGAACCAGAGAGAGAAGACTGTGAATTAGGTGTCTGGGAAAGAAGGAAAAAGGATATGGTTGTTAGTCACTCACAGCAACCAGCATCCCCATAAGGTTGGTATATCTGTATTGAGAGGTATTCAGAGGAGGAAAGATCCCTGCGTCATGGTGGAAGGGGGAGGGTCTGGAGTTGATAGTGAATGTACTTGCTCATCTTCCTGGCCCAGTGGATCACAGGAATGAGAGAAGGGACATCTTTATTAGAAATGCCAGGCATGCAATGCCTTCTGAGAGGAGCCGGGTTTCTCCAAATGTACGAAGATGGAAGAAATATAAGAGGAAGATGTCTAATAACACAAGGGCAATTTGTTAACACTAGAACTAGTTTCCAAATGGCACAATGTTAGGAGAGGGCTGAAGTGGTTGGATATGAAGGAGACTAGTGGAAAAAGGGTTTTTGCCTAGGCAGCCTTTGACTGTGAATCTGTTATATAATACAGAGAGTCTATTGGAAATAGAATTTTAGAGTAGGATGATTGAGTGCATATTAGTGAAATGGCTTTATTTGAAATCTTAAAACCATCATTGTCCCACCAAAGGATAGAACCTATTCAGTTAACCTTTCTGTCTTAACAGGAGTGATGCCCATATGGTTTACTTTAACACTTTTGGTCTAGATTGAAACCTTCTAGAAGGTGACAACCATGTCTCATAGTTGTTGAGTTGTTTCAGTCATGTTCAACTCTTCCTGACCCGGTTTTGAGGTTTTCTTGGCAAAGATACTAGAGTGGTTAGTCATTTTTTTCTCCAGCTCATTTTACAGATGAGGAAACTGAGGCAAACAAGGTTAAGTGACTTGCCCAGGGTCACACAGCTTGTAAGTTTCTGAGGCCAGATTTGAACTCAGGAAGATGCATCTTCCTGACTCCAGATCCAGCACTCTATCCACTGCAATACCTAGCTGCCCACCATGTCTTAGAAGTTCCCATTATATATTACCTAGACCTGTATCTAACGTCTAACCTTACAATAGTTTGTGGTTTTTTTTGTCATTGTTATTTGTGCTGCTTCTCCAATTGCTCCTCATTTTCTACTTTCTGCAAGGTCCAGGGAATGAATCTGTGGATTTCATTGGTATGACTTCCATATGAAGGAATTACCTCTATCACTATAGGTCAGCATCTGATAGTCTTATAGAGTTGCCTCATGCACTGAGAGGTTATACCTCTATCACTATAGGTCAGCATCTGATAGTCTTATAGAGTTGCCTCATGCACTGAGAGGTTAAGTGACTTGCCCAGGGTCACACTGAGTACTTATCAGAGAGAAGACTTGAAGGCAGGTCATCCTGGTTTTAAGGCCAGCTTTTCCCACGGCACCACTTTTCTCTCCATGAAGTTACTGTGGTGTTGCTGTTGTTTTGCCATTTCAAGCTTTATAATGTGTCCTTACTCATTTTTCTGACTCTGCATCTATGCAACATTAAAAAAATAGAAATAATCAAAATTTAATGGCAATTTTGCTGCGATAATATCAAATAAATGCTTTGTGATTTTTTACTGAGATGTCTAATAAGAATATTGTGCATTTGTGTGACACTCTGCAATTTCCAGATACATAAGGTATCTCATTTGTTCCTTGGATTGTCCTGTGAGGAGGACAGAGAAGGGATCATTTTTCTAACTTTTTCTAGATAAGAAAACTCTGACCCATAGAATCGGTGATTTGACCCAAGGTTACATGACTAAGAAGTAAGGGGCTGGGATTAGCATCTAAATCTCCAGATTTCTACTGAGTATTTTACCCACTGATAAATGCTGCTTCTGAAATATCTGAATCAACTGGTTTGGCACTGGTGTGGTACAGGAGATGGTAATTTATTGAACATGTGCCAAAGGTTGCATACAGGCTGGTTTTCCAACATTCAGAAATGTTAAGCAATTTTCCCCAAAGTAAAACAGAATAAAAAAGAGTTCTTAACCTTATTTTTTTTTGTTATAAACCCACGTAGTTCTTTCATGTAATGGTAATAATAATAGTTGGCATTTCTATAGTACTTTAGAGTTTGCATAGCATTTTATAGATACCTTGTGTAATCCTCACAACAATTTTGTAAGGTAGGTACTATTGAAAGTCCCATTTTATAGAAGGGGAAACAGGCTGAAAGATTCTAGACTTGCCCAGAGTCTCACAGCTAGTAAGTATATGAGGCAGGATTTGAACTCAGACCTTTTTGATTTTTGTGCCATCTAGAAAACCTGATATCAGTTGAGTACTTGGCAGTTTGAGAGTGTTTCCATAAATTCTTTATTGGTTACTCGCAATAATCTTGTGAGTTGGAGAGAGATTTTTTCTTCAGACGAAAAAGCAAATTCTTCAAGGTTAAATGACTTGCCCAAGGTTATAAAGCTAGAAACTGTCAATCAAGAGCAGGACTGAAATATAGGTCTGACTGCTTGGTCTAAGAATTTTTCTTATATCATTGTGCTGCTAGCTATTTCATGTATCTGTTGTGGGGAGAGGAAGGGACCTGGAATAAAATATAGCTACCCTCACTAACAAGGGCAGTTGTTGAAGGATTCTCGTTGCCTCCTTGCCCTAGTATTGCGTTGGAGAGTATATTGTATCCTCTGGTGCCAACATTGGAGAAGCAGGCCGACTGTTACTGAAATAACAAAATGAACAAACTACTGCATTATTAAACAAGTGGAGGATTGTTGTTGTTCAGTCATTTCAGGCATGTCCAACTCTCTGTGACCCATTTGGGGTTTTCTTGACAAGATACTAGAGTGGTTTGCCATTTCCTTCTCCAGCTCATTTTACAGATGAAGAAAATGAGACAAACAGGGTTAAGTGACATGCCCAGGGTCACACAGCTAGTGTCTAAGGCCACATTTGAACTCAGGAAGATGAGGATTCTTGACTCTAGGCCCGGTAGTCTGTCTACTGTATTATCTAGCTGCCTTCAGTAAATTTAGAAAGTATTAAACCATTGAAATTTATTGTTTTTAAAATTTGCCTCAGATGATGCTATATTTTGGTAATTATTACCTAAATTCTTCCTCCTTGTGGGGGGGGAGGGGCAGCAGGAATGTCTTCTTTATAGCACATACTGCCAAAAGAAATGTCTTTTTTTTTCAGAGCCTTAGTTGAAGGTGAAAGAAGTTGGAATAAATTTGGATATTCAGTTGTACAAACATCTAAAAATCACTTTCATTACACTCTATGAATTTCTTCAAGAACTTGGGTATTTGAAGAATGTCATAAGACACAAAAGAGGACAGGATTGCATAATATTCTAATCTTAGATGGTTTGCAGTATTGGATAGGTTGGAATTGGAAATTGTTATAGAGATTTCAAAATTATTTTGATAAGCATTTGTTTTCATTAAGTCTCTGGCATGATATATATCACTGGGTCCATACATTTTACAAGTTGATAATTGAATTGTTTCCTAAAATTATTGCTTCTGTCCCACATTAGTTGAAAAGGGTATGTTTCCATACACTTATTCTCAAGGGAATTAATGGGAAGAAGAGAAATTCTTCTCTTACACTGAAAAAAGAAGTTCCCATAGAGTCAGATCATTTACTTGTTTCTCCTTTTACAGACTACCCCTACACTTAACTTCATTTTAATTTTTTCCTTTTTTAAAAAAATCAGTTTTATAACATTAACTAGGAAATGGATTATTTTAATTTAATATATCAGAAGAGGTTTTTAGTACGTCTTTTCCCCAGACTTTCTAAGAATTAAAAAAAAAACTGAAATAAAAATAGCAACAACCCACATTTATAAAACATACTAAGATTTACAAAGCTCTTAACTCACAACAATCCTGTGAGATAGGTATTATTCACGTTTTTTATTCTCTTTTTTAAATTCCCATTTTTAGATGAGAAATCTGAGTTGAGTGACCTGTGCAGAAGCACATGGTTGGGAAGTGTTGGAGCTGGGACTCTTAATAAAATTTTTCTTATTCTGAGACAAGTACACTTAACACCAGAACACATTGCCTATTATACTATTCCTATCTCCTTAGTTATTCATTTGTTTGAATGTGACTAGTGCTGCTTTTCATGATTTATAGCACCTGCTGAAGTTCACTTATTATTTATGCCTTTGGTGGTTGGTTTTTTCTTATGCAGCCAGGTGATGCAGTAGAAAGAGAGCTGGACCTGGAATGAGAAAGACCTGCATTCAAATCTACCCTCACTACACTTACTAGCTGTGTGACCTTGGGCAAGTCATTTTGATGAGATGATGGGACTTGGCATTTTGGGGGTTTCAGTAAACTATGTCATCTCCAGTCACATCAGTTTAACCTTTGTTTGCCTTGGTTTCCTCCACTGTAAGATGGTGATAATAACAGCACTTGCCTCATAGGGTTGTTGTGAGAATCAAATGAGAGAGCATTTGTATAGTGTTTTAGCATGGGCTTGGAACATAGTTGGTATTATATAAATGCTTATTCCCTTCCTTTCAATAATGCACCAAATTTATTTTAGCAAAAATGTTTACTACAAGCATACTTATGTATTCTTTCCTTCAAATGAGTGTTTCCGGAGAGGAAATTTTATTAGCTTTTGTGATTGTTTCATTGTTATTGTTGTTTGGTGGTTTCACTTATGCCTGACTCTTCATGACCCCATTTGATGTTTTCTTGGAAAAGATACCAGGATGGTTTGTAATTTCCTTCTCCAGCCCATTTTATAGATTAGGAAACTGAGGCAAACGTAGTTAAGTGACTTGCCCAGGGTCACACAGTTTAAGTATCTGAGGCTAAATTTGAACTCAGGAAGACGAATCTCCCTGACTCTAAGCCCAGCCCTCTATCCACTGTGCCACCTAGCTGTCCCAGTTATTTCATCACTTTCCTAGAATTCATTTAGTAAGGGCATCACCCCTATCAGATATTCCTGATGTCGAGTTCTTTGTAGAGTCACAACATCCTCGATTTCCTGACCTTCTGTCACTTAGCCCTGACCTTTTTTACATCGCTTAGTCTTTCTGAAACTACAGTGTACTTGCTGTGTTAAATGACTAATTAGTCAGACAACATCTGAACAATTAAGTTGAAGAGAGAACATGCTAGGCCAAGAGGCTAAAATGATTGCCGGAAGGTTCAATACCTGTTTTAGAGTACTTAAGATCAGATAGCTTTTAGGAGTAGAACCTCAGTTTGAACAGGAACCCTTAGTGGAACCCAGCGATTCCAAATGTCTTTGTAATACCGCATCTGTTTAGCTAATGTACAGCAAACAGAAAAAGAGAGAGCTTTTAAAAATTTTTTTCTTGAGAATTTTATGACAGGTCTTGAGATGAATAAATGTTGGCATGAAACCTCATAATGTTGAAAAACTGGAGGTGAAAAATTACTACATTTTTTTTCTTTAAAAAAAGTGGGGAGTTAGTCACTATGGCACAGAAATTAGGGTATTGGAGTCAGAAAGACCTGGGTTTAAATCCTATTTTCTAACTCTGTAACCTTGGACAAGTTACTTTACCTCTCAAAAATCTCAGCTTTACTTGCCTGTCAAATGAAGGGGATTGTGCTTGATGGTTTCTAGGGCCGCATCCAGCTCAGAATCTGTGATCTTATGCTCTATGTGTCTGTCTGAAACGATGCGTGTACGTTAAAGAGTAGTTGTGCAGAATAGGGTAGTCCTTACACCCGAATTCACTTATTCATTCACTTGTTCAACAAACACCACTGAACTCCTACTGTTTCTTCCTGTCTTGGCAGCCCTTTCATGCCTAGTGTGTTTGTGAGTACTTCTGTACAAAGGTTAAAATTAAAGCCAATGTGGTATAATCGTTTCTGTATTTAGGATACATACTTGTGAGCATTGAACTAAAAATAGCCTGTCATCTAAATGATCAATTGCTAAAATAGTAAATGTTGACTTACTAAAAAAGTAGGAGTAAAAAAGCCAATCTTTCTGAAAACAGTCTGCCTGTATGCTAAGATTACATTGACTGGCCCATTCTAAAGAGGCCTGATTTAAAGATGCACTTTGTTGCTTTTGAATAAGTCACCCATAAATTGTGTGTGTGTGTGTGTGTGTGTGTGTGTGTATGTGTGTTACTACTGAGCCTCAAGGCTACATGTGGCCCTCCAGGTCCTCGAGAGAAGCCCTTTAACTGTATCCAAACCTCACAGAACAAATCCCCTTAATAAAAGAATTTGTTTTGTAAAACTTGGAATCAGTCAGAAGGCCGCACCCTAGGACCTAGAAGGTCACATGTGGCCTCAAGGCTGCAGGTTCCCCACCCCAGTTGTAGTTTATTTGGAGTTTTACTAGTGTTTTGATTTGAGCTGCCATTTATGTGCTAATCTTTGATGCTACCCAAATTAAGAATTAACAGTTTAATCAAGAGGCAAATTATTAGATTTTGTCTCATCTTTGGGTACATTTAGCTATATTATGATGATTAGAGTAAGTTAAAAAAAATCTTTTATTGCTGATGTTTTAAAAAAAAAAACCTAAACAAAACATTTTTATCATTTCCCAAAGATTCCTCTCACTCGATGTACCCTCTTAACAAAGTAGCACAGTCAACCAGAATAAATCGACACATTGACTGTGTCTGACAATAAAGGCCTTATTCTACACCTGTAGTCTACTATCACTCTCTAATGAGAAGAGGGCAGCATGCTTCCATTATGAGTGACAGGAACAAATTGACAATTCCCATTATGGAAATACAGTTCTATGTACAAAATTTGAGCTTTGATTCTTACAGTTTCTACTCCCTTCCCCTTAAAAAAAAAGGTCAGATCTGTGATTTCATTGGTTTAGAGAAACTTCCTGTGATGAATCTCCCTCTGCCAAAGAAGAATGACATCTACTCTGCAAATCTTAGAGCTATATGCTACACAGAGGTTAAAATGACTTATTTAGGATCACATAGGCAGCATGTGTCAGGGACTTAAATTCATGATTCTGAAGCTTGGTACTCTATCAATGATGCCACGCCTCCTGCATAAGCGTACTTCATAATTGTTATTTTAGAAACAACTAAAAAAAAACCCACTGAAATTTTTTCAGGTAGTTTTCATGCAGATAGATGAAAAATACCCCACTCATCCTAGCATCTAGCCACAATATTTATAAACTCTCAGCTCACAAATCAAATATTTCCTGAGATTGACAAATGATAAAAGAAAATATCTACCACAATTTTACCCTTTCCATGCAAGCCCTTTGAAGGAGAAATAAAACATAGTTTAAAAGTAGATAACACTAAGCTGTATCTTACCATTTATACAGTCTGTTAAAGAGGGAAGATTATAGCTTTGGGTGCAGAATTCAGCAGCTCTGCTGTAGAAGGTGGGATCATATTACACTTTGAGAAATGTAAGTTCAGCAACACGTAAGGTTCTTTCACTAGCCTGTGTTGAGTTTAGGTGTCTCTGGGGACCTGAAAATAGTTCCACTTTGGTAAAGGAAATTTCCCAGTAGGGAAGTGATGCATAAAATGGCACCAGCCATGGCCAAAGACATGCAGTCAGGTCAGAAATTTCACCTTTTAGGCCATTAGCTTCAATGTGACTCAAAGGTGAGGCCCAGTCTGAAGGCATGTCTTTGAACCACTCAATGCTCTGCCCCCGACACAGTCAGCCGTCCATATTTACAGAATTACAGATTCATTCTGAGAGAAAAAAACAGAAAAGGCTGTAGAGGGCAGTGTAAGCCAACTTGATCCTTAAGTTTTATCAGTCTGGCTAGCTGATACTGTACACCACAGTTGTGCAACTAGCCAGTTAAAATGCTGACATCTCAACTTCCTTGACTTTTAGTTAGCCTAGCCCCATAAATAGAAATAATAACTTGAAGGGTATATTAGGACCAAGGAATAGCATAGCCAAGAAAGCCAGGAAGCACCAACTAAATTAAATTTTTATTCTCATTTACAAAGTGAAAATCTGAGCATTAAGACAAGGTGTTGGATCCCCGTGATCTCTGCTGCTAGGGAGGCTGTAAAGGTGTCGTGACTCAGTTAACTTCCAGAATTCTTAGATTCAGCAGATCTCACTAAGTCCTGCCACGAAGAGGGGAGAGACCCTAGGCTTCTTAAGGAGGGTTGAACTAGTCCAAGGCAGAAAAACAGAAGGTTAAGGCTTCCGTATCAGTCTATATTGGGAGTGTTGCCCATGAGTGACAGCTACACTTTTAGCCTGGGCAAAGATAGGGAAATCAAGTCTTTAAAAAACAAACAACCATATGAATAATACAGGAATAAGAATATTTTTTTGAGTTAATTACTTTGGTAACATTTTCTTATTAAGTAATTTGGAAAATTGTTTCATTTCTCTTTTTGCTGTTAGATTCAACTGAAGTGAAAGAGAGATGGGGGGAGGGGGGCTGGCTCCCTCCCACCACTCCTATCTACTGTAGCTTTCTTTACAAAGAAAGATGGGGTTCTTAACCTAAGGTCTAGAAACTTGTATTTAAAATATGTTGATAATTGTGTTTTAATATAGCTGTATAGAATAATACGTGATGATTATATAATTTCCATATACTTGATTTTCTTTCTAATCCTATTACTTTATGCATTTAAAAACATTCTTGAGAAGTGTCTATAGGCTGTACCACATTGCCAGAGGTATACATTACTCACACACACACACACACACACACACACACACACACACACACACACAC
>NW_027187347.1:2143999-2167801 GCF_028583685.1 Petaurus breviceps papuanus
ACACACACACACACACACACACACACACACACACACACACACACACAGGACCCCTGACAAGCCATTCTACTTTTTAATCAAAACCTTTTGCTACTTCCAAAAATTAAAAACATTCCAGATGTTTGGTATAAAATAAACTTCACGTGCTTTCTACAACTCTCCAGGCTGTTGTTCATGCATAGTTAATATAAAATAATGTTTTATTCTCCAACACATACATTTATATGAATTTTCTAATTATGCTGGTATCTTTTGACTGTATTTGCATTATGAAACAAAACTGTACAATTTTTCAAAAATAGGCCACACATATTTTAGCAGCTACCAAAACTTTAACTTTACCTGAGTTGGCTATCTCATGGCAGTTAACATGCATCAGCTAAGAAAGTACCAAGCAGCCAACGATGGGTCACAATTTCAATTTTATTGAAATCTTAAATTACGTATAGCCTCAGTTCAATTAGAGTCTACTCATTGTACGTGCCAGTTTGCATGGCCAACACTCAGTGTAAGTTAGGTCCATTTCTTTGAATGTATACTATGACAAGGCAGATATATACGGATTTCAAAAATTATCCTTTATAATCCTAGTTATTAAGAGACAGTACGGTGTAGTGAAAAGTATATAATGGTCTTAAATTTACTAGCATTATCTACTCTGGTTGCCTGTTAAGGTAGATAGATCCTTGGACCTGGAGTTAAGAAGACTAGATTTCCAATCTAGCCTCAGATATTGTATTAACTTTGTGACTGTGTACAAGTCACTTTAAAAAATATATATGTATAGAACACATTTTACAAATATGAACACATTTAATACTCATACCAACCCTGTGAGGTAAATCTATGGGCCTCAGTTTCTTCATCCATAAAATGGGGATAATAACAGCACTTTCCTCCCAGGATTGTTAATGAAGATCAAATGAGATAATATTCATAAAGCACATAGTATAAAGCTTAGCACGTAGTAGATACTTAATAAATGCTTGTTTCATTTCTTTATCTATAAAATGTGGGTAACAATACTTGCACTACCTACCTTCAACAGCCTATTGTGAGTATCAAATGATAAAACTGTATTTGCAAGTGTTTTTAATGATAAAGCATTATATAAATAATAAACACATTAATTAACACTTTCCAAATTTTTGTCTTTCCATTTCTTCCTTCCTTCTCCCTCCTCCTCCCTCCCCAAGACAACAAACAATCTGATATAGGCTGATATAGATTATACATGTACAATCATGTTAAACATTTCCACATTAGTCATGTTGTGAAAGAAGAATCAGAACAAAAGGGGAAAACCACGAGAAAGAAAAAGCAAAAGTGAAAATAATATACTTTGCTCTACATTCAGATTCCATAATTTTTTCTGTGGATGTGGATAGCATTTTCCATCATGAGTCTTTTGGAATTGTCTTGGATCATTGTATTGTTAAGAAGAGCTAAGTCTATCATAGTTGAACCTTGCACAATGTTTCTGTTACTGTGTCCAGTGTTCTCCTGTTCTGCTCACTTCACTCAGCATCAGTTCACGTAAGTCTTTCCAGGTTAAACAGTTTTTTTTAAAGAAATGCTTTTAGGACAGACACATCCCTTACCAAGTAATGGGAAAAACTGGCAGTGGTTAGGTGCTGCTGGATTGGCTGCATATTACTGGAAGTGGTTCCCCTTCAGAGAGAGCTTATGACGTGACCAAGATGCCAAAGTAGATTAAAAGACCCTCTATGGGCAGCATTCACAGGAGCTGCACACTAAATATGTTAATGACAGAAAATTGAACCAATGGCTGAGTCATGGGGATTTGTTTACAGGAACAGTGATTCCGGTCTAGGTCATCATCACCAGAAATTACAGAAAGGTTTTATCCTTAAGGAAGGATGATTTACTGATCAATGCAGATTATGTAAGGAAACAGTAGAACCTGTGCAATGTAGCACTGTAGATTGCAAAAATTTAGTGCCTACTTAGCAAGACCTGGTGGCCAAAGTAATTCTGCAAAGTTCAGTGTCTTTCAGAAACTAAACTAATGGGGCACACATTCCTGTATTACAAATAGAGACTCCAAAATATCCTTGAGAAATCAATAAATGAACTGTATTAGAACCAAGGCATTATCAGATTCTACATTGAGTCAGACCAATTAAAGAATACATTAAAAAAATAGATAACCTCATGCCAAATCTTTAAACTGTAAGGAAGGGAAAAAAAACTTTCAGAATATAGAAATGTGATGGAAAAAGTCAAAACCACATGAAAATAGGAAGATGCTTTCAGTGACACAACTGAAGATGAGTTTATATCTCAGTATATTTATTCATTTACAAAAAGCAGTGATTTTATCTACCTAGGCAATGATAGTAAGAATATCAAACATAAAGCATTAATAGCAGGATAGTGACCTGTTCCAGAACAGTTTCCATTTGAACTTAAATAATAAGGACTGAAATATTGCTATGATTATATCTATGATTATCTGAAATTTACATAGTGCTTTAAGCACTACAAAGTTATTTCTGTTGTTACAGTTACCACTTCATTGAATGATGATGTATATTTGATATTTAAAATAAAGGGCACAGAGCAAGCTGAGGACCATAAGAATTTTTTGAATGAATATTAAAAGAACAGTTTTTCTAAATGTAAACACTTAGAATTTTAAGGACAGAAATGACGAGGAGGGGGGTGCTGGGAGGAGGCTAGATACTTGATCTCCATTATATGATAGCCATCCAAGAACAGGAAGAACTTGAAGGACTGAAAAATAAAAGGAACAAAAATTTAGTTTAGAATATAAGGTCCTGTTACACCTTCCTATCTTCTTAAATCTTCTTAAAAAAAACTTCCTACATCCTGATAACAGAGTAGTGTTATACCAAACAAGTAGTTCTATGATCTAACCATTTATTAAAGCACAAATAAGTGTTCTTATTATAAAGAAATGAAACTTATCTCTTTATTTTCATAATTTAAAAATACTCACTAGAATTTTAAATGGAAACTTTTAGAACTAACATATGAATGACTTAAACCTTTTTTTTACTTTGCCTCAGTTTCACCATCTATAAAAATCATTTTGACGCCACTTCTAATTTTTAATTCCATTATTTTGTTAAAGTATTTTTTAAGATTTGTTTACTTTACTGTTATAAAGATCCATGGTTTCCTGTCATGAGAACAATTCCTCTATGTAGGTCTCATACCTTAGAATAAAGCAGCTTGGTGGTAGAGTGGATAGCATGGTCTACCTTGAGTCAGGAAGACAAGTTCAAATCCAACCTCAGACACCCAACTTTCAGTGTGATCCTGGGAAAGTTACTGAACCTCAGTTTCCTTGACTATAAAATAGGGATAATAATGACATCTACCTCACAGGTTGGTTGTGCAGCTCAAATAAGAAAGCATTTATAATACACTTAGCATAGTGCCTGGTACATAGTTGATACTTAATGTATGTTTCCTTTCTTAGTAGAAGTTCTTCATGAGTTCCTAGATCTGAAAAAAGTACATCATGTCTTTGGATGCTCTCAATATTTACTTATGTTGTCCTTTGATAACAGAAATACAACCTGTTGCTGCCTTGAACTCAATGTCTTTTTGTCTTGGTAGGACCTAGTTTAATTAGTACATGAGGAAATCTTAGGATAGGCAATGGAGTGAGAAGTGATGAGAAAAATGTAAGAGTCTTTCCCTATGCTAAGCCAGATTTTGTAATCCAACGTAGTAAAAGATTACTTACCTTTTTTGAGGGAAATAAGCATTCTTGCAACCTGATAACCATTTAGGAACTTACCAGAGCATTAAATGATAGATTAGTGCTGAAATACTAGGTGGTACAGTGGATGGAGACCAAGCCTGGAGTCAGGGAGATTCATCTTTCTGAGTTCAAATCTGGCCTCAGATAATTATGGTTTTAAACTTGATGAAGAGATAAAGAGGGCTTTGGATTTGTAGTCACGGGAAATCTGTTCAAATCCCATCTCCACCATTCACTCCCTGTATAACTGGGGGCAAGTCTCTTGAACCCTCTGAGTCTGAGTTACCTCACCTGAACATGCAGGGGGATGGATCTGACAGTCTGAACGTTGCATTGTTTAACGTCCTTAGTTTTTGTAAAGCTTTTTGGTGAAGCGAATTTATTCTGACTTTCAGTTCTAAGGAGAACACATTTTTGCCATCTACTTGTGTGGTTCTGAAAGCTCTGTATCAGTTCTAAATGTCATGTAAAACAACCAGGCTTTCTAGTAAGAAGAAGAAGAAAAACGGGCATTTATATCATGCTTTAAGGTTTATGAAGCGCTTTACACCATCTTGATCCCTACAGTAACTCTGGGAGGCAGATTTCACAGGTGTTTTTGGTAGCTTCTGATCCACTGTAGGAATCAGATTTGTTTCAAAGGGGAGAGACATGCAGATAGGAAGATGTTCCTGTCCTCTGGAATTATAAGGGTGCTATCTGAAAGGAATACAAAATTGCTTTTAAAGTCATTAAGGATAGGATGTATTGCCTTCTTGTATTCTGTCCAGATCAATAGTCCGATTTGATTCCAGAAACTAGATTTCTGTGTCTAATTAGAAGCACAAGATAAATAGAATCAAAGGTCTAGAACTACACAAGACCTTAAAGGCCATCTCGTTAACCTCCAGATTTTACAGGTGAATAAACTGAGGCCCAGAGAGGCTAAGTCACCTGTCCAAGGTCACACAAGTAGTTAAGTGGAAGATCTGAAATTCAAACCTAGGTACTATGATTTTTAAGTCTGGCCCATGTTGTGCTATGGTTCTCCATCACTTACTTGCAAGAAACCTTTTCTTACTCTGCTTAGTGGTGTAGTTTAGGATTATACATTTGATAGCCAAGTTTAGTATCAATATTGTTCTAGCATAGGAACATCTGCATTTCTTGTTCTTCTCTTCTAGAAACCCAGAGCTTTGTTCTACTGCATTCCCTCCTCCCACTATGTACTGTAGGAAAAGGAAGAGAGCTCAGAGAATATTTTTTAGGGAAAATCCTTTTACTTCTCCTCATGGCACCACTTGCAGGGAAGAAGGAGGTCAGCAACTTCTTGTAGAAGTAGAATACTTCTCTTCTGAAGCAAAAGCAGAGAATGTGATTGACCCACATTCTCAGGGGGAAATGAGCAGAGCAGGTAAAGCCACAGAGACCAGATTCATCTTCTTTGTACCCCCTATGTTTATGTACTGAAATTCAGCCGAGTCAGAGATTTTTAAGGGCAAAGGATGGCCTTTGCAGATGGCACCTACACAGTTAGGGTCAGTAGTGAAGATTTTGGCATAAGAAGTGTTGGTTGGTGAGTACATGTGAACTATCAGGTTTCCCTAAGTCAGGTTTTGCAAAAGCTGGTCTGCTGACCACTTCTCTTCCCCTCCCCCAATATACTATTATCATAATAATAATTAGTAAAACTAATTTTTCTCTGATCATTTTCTGTCAGAAGCTTACAAACTCTTGGAGAGGCAACTTGAGTGATCTTAATTCTTTAGGGTAGGTGATTTCTAAAGAGAAGAGAGACTGTGGGGAATTAGGGAAATACCTTGAATGTCTGATGTCTATTTTGTGTTTTACTCAGTTTCTCAGTTTTGCATATTATTCCCTAGAGAGAGATACCTTATTCCTTCTCTAAGATCTAATTTTTTTTTATCATTGCAATCAAAATTGAGTTTAGCAGTTTTCTCTAGAATGTAAATCGAGTTGATAAGGCTTGGGGGGGGGGGGGGGGGGGCGGGTAGGACAGATTTACACCATGCACTGGGATTTGTCCTCTGAGGGGTTATGAGGGGGAAAATAGGTGCTTTTATTTACAGAGTTGGAATTGAATGGTTGTGCATGCCTGTAAAATATTTCACGCTTAAACACACAGTGGAATAAAAATGTCTTATAACTTAAGAAACAAATATTGGAAAGGTATACTCAGTATGTCAAATATTTTTAAATCTTGATGGATATTTTGCTTTACTTAAATTTAGCTCTTGCAGACTTGTTTTAATTATTTGGGGGGGTTATTTTTTTATATGAGAACACAACTCATTATCATAGCTTCTTTGATTATTGTAGGATAGAAATTAGGAAATGTAATCTTTAATATTTATGCAGTTTGTTCTTTTCCCATTTGGCTTGTACAGCACGTCTGGGCAATTCTCACTTTTGTTTTTAGTCAGATGTCTGACCACATCATTTTGTGAGAATGCCTGAATACTGTCAGAATATTTAATAGAGAAATAGACATTATAAAAAATATGTAGAATAGAAATCATATGTTAAACAATATATTTTTATTTCTACCACATTTTCTTTAGAATTATTTTATTTTTTAAAAAAATCTATATTCTGGAATTCTAATAAGATGTGACAATTACTTTGTAAGTTGTAAATTAAATTGGTCTTAGAAGAATTAAGTTAATTTAATAATTGGATTATAAATTCATGGCAGTGTTTTTTTTAATTATCATCACCATTTAACTATAGAATTCACTTACAAAGGTGACTAATCTAAAGACAGGAAAACTAGTTAAAAAGAAGAAAATGCTATTATGTACAGGTTTTCAGGTGTGTTTGATAAAAAAGACCTTGAAAAATCTTGCCCAGTTTTTTAAAGCAGTTATTTTACAAATATAGTCTGATTAGTCTGACTTCATAAATTTTTAATATCTCATTAGTGAAAGATATGTATTATAGAATTCTAAGTTGTAAAAAGAAATCCACAATTTATTCTAAATTTCCAGGAGTACACAAATAAATTATCAATGGCAGATTTATATGTGTGAGTATGTACACATATACACACACATACACATACACACATGCATATATAAAATCTCTTTTTGGTTGCATTTATTGTTAAAATTATGCTTTTGCTATGACATGAAGCATATGTTCAGAGTTTGAAAAATTAATTGTTATTCCTGGCTTTATTTATCCCTGCCATAATAATGACTGATATAGTTACCTTAATTACTAAAAGATCATATATTCTCTCCTATGAGAGAGTGCTAGTGTGAAAAGTCATATTAAACTTTTTGTATTTCCTTTAAAATGTAAGAAGTCTCTTTATTTAAGACTTGGATGCTAAAGGTAACTAATATATTTGTTGAAGAGGCACTTGGATAATTTTTAGATTTCTGCCTAAAATTCATTCTCAAATGTGATTCAAGGAAAGTTGATGAATTTAGTATTTATAAAAATGTAGCATATAAGCATATGCACATATACTTGAATATATATAAAGTGTATTTTCTTTTTGGTTGGACTTGGAACTTTATTGATGTGAGGAACTCCCAGTAGAGAAACTCCCTTCTGGTTCAAATCAGTGACTGCTCAATTAATCAGTAAATAGACATTTATTTTTATTTTTTAATTTTTTTGCTTTTTTATCAATAGGTATTTATTACGTACTTACTATGCGCCTGACACTGTGATAAGAGTTTTTCAAATATTATCTCCTTTGATCTTCACAACCATGCTTTGAAGTAGACACTATGCTCCATTTTACAGTTGAGGAAACTGAGGAAGGAAGCATAAGTCAGAGATTTCAGACCTGCAATAAATAGTCCCCCAAACTTCTCAGGGTAATAAATTAACATGTAATTAGGCAATGTTTAACAAAACAAATAAAAATACAGTATAAATAACTTTAATTTGTGGTTATTTAAATCAATATACATCCCACAGCAATCCATTTTTATTCAGGTTTGACACCATTGGGTTAAGAAACCTGTCCCAGAACACTGCTAGTAAGAGTGAGGGAGTCTGGATTTGAACTAAGGTCCTCCTGACTCCAGGGCTGGTACTCTATGCCACCTAGCCTCCCCAAGAGACAGGATTTCAATTCATGTGCTTCCTACTCCGAAGTCCAGATTTGAACCAGTATGGCATGTGACATCTTTCACTCACAGATTAAGTGATAAGTGACAGTCACATAGCCTGCATTTGTCAAGAGGCAGTACTCAAACTCAGGATTTGGTGATGCTCATCATGAATCAAAGAGACCCTATAGTTTTTGGAATATGGAGTGGTTCATTTTAAATAATTTTGAACAATTGTACAAAGATGCAGATTTAATGTTTTCTGAATTTTTAGTGAATCTATGAATTTAAGGAAAGCTAAAATTATACTCACCAATAGTTAAATATGGATGATACATAATCTACCTATTTCTAAGTCTAGAACTAACTTATGTAATTTTCCCCCTTATAATTATTTGAATATGTACTCCATAAAAAAAATCATAGTAGATTTGGAAGACATTTAATGACTAAACTATTGGGTTGTCTGAAAAACAAAATCCTAATTTAACATCCTTCTGATAATAAAGTCAGTCACTTAGTGTTATTCAGCTGTGCCCAACTCTTCATGACCCCATTTAGGATTTTCTTGGCAAAGGTACTGAAATGGTTTGGCCATTTCCTTTTCTAGCTCATTTTATAGATGAGGAAACTGAGGCAAACAGGGTGAAGAGACTTGCCCTGGATCACACAGTTACTAAGTGTCTGAGACTGGATTTGAACTCAGAAAGATGAGTCTTCCTGACTCCAGGGCCCAGCACTATCCACTGGTGCTGTCTAACTGCAGTAAGCATATATTAAATGCCTACTATGTGCCACAAATGGTACCAAGCGTTGGGGAAACAAAGAAAAACATTAGGCAATTCCTACTCTCAAGGAGTTCAGAATGTGTGTATAGAATTTATTTTCTGAAGAGGTGGTCATACTTTATATAATACCCATGGCAAGTAACATTTAATTAGTTAATTAATTGTGTTTCTCGGTAGCCTTCAATTGTCTAAGCTAATTACCTGTTATGTTTAAGGTTGTATTCTGATACAAATTATTTATAACCTTCATGTGTCATTTCATAAGTGTTGTCATTTTATAAACCTTGAATTTCAAACAAGGAAACTAAGCTCATCAAATCTTGTTTTGTTTTTTCCCTAGTGTTAATACCTGTCTGATTGTTCATTTATTCTACAAATATGTATATCTAGAATGGTGCTTGGTTCCAGAAGTGATACTAAAGGATTTGAGATGTGGCACAGTGTATAGAGCATGGGCCCTGGAGTTAGGAGGACTTGAGTGCAGATCTGCGTCGGACATTTGACACTTTTTAGCAGTGTGATCCTGCCCAGGTCACTTAACCCCGATTGCCTTGCCAAAAAACCAAACCAAACTAAAAAGCCCCTTAGTCCTCCAGGAATTACAGATGTGAGTCTTGCCGCCTAGGAGTTTCTAGTCTAGTTGAGGGGGCATAGTAGATTCATTAAGGCTGAATTAACAACAACAATGGAGGTCAGCAGAATTATCAGCAATTGCCTTTCCTGACTTGTTAAGAATTGTTAATTTCTGTAGCTCATTAGGGTTAACAAAGTGCTTTAAGTATGGTATCTGGTTTTATCCTCTTAACCACCCTGTGGGATAAGTGCTATTCTTTATCTCTATTTTACAAATGAGAAAACTGAGCCTCAGTAAAGATAATCTAGGGTCTTGTAACTGATAAATGCCTGAGGCAAGATTTGAACTCAGGCCTTCCTGTATTTGCATACAGGCCTTCATAACTCAGTAACCAGCTCTATCCACTCTTCCCTCTAGCTGCACATGATGACTAATGGTTAATCATTAATGTTTATACAGTTTATAGAAAATATCCTCATAAGATTGTTATTAATCTTACTGTACAAATGTGGATTTTCCAAAAATGGAAGAGCTTATCAGTAATTTGGTAAGGGGTTATCTTAGGATATAGGATGCCTATGCTATCTTCATATAAGTTTTTATTGTAAATTGCTCTCTTCAAAATGATAATTTATTGTCATTATTCTTTAAACATTTTAAGACTATATTGGATGACTTGAAACCATATTATAAGGTGAGAGCATTGTTGAAATGTAAAATGTATAATTTTGATTATTTTAAATTCAAATTTTCTTGTATAATTAAAACCTATGCAGCCAAGAATAGAAGAAATGCAGAAATTGCGGGGGGGGGGGGAGGATAAACTTTCATAGACAATCTCTCAGATAGAATGTGATTGGTTTGGAAGATTGCTGTGGTGCAGGGAATGATGAACTGGTTGATTTAGAAAAACATGGAAAGACTTGGATTTAGGAAGGAAGATGCTATTCACTTTCAGAGATATAGATGACAAGTGGAAATAAGCATAGTATGATCTTACACGTATGTGTATAAGTACATATGTGTATATATGTGCATGTTTATAGATATCTGTGTGTGTATATAATATTTCCACACTTTTTTTCCCACACTTAATTTTGTCTTCTTGGGGAGGGGGAAAAATAAGCAAAAAGTGAACAGTAGAGAACCAAAAGAAAACGTACAAGGAAGCAAAGAGAAGCTGCCCAGCTTTGAAAACAATGTGTAGTATTTAATATATAGCTTTTCTTGAAATGAAAATTTATTGCTTTATATGGAATCCTGTCTTATGTTCTGCTGTGTACATAGCAATTTTTTTCTTTTCTTCTTTTGTATTTGTTTAAAATAAATTTAAAAACTTAAGACAATTGGAAATTTAAGATCTATCATATATTAACTCTTTCAGGGTGTAAGCCATGCTTGAGACCTGAATTCTAGTATCATTTTTGCCACTAACCAGGTATGTAGCTTTAGAGAAGACACTTAACGTTTCACATCATCCTCAGTTTCATTATTTGCAAAATGAGAATTTCAGACCAAATGATTTCTTATGGCCCATTTAACTCCATGTTCTATCATACCATGATTCTTAGTGTGAATACGTGTATACTGGCAAACTTTGTCAGTAAACATTCTTTAAGGAACTGCCACTGTGTGAAGCACCTGTAGTAGGTCCTGGGGATGTATAAACACAAGCAGAACAGTCTAGGTCATCATGAAGGAGCGTCTATGCTGACGAGGGAGACAGCATGTTGTACCTTGAGGAGGAGTCACCAACAACTGGGGGGACCAGAAAAGTCTGACGCATAAAGATGATGCTTGAGTTGAATCTTGAAAGAAATCAGAAAGTCCTATCAGTCAATTAGTCCAACAGGCATTTATTAATTGCCTACTGTGTGACAGGCACTGACTCTGCTAAGCTCTGAGTATACAGAGGCCATGTGTTGTTGTTCAAATATGTGACCCCATCTGAAATTTTCTTGGTGAAGGTATCGGAGTGGTTTTCCATTTCTTTCCTGCTCATCATGCAGCTGAGGACACTGAGGCAAAAAAGATTTAAGTAACTTGCCCAGAGTCACACAGCTAGTAAGAGTCTGAGGCCAGATTTGAATTGAGGAAGATGAGTCTTCCTGATTCCATACCCAAGGGTCTATCCACTGAGCTAGAGAACCTATAGAGAGATAGGCAAAAAGCATCCCTACTTTCAACATGCAAACTGTGGACAAACAACATATATGCAAGATCAATTGAAGATTAAAGTAGGGATTTTTTTGTTTGTTTATTTTTTGTTTTCCTCTTCTCTACCATCTGCATTTAGATCTAGAGAAATACTCTGTAATGTGGAGTTGACCTTGGGTTGTCAGGGACTAAGCTAGTGAATGACAGATTTTGGTTGGCCTACCAAGAAGATGAAAAGGTTTTAGGGACTGTAGCCTTGGAGATTGTGTAGAGGATTTTTGTTTTTGCTAAATCCGCCTTGATGTTTATATTGTACCCACTCAAATAATTAATCAGTAAAGATTTATTAAAGCACCTGCTGTATCTCAGGCATTATGCTGAACTCTAGAGATACAAAAAAGAAGCGAAAAACAGTCCCTGTCCTCAAGGTATTTACAGTCTAGTGGATTATAAGTAATTAAGATTAATCTAATGCTAATAAATATATACTGAGCAAGCTGTATGCAGGATAAATAGGAAATAATGAATAAAGGGAAGGCAAGAGAATGAAGTAAGTTTGGAAAAGGCTTCAATTAGATTATAAGTTTCCATGAGAAAAGAATCACATTTAGAATTCTTTAGTGTCACTTTAAGAACCCAGCACAGTTCTCTATATAGCTAAAAATATACTTGTGCAGTAAATGATCACTTCTCTGATTCTGATTATAAGAAAATGCAACGTTTGATTTGTGCTACCTTATCCTTGTGTAAAATACAATTTCTCTAAAATGATACCTGTGTGCCATTTGTGTGCTAGTAATTTATCTCAGACCACAACCTATAAAAAATTTTTTTATTTAAAAATTTTTTTTGAGGTCTAAATTCTTTTCCTCCTTCCCTCCTACTCCTCTCCTCCCTAGTGAGAAGGCAAGCAATATGATATCAATTATACATGAGAACACAATCTTTACCTTAAAGGTATAATTAGCCTTGATAATAGAAGTCTCCGTAGAATTTTTTGGCTACAATAATTCAAGAGAAACATTCCCTTGAGGTATAGAAGGATCATAGGATTTAGTACTAGAAAGGGTCTTTTGGTCATTTAATTCAGTCTTTTCATTTGATAGGTGGAAAAAATGAGGACCAGAAAGTCATACGTAACTTGCCCAAGTTTTGGGTAGAGGTTTTGGGATTCAAACAGGCTTCCTTACTCCAAATTCAATATTCTTTGTTCTACATGAATAATCCCAGATTATATTCTGCATTGGTGGAAATTTGCCCATATGAAGTTATACATCTCTGAAATATCAGAAGTATAAAAATGTCCTAAAACCACTATTTCTCATGTAAAATATTCTCTGACAAATTTTTCAGATTTGGAACTTTTTGTTTTGATTATCTAGACCAGAGGTGTCAAATTTGTGGCCCAGAGTGTACCTCAGCCAGATTAAAATGTAACTGAGAAATGGTTAACAAAATAAATAAAAAAAAAACAATACTATAGAGATGATGTTAATTTGTGGTTTTCTCAGGCAATATGCAGCCTGCAGAAATCTGTTTCTATTTGACACTACTCACCTAGACCAGTGATTTCCAAACTTTTTGGTCTCTAGATCTCTTTAAACTTTTAAAAATCATTGCCCCTGCCTATCCCCCAGAACTTTTGCTTATGTGGGTTATATATATCAACATTTACCATATTAGAAATTAAAAAGTCTTAGTATTATTATAGCAATAGTTTTCACTTCAGTGATACCCTAAAAGGATCTCAGGGACCAGGCTTTGAGAACCACTGATCTAGACATATTTAAATACAAAGGTATAGAGTCTTAGTGCAATTTTAAGCTTAATGAGCAGAAAACTTAAAACTGCATTAAGACTTTTATTACTTGTTGTATTTTGGAAAGTTTTCTTTGTTTTTGCTTTTATCTTTTGCAGGGCAGTGGGATTAAGTGACTTCCCCAAGGTCACACGGCTAATAAGTGTTAAGTGTCTGAGGCCATATTTGAACTCAGGTCCTCCTGACTCTAGGGCTAATGCCCTATTCACTTTGCCACCTACCTACCCTGGAAAGTTTTCTTTTCAATGAAGTGATAGCATTGGCAGTTCATTAAAGAAATGTTTGGGTAATTATCAAAAGATTTAATAGAAAAATGTCAAATAATCTGAAGAAATGATTTTGTAAAAATATGGGCAGCTTTCAACTTAAGTGGTTTCCAGGGTAAATGTGCCTTATATCTGATTTAATTCCACAAGATATAGTCAGTGTTTACAAAGCTCAATGTATTTAGGTAATTGATTTTTTTAAAGGCCTAGAGAGTTTATTGTTTTTATTGAGTATATAAATAGTCAAAATATTGACTATTTTAACAGTCATTGATAAGAGTTTTTGTCTTTTGTAGAGGATGGGAATAATATCAATTAAGTAGTCATATACCATAACTCATATCCATAAAAATTCTAAACTGTGTATTCTAATTATAGGATTCCTTTAGAAACCAAACATCAGTAAAAAATGGTGTGCCTTGTCCTAATTTTTTTCAATTGTCTATGTAGAAAATAGTTACTTCTTAATCTATTTATTAAATATTTTATTATTGTATATTAAAATCAATGGTATATATAATAAACGTATTTTTTTTTTACTATACTAATGAAATGGTCTAGTTTATGGCATTTTTCAGATACCTGGTTAAAAAAATAGAATTTTTCGGGGTGGCCAGGTAGCATAGCAGCTCCAGTGTCGGGATGACCTGGGGATCAAATCCGGGCTCAGACACTTAGCACCCACCCAGAAACAGCTGGCCGTGTAACTTTGAGCAAGTTACTTAACCCCGATTGCTTAAAAAAAAAATAGAATTTTTCTATCTATACTGTATTTGATAGAAATCTTTCTGTAATATCTTACACACTTATATGCTTTCTTAACAGTAAATTTCCTTAACTTTTTAAATTAAATGTCAGCATCATAAACCTCAGTTAGTGTACTTGTATCTTGTAATATGTGTAGGGTTATTTGCCCTAGAAATAAATGGCACAAGATTGGTTACTTTTATTTCCTAGATCTCCTTTGTATAGTTTTTCTGTCTCTTCTTTGATTTAAGTTGACACTACTCACTGTGAGTTTCTTGGCCTTAATATTTCTCTTACCTTCCAATTTGTTGCTTTTAATCCATTGTGACCTATGAATCCATATACCCCACTTATTGAATAAAATATGAGTCAATTTGTTCTGATTCAGGTGCTGATGACCTGCCTTGTAGTTTTCAATTCATGAGCTTTGTTACAGCTGTTTAGGTAGTTGGAGATTTTTTTTTTATTTCCATGTTTAAAGCTACATTTTAATGGGTCGTGTTCTTTAAGACACAGTTCTTTCAATATATTTATATCTTTAAACTGCAGACTTCTGGAGCAGAACATAACTTTAGAGATTTATTTAAACTCCTTAAAGATAAAGAAATAATACTGCTTGTAATTACAGTTTTTTGATGTCTAATGTAAACTGTAATGATAGCTAACATTTATAAAGTGCTTTCTATGTGCCAAGCACTTTGCTAAGCGCTTTATAATTATAGCATAACATACATGATAAATTGGTTTTAAGAAATTTTGGAGAAACAAGAAAATTTTAAATAAATTAATTCTTAATCATTTGTATTATATGTATATCTTGTAGCTTAAGAGTCTTAAGGTAATTGCTTTACAACTTTTTTTGACTTATACTAGATCAAGTTGACTGTTGGAAACAGGTAGAGATGTTAACTCTGGCAGAAAATTCACATATCCTAATTTATGGCTATATCATAGGAGTAAAAATAGTCTGATTTGAAATAAATTTCAGTTATAGAAAGTCATTGATTTCATAAAACAACAGTTCTGATTTCTAGAAACATATCTTTATTTTTTTTGAGTTTTTTTAAAAATAAACTTTAATTTATTAATTTGTTTCCTTTTAGTTTACAGGATTCAATTCCACAATTCCTTGAATTTCACATTTTGTCCCCCTTCCTCCCCTCCCCCCCATGGCGGCTTATTATCAAGTATAGGATCTGTAAATACTTTCACATTATACAATGGTCAGGTTATAAGGATGGATTGTACCAGCTGGAATGAAAAATGGTAAAGAGGACATAAAATCAAATAAGAGAACGAAAAAGATCAGGTATTTTGCTTCCACCTGGATATAAATTTAGTTCTTTCTAGTTCTTTCTCTGGATGCACATTTTTCTCTCCATTATGCGTCTTTTGGAATTGACTTATATCCCTGTATTGTTGAGAAGAGTCCAGTCTATCAAAGTTGGTCATCACACATACATTGTGTCTGTAATTGTGTACAAATTCCTCCTGGTTCTACTCTTCTCACTCAGCATCAGTTCTTTTAAGCCTCTCCAGGTAAATATGAAGACCGCCTGCTCCCCGTTTCTTATGGCGCAATAGTATTCCATAACATGCATATACCACAACTTGTTCAGCCATTCCCCAATTGATGGGCACCCCCTTAATTTCCAATTCTTTGCCACAACAAAAAGAGCTGCTATAAACATTTTTGTACATATGGGTCTTTCTCCCATTTCTATGATCTCTTTGGGGTATAACCCTAGGAGTGGTATTGCTGGATCAAAGGGTATGAAAGTATTTATAGCCCTTTGGGCATAATTCCAGATTGCTCTCCAGAAAGGCTGGATCAGTTCACAACTCCACCAACAATGCATTAGTGTTCCAGTTTGCCCACATCCTCTCCAGCATTTGTCATTTTCCTGTTTTGTCATCTTAGCCAATCTGACTGGTGAGATGTGGTACCTCAGAGTTGTTTTGATTTGCATTTCTCTAATCAATAGTGAATTAGAGCATTTCTTCATGTGCTTATAGATAGCTTTAATTTCTTTCTCCGAAAACTGCCTGTTCATATCCATTGACCATTTATCAATTGGGGAATAGAAACATATCTTTATGTTTCAGTGGATTTGCTATCTTATTAACATGGGTATTCCCTCCAGTGACACGGATCCATAGACATTTAACCCATCCGTAGGCAGCCTAGATCATGCAGCTCTTACCCAGGTACCTTCTTAAGTTTTCCACTGGTAATTTATCCGACCTCTCTTATCTCTGTTTTTTGTTTTCCAATCATGCTTTTTTTGGTAATACCCCTTATATTTCAAAATTCTTTGTTTGCAATTCATTGTGACTTATTTATTCCCACCATGCAATCTTTGCCCTTTGGGTGAAGGATAACTTGATAAAAATTATTTTGTTATCTACTACATTAAACGATAATGTGAATGAGGCATAAGTAGTTCTAATGTGTGAATATTTCTTTATTTCTCCTTTTCCCTTTATAAAGCAACATCACACTCAAATTGGCTTTGGGACTTTGGACAGCTCACTTGGCTGTAGGTGACTCCCTTAAATCTATAAATTGCAGAGAATGTACCAATTTTCATTGATTGGAGGGAGCTTCCTCTCCTCACACAGGAATCCTTTTACCAATGTAATCAGAAGTCTAAAACCTAACCCTAGCCAATCACACACCTAATAGAAGAAAATAAGGAGGTATCAGTCCATTTTTAAAGACATCTATGCTGGGGGTGTTTGTACAACTACAATCTAAAAACAGTCTGAATGGGCCTGGAATAGAAAAGACCTGAATTCGAATCCATCCTTAGATATTTATTACCTGTGTGACTTTGGGCAAGTCATTTAACCTCCATCTGCTTTACTTTCTTCCACTATAAAATGAAGAGAATTATAGCACCTATCTCACAAGATTTTTTATGAATCTCAAATGAGATAACATTTGTGAAGTCTTTAGCACAGCTCCTGGCATATAGTAGATATTATATAGATGCTAATTATTATTGCTATTCAATCTGCATTGGCTGAGGAATTTCCTTATGCCAATGAAATCACATTTCTCAGCTAAAATTTTGTGTAATATAAGGGGAATGAATCACATGTGCACATGAATGTACTCACATTTAAAAATACTGAACAAAAGAGGTCAGTAACCGTCAAGCTTAATGGCATTCAGAAGTCTCAGATTTAATTTCACTTTGTGAATTTAGACCTGTAATTTTTATGGTATAGGGGTTCTGGGGTAAGGGAGCTTCCTCCACCAAAACAGGTAGATACTAATCTTTTCTGTAACTTATCTTTGAGGATTGCCTAGAGCACTGAGAATGATGGCATTAAAAAAAAAATGTCTACTATTTGCCAGGCACTGGCTAAAGACTTTACAAATACCATCTCATTTCCTTCTTACCATAACCTTGTGAGGTAGGTGCTATGAGGCTGAGAAATGTTAAGAGACTTGGCAGGGGTCACAGCCCCAGAGTTCTCTGCCCTGTGGTGCAGCCGAGCTAACCCTAACGACTTATCCAGAGTCATAGAGCCAGTATGTGTCAGAGCTGGGACTTGAACCCGCGTTCTCTTGTCTTTGAGGCCATTTTCCATCCAGCACATTTTTCTGCGTTCCAGCTTTGTTGCTAGGGGACAGATTTCCTTTATAACTTTTAGAGGTTTTTATGAAATAGTAGAGGTCAAAGTTTTTATATATTTTTTTTGGAGTTCAGCAGTAAAACATTATTATATAAGTAGTTTCACTTAAAAAACTCCATACACTGTTCAAAATCTCAACTTATGAAACAAATACAAGTGTGATAATTCAAATTACAGAAAGATTCACCCACTTGATTTCTTTAATTAGTGGCCCTTTTCCTTGCCTAAGTGTTTATTGATGGCTTAGCAACTAACATGCTTGACCAGAGAAGCTGGAGGGAGGAGAAAATTAAAGCTAAGGTTTTAGGAGCTGCAGACAGTTGAAGATTAGCCAGAAACAAAGATTTCTGAAATTGCAACATAGCTCAACAACAGCACAATACTATTAATGTTAGCAGAGACAGGGACCGGTGATTTCATTGAGGGATAAGGAAGCGCTCTTTACCAATGCAGGCTGGCACCTTCTCTATGACCTCTAGCCTCAGTGGGTGGCTGGAAAAGATAAATGATTTGCTCAACATCTTGTAGCCAAGATGTGTCAGACTTGATCTCAGGTACTAGTCTTTGTGACCCTACCTGGGGTTTTCTTGGCAAAGATCCTGGAGTGGTTGCCATTATCTTCTTCATCTCATTTTACAGAGAAGGAAACTGAGGCAAACAGGATTAAATGACTTGCCCAAGGTCATAGTTAAATAAGTTTATGAGGCCAGATTTGAACTCAGGAAGAGGAGTCTTCTTGACTTCCAGGCCCAGATGATCTATTCACCATGCTACCTAGCTACCCATAAAGTGTTGCTCCTAGTGTAGCTAACGAGAAGCAAAATATTTAGGAAGTGTGTTCACAGGACCATAAAAATTTAATGCTGAAAGGAGCCTTAGAGATCACTTATCGGATATCCTCATTTCGTAGTACATA
The DNA here is from genome assembly GCF_028583685.1 of Petaurus breviceps papuanus. Taxonomy (NCBI): domain Eukaryota; kingdom Metazoa; phylum Chordata; class Mammalia; order Diprotodontia; family Petauridae; genus Petaurus; species Petaurus breviceps. The sequence continues at coordinate 2,162,736 of NW_027187347.1, forward strand.
ACCATGATTCCATAGACTTTTAGTCTCTATTTTGGAAATCGAAATTCATAAAAATTAATGACTTCATAAAATTTTGCTTATAACAAAAAAAGTGGAAACTTGTGAAAAATATCAGGTTATCTTACAGAAGAAAAATTCTACTTATAAAATAATTCTTTGCTGCCCTAAAATTATGTCATAGAGGAAGGCTGCAAACTAGGAGTTTGGGGGAAGAATCATTATCAAATGACCTTGTTGAACTGGGAGGTCATGGGTTAGTTAATTCTTTTAACACTATATACTAATAATTCACATTTATGTAATGTTTTCAGGTTTACAAAGCACTTTCTTTACAACATCCCTTATGAGGAAGGTAGTGTAAGTATTATTATTCTCATTTTATTGATGAGAAAAGTAATGTTCAAATAAAATGATTGACCCAGTAGTGTTCGAACTAGACTACTATATCCATAGGCAATGAGGTGTAGGGGAAAGAACACTGATTTTGGAGTAAGAGGCCCTCTATTCAAATTCTGGTTTGTTTGTTGTTGTTTTTAAATTGCTGCCTGTATGAGCTTGGAACATGAGCTTGATTTTCTAAGATGTTTAAGATTTAAATGGATGGAGTTGAGGGAAAAGAGCCTTATGGCAGGACAGTAGCATGAACAGTCATGACTGGGCATAGTGTGTAGGGAGGGTGGGGGGCATTGAAAAACCTTATCAGGATGGGACACTGGATTTGTTGGGTTCTAGGGGACAGGGAGAAGCATGGTGAAGATTTGCAGCATTTAACGTGTTTGGTGCAGGGTCTTAGGGATGGGAAACAGGGATGGCGAAAGTGGAGTGAGAAGAACATAGACCAAGGGTGGGGAACCTCCATCCTCAAGGCCACATGTGGTCTTCTAGGTCCTTGGGTGTGACCTTTTGACTGAGTTCAAGTTTTATAGAACAAAGCCTTTTATTAAGGGGATTTGTTCTGTGAAGTTTGGATTCAATCAAAAGGTTGCACTTGAGGACTTGGAGGGCCACATGTGGTCTTAAGGCTGTGGGTTCTCCACCTCTGACATAGACTAAAGGGAAACATAAGTGACTAAATAGAAATCATTGTCATAGTTGTGGGTTCTTGATACTAGAAGAAGTAGTGCAGTAAAATAATAATAATAATAATTTTACTTTGAAATAATTTTTTAATCCTGTCTCCATTTTTTTTTTTGCCTTATGGATTAAAAAAATATATGTACTTCATCAATTGACACAACTTGATGCTTGGAAATATTCTTAAATTCCAAATCTTAATGAGGGAAGAAGAGCAGGTATTAGAGGTGGCTAAGTTGGCACAGTGAATAGATCACCAGCCTTGGAGTCAGGAGGACCTGAGTTCAAATCTGGCCTCAGACACTTAACACTTACTAGCTGTGTGATCTTGGGCAAGCCACTTAATCCCAACTGCCCTGCCTTCCCCCCTCCAAAATGAAAAAAAAAAGAAGAGCAGGTCTTAGCAGAGAAGTATGTGAAAAATGCCAGCAAGGTGGCCTCCTTGTGCTTACTAAATCTAATTGGCAAATCTGAGATCCAAGCTCAAGCTTTCCTGACACTGCTTGGTACTCTTTCAGCTTGATTTTGGTCTTGAAGTTGGGCTAGGATTTATCACAGGCTAGACCAGGATTGGCATCCAAGGGAACCAAAACCTTTTTACCCCCTGTTTTTGTATGGCCTGCAAATTAAGACTAATTTTTGCATTTTTTAAATACAATAAAACTTTATTTAAGGTGTTTTTTTTTAAATTTAAGAAAATAAAATTTCAGAGTGGTAGAGAGGGCTTCCTGACCTGGGAGTTCCCTAGGCCAAATGAAATCATCATTCTAACCCCTCTTCCTATATAATTTACTAACTCCTTCTCCTTTTAGTTCCTTTGTATCAGTTCTTTTAGGGCAGCTAGGTGGTGCAGTGGATAGAATTCCAGCCCTGGAATCAGGAAGAACTGAGTTTAAATCCTTTCTCAGACACTTACTAAGCTGTGTGATCCTGGACAAGTCACTTAACCCTGTTTGTCAGTTTCTTCCCTTGTAAAGTGAGCTAGAGAAGGAAATGGCAAACCACTCTAGTATCTTTGCCAAGAAAACCCCAAATGGGTCACAAAGAGTCTGATATGGCTGAACAACAACAAACAAAATCTACTCTCTTGTGTCTTTTTTTTTTTTCTTGACTTGGTTAAATGTTTGGGCGTCATCCAAACATTGAGAAATAAAGATCTAGTTATCTGGTGCCCAAGGTAAGTGTTCAAATGCTAAAATACAATGGTTGAAGACATGACCACCTATTTTAGTCTTCCTAGCTGCCACAAACTCATCAATACTGTTTATCAATCCATTCAAACATTCCTTTCCGGCATAGTCTCCAGAGGATTTTCAGCCATAGGATCATGAAACCTGATAGTGTCATCTTGTTTCTGGGCAGTAACTGTCAGGGACATTTTTTTAAAAATATCCTTATTTCAGAAAAGAAATTGGGGTCACAATTTGCCCTGTGAATATTGGAAAGGACAGCAAAGGTTTGACTGTTGGTCCAATGATATTAACAATTCAAAATTTTCTTATGTCTCTTTGAACGTTTTTGCCTTTATTCTTGGACTGACATCTGCATTATATTGAAATTACTCAGATACTGTATGTTAGGAAGTAAAGTAAGATTAGTTTATTTTCAACTGATACTCAGATCACTTTCTGATTTGAAAAACAAAAATAATATTTTTAAGCCTACTTTTCAGAGTTGACTGGAAGTGGTGTTTCATGTTCTGTTAATATTGGTGAATTTTTTTTATCTTTCTATTTCCTTTACCTCCTATCACTATTTAGGCATCAGTAATGTAGCTTTATCATTTGTATAAATCTTAGTCCTTCAGTTTCCCCTATGCCCATAGTTTAACTGTGATTCTTCATATATGTGTAAAATACCTCATAAAAGATACCCATTATAATATTTTAAACATTTTCATTTAAAAAAAAAATCTCTACATTGTGTCCTTTGTTAGTAGTGCTGAATCTGATTTCACTCTGATCATTTTAGAAATCTCATAGTAAGTCATATACATCTTAAAATATATTAAAGATAGAACAAGAATGCAAAGAATTTTGGTTTCTGAGCCATAGTTACTTAAATCTTCACATTATGTTAGCCCCTATAATGGCATGTGTTTGGACATCTAGAGTCCACATAGCTTAAGTCAGTGACTTCTCATCCGTTTTCTGGCCATGTTGTTCTGTCCTCCCACTCTGTCTCTCAGTTTCTTCTCTTCCTAACTCATTATTTGCCATGCACTGCTGACCTGGTACTTGGGTTAAGGACAGATAATGGGAATTGGGTTGCTTTGGAGTGCTAGGTCAGAGACCCCAATCATCAGTAGCAGAAAAGGCTGTGTGAGCTGAGGCAAAGTCACAACTCACTGTGTCCTGACATTGCTGGAAACTTAGTTATTGACCTTCTTTGACCTTTTCTTCCTAACACCACTGGGAATACAGCCAGTTTCCAGGCATTATCCACTCCTGGGAACTGGCCAATTTCCTAAGGGTTAATGCTCTTCAGGATAGATTCTGAATACATCCATACGGTGTACGGGCCTATCATTTATTAGCTTTTAAGATATACTTCTGGCTACTGGACTAAACCTACCCTGTTGGTTGTTCTTGTGATTTGAGGGCTAATTATATTTTTAAGTTTTGAGCTCTACTGTAAGAGAGAAATGAACTTTGACCAATGCCCCAAAACAAGAAAAACTTTGATGGTTTTTAAAAAAATGACTTTATTAGTACTTTTTATTTTTTACACTGTCTTTCATAATATACTCCTCTCCTCTCACAGTTCTTTTTTTAATGAAGGTAATCACTTAAGTAAAATAGTTACACCCACTGAATTTGATAGTATACCCACCATTCTACACCAGTAGCCTGCCACTTTTCTACTAGGAGGGAAAAAGTATCTCATTAGTTTTGGTCCTTTAGGATCAATTGGTCTTTGCATTCATAATTTGAATTTTGATGTATTTTAATCTTGTTTTCAATTGAAATAATTGTAGTCATTATATATGTGTGTGTGTGTGTTGTTCTCTTGATTCAGCTTCCTTTGCTCTATGATAGCTTCATACCATGCCCTTCTAGATTTTTTATTCATAGCTTACTATACAATAATATTCCATTGTATTCACATATCACAATTTAACCCATTTAGCAATTAACAGTCACCCACTTTGTTTCTAGCTCTTTTACTACCACAAAAGTGTTTCTGTCAATATTTTGTTATATATTGGACCATTCTTTCTGTCTTGACCTTCCAGCTGCCACAAACTCATCATCAATATTGTTTATCAGTCCATTCAGATATTCCTTTCTGGCATGGTTTCCATAGGAAGATAAAATTCCATCCACCAATAAACGATTGACAACTATTCAGCCATTTATAGTATTAGAGAGTTACCTGAGCCACTGAGAAGTTAGATGATTTTCCCACCTATGGTAGCATAGCCAGTGCATGTTGGAGCTGAGACTCAAACTCAGATCTTTCTGACTTTGGGCCACTCTTCTGCCCATTACGCTACACTGTTCATTGCATGTGTATTTTAGCGCTTATACATAAGCCATAAAGGACTGTGCCAGAGAACATTCCTTCCTATAGCTACTTTCCCTTCTTTTGGATTTGGAGACATTATTCTCTTGGTTTTCCTCTTACCTCTCTGACTACTCCTATTCTCCTTCCTCTTTCCCCTCCTGACCCTTTAAAGTGGGGTTTCCTCAAGGTTCCGTTTTGCTGATCTTTTCTCTATTCAGACTCTCCTTGAGAGTTTTGTTGACTTTCATGCTTTTAACCATCCCTTCTACAATAGGACTCTCAAATTTAAATCTCCATTCTTGAATCCCAGATATGCCTCTCCAACCACCTACTTGATATCTCTAAATCACCAGCACCTCAAACTCAGTATGTCTAAAACCAGCTTCATTATTTTTTCACCAGACCCCACTCTTTCTTCCTTTTAACAGCTCTATTTCTTAGTGGCAGCATGATTCATCCAGTCACCCATGTTCAGAACTTCCCTT
>NW_027187347.1:2167811-2185947 GCF_028583685.1 Petaurus breviceps papuanus
CTCTAATCCAAATCCTTCCATGGTGCCCTCTTGCCAATAGAGAAAAGCTTATCCTAGCATCCAAGGCCTTCTACAATCTGTCAACATTGTACCTTTCCAGACTTATCTGGTACAAACCTCTTTCATATATTCTACCCTCCAATAATCTTGAGCTATTTTATTCTCTCTGTACTTTATTGACTCTGTCTGGGCCTTTGCTTACACTGTTCTTGATGCCTGGAATGCCCTCCTTATCTGACCTGTTGAATTCTTTACAGTCTTTTAAAACGTAATTAGTATCCTGGAGGACATTATTAATGACTTTTCTCCCTTCAAGCTTTATATATCATTTTGCTTACATCTCCTTTATGCATTTATCTTGTACTCTTATGTCAGAGAGGTAGATGGGAGCCAAAGAGTGAACACCTTTTAATTCTAATCTGAGGATTTTGCATTTTGTCCTGCAGGCTGTAGAAAAGAACTGGAAATTGAGCACAGGAATGACTTTTTTAGATATCTGTTTTAGAAATATGAACTTGGCAGTTTAATGGAGGGCGAATCGAATAGTAGGGGATAGACCAGAAGAAGCAGGGTGAATTAGGAGACAATAGTAGTCATCTTGCTGAGAGGTGATTATAGTCTAAATGGGGGCTGATGCTGTATGATCTTAAGTTTTTCAGCAGATAATGGAGAAGTGGTTGAATAATCCAGGGTATTTGTATGAGATTTTTAGCCTTTAGGTTCAATTTTGCTATGAAAACTTTTTATTGTCCTTAAAAACAGGTGGGGCATAAAAAAAGATTTTATGATATTTTGGGCATGTGTTTGTAATGAAATCTATCTATAAAGGTGACAGTGGTTTCATGTTAAAGAAATTGTCTTCACCAAGAAATTCTCACCAAGATTTTTATGTTTGGGGAGAACTTGTAAGCATATAGGAATGAAAAAAAATAATCCAATTATTGTTCAATATTTTTCTTTCTCTACTGGGTTGGGTAAGCAGTAGAGAGGTGCTAAGAATCAATCAATGTATGTTATTAGTGATTTAAAAAAAAACTTACACTGTTTCACAGAGGAAATATTTATTAATAGTATAAGGAATAGTTTACCTATATGTTACTTGATGTCTTTGAGTGTAAATATAAGGGGGGAGAAGATGTTTATCCTAGTAGCAGGAAGGCAGAGAAATCTTCCTTTAATAAGAAAATCTCAGGGTAAAAATGTTAAAGCAGAGCTTTGCAATAAAACCTCACACTTTTGGAAGTGCATTTACCTAGACTGCATAGACAAAAGAATACAAAGGACTATTTTCAGGGTCATGAGTGAATTTTTGTCCTGTGCCTCAGGCCAGAATTTCTTGAAATATTACTATCATATTTGATGGATTCTTTTTTTTTTTTTTTTTGCTTTTTGGAAAGCAATTGGGGTGAAGTGACTTGCCCAAGCTCACACAACTGGTTTTTGTGTTAAGTGTCTGAGGCAGAATTTGAACTCAGGTACTCCTGACTCCAGGGCCGGTGCTCTATTCACTGCACCACCTAGCCGCCCCAAATTTGAAAGATTTCAGAAATATTGAGTTACTTTTTTTCTTAAAAGACAGCAACTTAATTGAACCTAATTTGTGACAGAACCTGGCTTTTTGGCGTCAAGATGAGAAGTTGTCTTAGGCCTGGAGATCTCGAGCTAGCCATACATATGGACAAAACAGAAAACCATGTTGAGGAAGTTTTTGTTTTATCACTCTAGAGAATCATGAGATACATTTTTTGTAGTCAATGAGACCTGAGTTTTAAGTCTTGTTGCTGATAAATATTGCTGTGTGATAATAGATGAGTCACTTAAACTCTCAGGGTCCCAGAAAGGAATTGTTGATCTATAACCATGGAGGGAACTTCCACGTTGGGAATTCCCTATACCTATAAAATCATAACAACAGTAACAATAGCTAGCATTTTCATATTGCTTTAACTTATATTATCTCTTTTGATAGGCCCTATTATTATCCCCATTTTACAGATGAAGAATCTAAGAGAGACCCAAGGTCTGAGTGTCTGAGGCTGGATTCAAACTAAAGTCCTTTTGACTCCTCATCCAATATTCTATTGTGCCACCTAGCCATCCCAATAAATAATACTAATAAACAATTCTAATTTTTCTGTACTTTATGGTATCTCAAATTTTGATGGCTCCTAGATGGTCGAGATAAAAGCATATTGACTTAAAACATTAATTGGGCACTTATTCTATGCAAATTAAATTTATGCTAGAAATTTGTGAGGGATACAAATAAGATATCATAGGTTTTTTGGTAAACATTAAATAAACAAAACCCTGGGACAAACAAAGAACCTCCAACAGTGTTCTACGCATCCATTAAGTAAGGTGTAGACCAGATTCCCAGTTCATTAGGTTTCCTTTTCAAGTTCTTCCTACTTAATTTTCTCCTACTCTCCTATCCAATAACTAGCTTTTTCTTTGCTCTTCTAATATTCGGATCTCCTTTGGGTTTCTCCGCATTTCTGTAAATCAGTGAGTTCCCCCACTCCTTTTTATTCAGAATATCCTTTTCTATCCTTACTATTGATACCATCACCTATTTGAACTGTGTTCATTCATAATGTCATTCCCTGTATCTAATCCCCAGTATACCTAAGGAGAATTTCCAACAATCCCAGTCTAGTTCTTGAGGGAAATGCAGTAGTAGATCATGTTGCCTCTCATTTTATTATACTTTCTTTGTTTTTACTGTCCATTATGAATTATGCCTCATGTTTACTTTTCTTAAAAAATTCTTTTATTCCATACTTCACAAATATCCCTTATTACTATGATTATTATTAACAACAACAGCAATAATAACTAACATTTGTAGAGCATTGTAAGGTTTGTAAAACAAAACACAAGCTTAAATAATCCTTCTTTTTCTTGGGATGGGGGAGGGCAATAACACTTCCCAGCTTCTGATCTTCTCTGTCTCTCAATGAGTTGCTGTCCATAAACATCCTTCTCACTTCTCACACTGCCATCATCCAGGTGAAGGCTCTCATCCACCTTTTTTTCTGGACTTCTGATCTGTCAACTTCCTGCAAGTTTTACCACTCCAGTCCATCATCCTCTCAAACGTCAAATTGTTCTGATAAAATGTAGGGCTGATCATTTAATCAACCTTTCAATAAATTCCAATATCTTCTTATTAAACTCAGAATCAAATATAAAATCATCTCTTCAGCTTAAAGCCCTTCATAAACTGGCCCATTGCAACCTTTTCAGTCTTCTTAGACTTCATTCTCCTTTGTGCACATTACATTCTGGTTGACACTGGCCTCTCTGATTTTCCTCATAGAAGATGTTCCACCTTTGAACTCCAAGCATTTTCTCTGGCTGTCCTCCATGCCTCAAATACCTTTTCTCCTTATCTCCTTGATCTCCTGGCTTTCCTGACTTCCTTTAAGTCTCTGCCACAGGAAGCACTTTCCAAGTGTCCTTAATTCTAAAGCCTTTCCTCTGTTGATTATCTTCAATTTATCCTGTATATATCTTGTTTGTACATGTTGTTAATTTCTTATTTGTATATTTTCTCCCATTAGACTGTGAGCTCCTTGAGAGCAGGGATTGGCTGTTTTTCCTTTCTTCTTTCTACCCCCAGTGCTCAGCCTGGACACATAACATGTGCTTAAATATTTTTTGACTTGACTGGTTGGTGGTCAATCTTAAAGAAACACAATGTGGGCTGTTATTTTTCCTGTGATTTTTTTTTGTCATTGTTTGTAATTTGTGGTTTAGTTTTAAGTTTATTCCATATGGTGATACTTCAACTCTGTGTAATTTGGTTATCTGGCAACCTTACCTCTCTAGAATAAAGCCAAGAACAAGGAAGTTAGCTAAAAGGGTCTCTGATCAGCAAAAATAGCTGTCACAAAGTCCACTCATCAATTCATAATAGATATACCAGGTCCTCACAGTGTGATATAGGAGAATAAGCACTAGGTGTAGAAACAGGAAACTAGGGTTCAAATTCTGACCCTGTCAGTTCCTAGTGGTGGGACTAAACTATTTATAACATTTCTGAGTCTCAGTTTCTAGAAATGGAAACAATAACACTTACATTGCCTCCCAGGGTTATTGTGAGGAAATAGCTTCACGAACTGTGAATAGTTGTATGAATATGACAGATTGCTAGAAGTAACCCACTTGATCATCTGCATTCCAAAGGACAGAACAGATAGGAAGCTGTGACTAAAAAACAGAGAGGGGCGTGTTAAAAGTAGAGAGAGAGTAAGAACAGCAGTAAGAATAACAGCCTAATAGAAAGGAGTGAGACAGACCACTATAAACAGACATACAAAAAACTCAGAAAGCACTATGAATGGGTTCATTTAGTGAGGGAACAAATTAGTCGCATGTCGCAGTAGACATTGGGAGGTATTAAAGTGCTATGTAATAATTGAAATTCACAAGGATTAGTGTGAGTCATTGAGAGAATAAAGTTGAGAAATTAGGTTGAGTATACTTAAAGAAAGCAGGGAAGAATGCATTGCATTTTTGTATTACTGATACATTTTGATAATTATTGATGTATTTTATTTTAACTTAAAGTAATGATAATAATTATTATATAGTGCTTTGAAATTTTCAGTGGGGCTTTTACATATGTTATGTCATTATTTTAATTTAAATTTGAACCCAGGTTTTTATGATTGCAAGTCCAGCATTTTGTATTTCTTCGATATTTGCCAGTCATCACCTGCTACAATGTACATTCCCCTCAAATTTTTCTAAGTAAAATCACTATTTTAATAGAATACTTGTGATTGATAGTACATGCCCCTTTCCATTCTCATAGGCTACAATCTGTTCACTGAAAGAAGAATGTGTGCTTTAATTTGAATTATTTTCTACCAACATTGTCTATTGCATTTGATCCAAGGGTTTTTATTTTTTATTATTTCACCTTTGTCTTCATTTGCATTATTTGTTGTTAGTGAGTTTTAAACTAGCCTCAGTAACTTCCTAGCTATCTGACCTGGACAAGTAATTTATTTCATTAAAAATTTTTTTTTTTTGCTTTTTTGGAGGGGCAAAGGCAGGGCAATTGGGGTTAAATGACTTACCCAAGGTCACACGAATAGCAAGTGTTAAGTGTCTGAGGTCAGATTTGAACTCAGGTTCTCCTGCCTACAGGGCTGGTGCTCTATTCACTGTGCCACCTAGCTGCCCAGTGGACAAGTCATTTAACATCTGTTTGCCTCAGTTTCCTCAGTTATAATGTGGGAATAATAATGATACCTCTCAGGGTTGTTGTGAGGATCAAATGAGATAATATTTGTAAAGCCCTTACTATAGTACCTGGCACATGGTAAGTACTTAATAAATTCATGTTTTCTTCCTCCCCTCTTACACTTTTCTTTTGGTTCTGCTTTTTCTTAAAAAACCTGAATCACTTTGTTTAAGCAGCGTGATGTTACCCTTAATTCTTTATAGTCATCATTCTTTGTTGTGCAGTATTATTGCATAATTTCCATATATCACAATTTTTAAGACATTCTCCAATCATTGAGCATAGCTTTTGTTATCAGTTATGTTGGTATTGTTATTATTATTGATATTGATTATATTATCAATAATATAATAATCCTTTAGTCTTGAGGACTGAATCATATCAGAATTTATCTTTGTATCTCCTCTACTGATCGCACAATCATTTGCACATAGTAGATGCTCAGTATTTGGTTTCTGAGGATATTCTAGTTTGGTTACAAATAAAATTATGAATATATATGAAAAATCTCAAAATGCAGAAAAATACATACATACATGTATATTCATATATTAGATTGCTTATGCAGAAATGTTTTGGAAGTTATTTTAAACAATTACTTATTGTCTATTTCACAGAAGATTTTCTACAATTAAAATTTTAAAAATGAGTAAATGTTGGTATATGTGTATATATTCTACATATATACATACATAGTATATGTGTATATCTGATATACACATATGTATAACCTCTGGATCTTGTTTTCCTTAACCTCTTCAATATATAATTCAAGCATTTTTACTATGGGATCATAGAAGTTATAAATAATTTAGTAATTTTTCTTTAAAATTCCAACTTTTCAGCAGTATATTAGTATACCTGTTTTCCTATAGTCCCTCCAAAATATAATTTGTCCATCATTTGCCATATTTTCTAAATTTATCGATGTGAATATGAGTCATTTAAATTTATTTTTCCTTTAATAATTGTAATTTTGAACATTTCTTCCCAATAATTCCTAATGGTTTGTATTTCTTCTTTTGAAGACTTTTCCTATGCCATGATTATTTAACTACTAGTGAATAGATCATTTTATTATTAATTTTGTGTCAGCTTCCTTTTGGGGTTGGATTGCATATTTTTATCAAAATATTTAATATAGGGGCGGCTAAGTGGCGTAGTGAATAGAGCACCAACCCTGGAGTCAGGTGGATCTGAGTTCAAATGCGGCTTCAGACACTTGACACACTTACTAGCTGTGTGACTTTGGGCAAGTCACTTAAACCCAATTGCCCTCCAAAAAGTGAAAAAAAAAAAGAATATATAATTAAATGATTTCTGTCCAGGCTGCATTTCTTATTTAATTGTATTGATTTTGTAAAAAGTTTTTTTTCTTTAAAAATTCATGTAATTAGAATTATTTATTTTTCTTTATGTGATGGTCTCTCTCCCCCATTGGGTTAGGACTTCTTCCTCTCTTCACTGGAGTGAGAGTTATAATCTTTTATTCTATTCTATGATTTTAATGGTGCTTTTTATTATTATCATATTTTATCCATTAGGAACTTTTGGTATGTGATATGATTCTTCTAAAACTTATCTACCACTAGTTTGTTCATTGATTGACTTCTTGTTCCTCCCTATGAATTTTCATGCTGTTTTACTAAGATATTACATTATTTTAAAGCAGTTCTTTCTCTTTTTTTTGGTTGTTGTTTTGAGTTCCCTGAACTCCAGTTTCCTTCTTTACATCTTTCTTTAAGTTTTATATTGAATATTTATACAACCCTGGAGTTTTATGATTTTTTTTTTATTTTATTTTTTTTAAGCAATCAGGGTTAAGTAACTTGCTCAAGGTTACACGGCCAGTTATTTCTGGGTGTGGTGCTGAGTGTCTGAGCCCGGGATTCGATCTCCAGGTCGTCCCAACACTGGAGCCGGTGCTCTTACTTGCTGAGCCACCTGGCTGCCCCTAAGCAATTGGGGTTAAGTAACTTGCTCAAGGTTACACGGCCAGGTGTTTCTGGGTGGGTGCTAAGTGTCTGAGCCCGGGATTCGATCTCCAGGTCTTCTCAACACTGGAGCCGGTGCTCTTACTTGCTATGCTACCTGGCCGCCCCTGGAGTTTTATGATTGATCTCTTCTTGGGGGGTGGGGAGCAAAACAAGTCTGATGGTAGGATTACAGATCAACAGTTGGAATGGCCATCTGAATCAACCTCCTTATTTTACAGATGAGAAAACTGATGCCCATGCAGATTAAGTAACCTGCTTAAGATCACACAGGTAGTAATGGTCAGTGGCCATATTTGAACCTTAATTAAAGGCTTTATATTAGCTCTTTCTTCTTGAGATTTATTTATTAACCACCACCTTCTTCCCCCCCCCCCCCCCCCATAGTATTTGTTCTTTGTGTCAGGGCTTGGTTTTTGATTGTTCATTTCTTTGCTTTCTGTACTGGATTTTCTGCAAACTTCTCTTAATGAGGAATTTTCATTTTCTTCCTTTTTTTCCCCTTCCTTCCTTCCTTCCTTCCTCCTGATTACATAGGACTTTTTTTTCCCTAACAGCTCCTTTCTTTTTTAAAAACATTTTCAGGGATAAAAACTTTCACTTTGAACCAAGATAAACTTATTAGGATTATTTGGTATATAAACTTAAGTCCAAAAACCAAGTCATAATTGTATGAGCACTTCTTATTTAAATTGTATTATTTCCCTTTTTAAAAAGTTAACAGCATTTTCCTTCTTAGGAAGTTTAAGCTTGATCCTTCTATAGAATTTTTCACCATTAATCCTTTTCACCAACCCTACTTACATTGACCAGTCTTACAACATTGATGATATCCAATGGCAAGGTCTCAAGTAGTTTTAAATTAATAGAAAAATTCAAGTCATAATTTCTAATTATGGTTTAATAAGTACTTTTTGGTATTATTTTAGCCTTAGTCTTAAGTTCTTTTGAGTTCCTATCATAATTATAAAATTTAGAACTCAAGGGGATCCGAGAGTAGTTTGACCCCTTGTTTTACAAATCAGGAAACTGAGACTCAGAGGCAGGACTAAAAATAAAGGTTTGCTAATTCCCATTCCAGTGCACTTGCCTCTTCGACCCCACCACCTACTATCTCTTGATAATTTACATGCACTACTTAAGCTCTCCTTCATAATATTTTTCCACTCTGACCATCAGTACTCCCTTTTGGGTATACAGTGTTGTTTTATGAAATGAGGTCATTTAATCCACTTCTGAAGGCATTTTTCTTTTGAAATATGTTTTTAATCCAGTTATTACCCCCTTATAATGCATAGTGAGCACTTTATGCCACACATAAGAACATAGCTTGGTAAGATTGGTAGGCTTTACTCACGAGAGCTCAGGGATTGGAGGAAGGGGTGTTAACAGGTCAGAGTTGAGGTGGATTGGCAGAGCTGGGGACTATGGGAGGTGGGAAGCTTACATCATTTCCCTGCATAAAGACTCTCTCTGACTGGTGCTGTCAGGCCCGTGGTTACAAGAATGCAATTAGTTTACCAAATGTACTTAGATACATAAAAGAGAGAAAAGGAGATGGCAGAGATTCTGCTCTTATGTTCCTAAGTCTGTGATATTAGACTAGAGACTGTCAATAAGTAACTCAATGCAACCAGGATTGTCACTGCTTTGCTCTCCCCCAGCTCAGTGCCTTTCTGCTCCGCCCCATCCCTGCTCTTTCTCTGCTGCTCAGATCAGCTTCCTGCTTTTCATGAAAACTGTGTTTCTATAAAGCTAGTGTTCTTTTACTGAAAGAATTATTTTCATAAGTCTGGAGCGGGTTTTGTGGTGGTGGCTGTGGGTTTTGCATTGCCTTTTTTTTTCTTGTATAAGGTAAAAAAACAAAAACAGAGGCTGGGGGAAAAAAGGCAAAATCATCATGAGATTTGTTGTCCCATCGTGCTGGTGTTATAACCACCTCTGTAGACTGCTGCACTGAAAACATTTCTGTGAGAGGTATGTGTTTGAAAGACCGAAAGATGGATGGATGGTGGCTTTCCAGATTGAGTGAGTCCTATAGCATTTCTTCAGACATGTTTAAGGCCTTGGGTTTTTTTTCCCTCATTAGGACTTTGATAGGAAAAAAGGCAAACATTCCATGAGACATGGTGCAGTTAACCAGACTAAAAGATGTGCTTCATCTACACATCAGCCATACTTCTGAAACCCTAGTCTTAGCTGTGGTGTGAAGTAATGCAGTATCGTCAAATCCGTGGGATTCTTCCAAGTTACTTTTGGATATCTGTGTCCGTAAACAGGAGAATGATTTTAATACTTAACTCATTATTTATGAGTCACCTGACAAAGATAAATAAAATATTGGCACCACATAGCTTAGAGAATTCCACAGAATAGTTACGGGGAGTTTTTCAGCTGACAGATGGCCAAAGTGAAAGGAAATGTTTAGTGCTTTATGTTCACGTAGAGAAGAGTTTTAAAGTTAGAGACTTTTGAGTTTCAGTGGAAAAATTTCAAGGTGCCACCAACATTTAGAGAGAATATCCTGCTATATCTGATACATGTCATTCTACTTAAATAACTTTCAAGCCTGGAGGAACTGGCACATTTGTATGTTTGTCTTTCCAAAAGACATAGGAATGGGGGGAAAAATGTAATATTTCTATGAGATAAGAACACCACCAAAAGAAAAGCAGAGAATAGTGATTTAGATATAAAATGCTTTCATCTCATTTTACATATAAAGAATTTATCGAAAGCACTGATTTTTAAAAGTGGAAAAGTTTGTTAACAGTGATATAAGGAATATTGTGGTGTATGTAGAAAAACTACCAGCTTTATAGAGAATATTTAAAAGGTATTCAGTAGATTCTATGTGAGTTTAAAGTAAAAAACTTCATCACCTTCACAAAAGCAACCCGAGAACTTTTGAAAAGTAAATTTTCTCCTTCATTTTTGAAAACTTTGATTTTTAAGTTATATCCTGCTAAAAAATAGTTTCTCTCTCTCTCTGTATATATATATATATATATATATATATATATATATATATATATATATATGAGAAAGGAGGATCAAGTTTCTTTTATAGCCTTTTTATCTAGAGAAAGTAGCCCTTAATCCACCTACTGTTGTAGGCACAAAGAAAATATGTTAACTTTTTTTAACCTACTTCTCCCTCCCCTTTCTACCTTCCCTCAGCCGTGGGCCCAAAGAGTTTGGGGAAATCATAATCTTAGGTACCCCAGAGGCCATTTCGTTAATTAAACCTGAACAAGAATCTGATTTACGGTATAGCCAACAGGTGGCCATCCAGGCTTTGCTCAAGGACCTCCAAAAAATAGGAGCCCACTACCTATCAAGGCAACCCATTCCATTTTTGGACATTTCTAATTGTTAGAAAGTATTTCCTTATTTCATACTGAAATCTGCCTTACCACATCTTCCACCTGTTCCTCTTAATTCTACCCTTTTCGACTAAGCAAAACAAGTTTAAACTGTCTTTCACATGATGGTCCTTCAGATAACTCAAGTTCAATTATATTCCTTTCTTCTGTAGGGTAAATATCCATATTTTCTTCTGTTAATCCTCACACTGCATGGTGGTTCTACTCTGAATCTGTTCCAGGCAATGACTCTCTTGTAAATTGGTGACACCTAAACACAATATTCCAGATGTTGCCTGGCCAGAGAAAAGTAGAGTGGCATGATTTTCACCCTAGTCCTGCATACTTTTCCTCTCTCAGTGCAGCCTAAGCCATATCACCCTCTTGCCTCATCTTAAGCTTACACTTTCTACTGAGATCTTTTTCAGACCAATGCTATTTAGTTATACCTTTTTTAACCTGCACTTGTTATGCCTAATAGATTCTGTAATATTGTGGGGTTTTTTTTTCTCCCCTTGGGAATTTGTCTTCAACTTTCTAAGGATTTCTCTTGAACCTTAATTGTCCTAGTAAAAGGGAAAATTCATGGGGAAAAAAGTAGATTTTAAAAGAATGATTACTATTGCTCTAAAAACATGTGGGGTTTATAGGAAACTAATAAAACCTCAGTAAGCCAGATTTAGTTTTTTCTGCACTTGACTTTTAGAAGCAAAAGCTTTCCTCTTCTCCCTCCCTCTACTGCCTTAAAAAAAAAAAAGATATCAGGGCTTTTAAAGTTTTTAAAAAGCAGCTTCCTGGGGTCCATCCTGTCTTTGCCACTCTCTGAATTCCAGCATTTTCAGTGCAATGCTATGAAAAGTGACATTCCAAATGTTATCCCCGAAACCTTGCAAGATTCCTAATCACCAAGGAATAATTCTGTTTTCTGCATATACTTTACTTAATGTAAAACATGTGGACTAATTAATATATTTTAGAAAGGTTTTAAAAAATAAGGATTGGTACAAAAAGGGCTTGTGAGAAGAGTTAACTGTAATTACCTATTCCTCAAATGTTACATTTAGCCAAGGTTTTTACTGTACTAGTTTCTTTTCATTTTTGAAATAAAGTAAACACTTTATTTTACCCCTTCGTGGCACTGTACTGATAACAGCTTCTGTAGCATCAGTAACTTCCTCAGCTAACTAGCTATATGATTTTGGGAAGTCACTTTTTTATTGTGGGCCTCAGTTTCCTCATCTGTAAAATAAATGGTTGGGACTAAAAATAGTAACAATCTGATATTTCAACTCAGCAAATATTTACTAAATACCTACTGTATGAGAGGCACTGTGCTTGGTGCTAGGAATACAAAAACAAAAATCTTACAATATTTTAAGGTTTTCGAAGCACTTTTTTCATGTTATCTTGTTTGATCCTCGCGAAATGTATAGGTATGTTGCAGTTCTTGCTGTTGTGTCTATTTTACAGATAAGGAAACTGTCCCCGAGAGAATGTTAGCGACAGGATTCAAGCCTGGGTCTTTCTTCTCTAACTCCAGAACTATTTTTACTGTTCTAAGCTGCTTTTTGGCAATTTCTTTATCTGTCAAAATCTGTGCTTCTGTGGTTCTAAAGCATAGCCAGATTAAAAAAAAAAGAAAACCATTTTAAATAAGTGATATTCTAGTTGAAACTCTGTAAGAATTATATTAACATCTCTTATTAGAAGTTTTATGGAGTAATGAATAGATACATGGTTTCCGAGTCAGGAACACGTTGGTTCAAGGCCTACCTCTGACAAATATTGTTTGTGTGACCCTGGACTAGTCACTTAATATCTCAGTATTCTAGGCAGCTAGGCAAATGAGACCATAAGTTATAGAAAAGGTGCCAATGTGCATTAGCAGAAGAGGCTTCTTGATCTGATAGTTCCCTGTTCTAATGAAGTCACAGGTCTCATTGATAACCTTATCCCTATTAATAAGGATTAATTAATAAATAATAAAAATTAATTAAGTGAGTATCTCTAAAGAACTGAGTGTTTAATAGGACTTGCTTATGTTACAGTATCTTTAGAACATGTGGACTAGAAGAGTGATATAACAGAGGTTGAGTCTTATTTTACAGATGAGAAATCTAAGGCCTGTGCAAGTTAAGTGACTTACCTAAGGTCACGCAGGTAGTAAGGGTCAGTGGCTATAGTTGAATCTTAGTCCCATATTGTTATTAAAGGCTTTATCTTGTCTCATAAAGTTATGGTGCAATAGAATTAAGGGTAATTCAAAGCCAAGGGAAGAAAAATTAGCTTTGTTGTTGTTGTTCATTTGTTTTAGTCATTTATGATTCATTGTGACTCCTTTTGGTGTTTTCTTGGTAAAGATACTGGTATGGTTTGCCACATCCATCTCCAGCTCATTTTACCAGATGAGGAATCTGAGGCAAATGGGGTTTAGTGACTTGCCCAGGGTCACACAACTAGTGTCAGAGGCCAGATTTGAACTCAGAAAGAGGAGTCCTCTTAATGTCAGGCCCTGTACTGTTTTACTGTGCAATCTAACTGTCCCCCAAATAGATGAACTTAGTTAAATATAGGGGTTGGGGGGGGGTTAGAAATGAAGTCAAAGTAGAATTTAATTTGTATAAAAATAAAACAAAGAATAGGCATATTTTAACATGTTCATAAGTATCACCTGCAGCAGAGATGTTAAACACGTGCTCTCCTGAGTATATCCTGAAACAGATTGAAATGTAATTTACAAATATTTAACAAAATCCAATGAAATAGAAAAAATGTTAACATGTGGTTCTCCGAGCTAATATGAGACCCATAGGGATCTTTGTATACGATTTAGTAGCCGTCATTTCTATTTGAGTTTGACACCACTAACTTGGAGGGTAAGATGCTTGGCCCTTTGTTAATTAACTCATAGATTTATGGAACACTGTTAAGGGAATGTTAAGGTTATAGGAATTAGGGTTTTTATTCTATAAATCCATGTAGATTTTAATGAAGAAGAACTCAGGAAAATCAACAGACCTCTTCAGTAGCCTATGGTTGGAGGTCATGCTCAGCTCCCTGGCACTTGCAGTATCCATCCATTCCCTGCAAATCTAATTCATATACATTTTAAGGAAAAAAAAAACTTCAAAAAAGATTTATCAGGTAGCTACTGTGCAAGGTAGAGGGTTAGGCACAATGGTGAAAACAGAGTAAATAAGAACCTTTTAATTCTGTTACTCTCTAGGTCTTAACTTTTAATTCTGGCCCCTGAAAATGGTGGCTCTTAGTTACCCATATCAGCATTGATGGAAGCCGGGAATGCCTCTTGGGAAGATTACAGATCCTTGACCTAGAGAATGGAGAGCAGAAAGCTAGGGGTGTAATGGGGTACTCTAGACCCACCTCTTGACCTACCCCCAAATTCACCAACATATTTTCCTTTAATCTCATCTCTCCACCTCTTACTTTTCATTAGTAAATGGGGGTTAGGAGCAATCATGGATAAAACTGGTTCTATAAAACCTCTTACATTTTTTTCTACATTTTTAATGTATGCAGTCAGAAAACATTAAATAGTTGAAGAATGTCTGTTATTCAAACTATGAGTATGTTGTTATTCAGTCACCCCTTTTGGGGCTTATCTTGTAAAAATACTTGTCTGGCTTGCCATTTCCTTCTCAAGCTCATTTTACAGATGAGTAACTGAGATAGAGTTAAGTGACTTGCCCAGGGTGACACAGCTAGTAATTTTTTGAGGCCAGATTGAACTCAGGAAGAGGAGTCTTCCTGATTCCAGGACCAGCATTCTATCCACTGCGCCACCTAGCTTCTCTGGTGAGTATGACATTAGTCAAATAAAAAGCATTTATTAAGTACCTATTGAAGCCAAGGAGACCTAGCTTCAAGTGTGTCCTCTACACATACTAATGGCTTGAGCGTGGGTAAATCTCTCACAGCTCTAGAAGCAGATAGGTGACACAGTGAACAGATACAGAGGTCTACAGTCAGGAAGACCTCAGTTCAAATTTGGCCTTGGACACGTTCTAGCTGTGTGACCCTGGGCAAGTCACTTAACATCTTTTTTTCCTGTAAAATAGAATAATAGTACCTACTCTGTTGTGAGGACAAATGAGATATATTTTTAAATGTGTAAAAAGCACTTAACACAGTGGTTGGTATTTAGTAGTTGCTGTGTCAATGCTTATTCCTCCCCCTCCCACACTCTCTGAGACTAAGTTGTTTTTTGAAAACACTGATCTAAATTGGTTAAATAAAGAAATATCAAAAAAATAAAAGGACTTTCCACAGCCATGAAAATGAAATCACAGATCCCAGACATATCTGTACTATGTGCTGTGCCTGTTCCGAGCACTGAAAATGCAAAGATAAAAATAAAATAGTTCCTGCCATTAAGGAACTTATATTCTATCTGGGGAGGCTATAGCTGTATGTGTAACTACATGCAAAATAAATAAATAAATGCAAGGTAGTTTTGTGAGGAAGGATTCTACCAGATAGAGGTGGAGAGATAGACTATTGAGTTAGTCCATCAATTCATGTATCTTGTACTTTTGGTTACTGCTTCAGGCACTGTACAAGGGACAAGAAATTGGGCAGGAAATTGAAAAGGAGGGAAGAGAGTCAGGTAGATTGCATTTGGGAAATGATACTTTCCATAATCCTAGGATGCTCCCTGACACAGAAAGCTGTCTTTATATTACCACCATTCCTCTGATTATGCTATATGTCTATGAATCAGAGCGACTCACTTTCCGGAGATTAAAAGTTCAGGTGGTCCAAAGATCAAAGGAGAGATACATTGTTAATGTAAGTAAGGCACGGCATATTTATGATGACTTGCCCGTGAGAGGTGACATGAAAGTTAGACTAGAAAAGAGGTAGGCTTGACACGGAAGAAAGGATGACAGATGGACAGATGTTCGGATCCCCATGGGATGTTGAGAAACCTAACAGAAAGAACTCCAGCTTACTGGGTAGGTACTTTGTGGAAGTTTTGTGGAAAAAGATTGTTAAAAATTACACAGGAAGAAAATGCATGAATGCATTGTTATCTGTGCTAATGGAGTAGATACCTATAATAATGAGATCCTCAATCCATTGAAGGATTAGTGCATATGTAGTCTTAGAATGTAAATTCTGTAGTCTCATTGGAAGCCTTAGCAGTCAGATCTCACTATAGCTATGGCCTGACTGAGTTGGACTGATCCAATGCAGCCAGAGTTGGGTTTTGTGTTGATATCCTGTACAGACACAAAAGCTATAGCTACTGACACTGAAGACTGTTCATTCTCTGTTGAAAAATTTTAGGCTCTTAAAACATAAGGGATTGTGGTATTTCTGAGACTGTTGTTGAATGTTAAATGTAGCACTGTACAAGTTGGAGTAGACTGCCGCGACACCTTAATTTATAGACCCTCTGAGAACCAAGCTTCCTTATAATGAATTTGGGTTTAAAAAAAAGTCTATAAATCACAGGAAAAACTGCTTTTGCTTATATCTGCCCATGCATAATAAAAATATTTCCACAGATAGCCTGAGCGCTCACTGACCTTAACCAACCATTTTCCCTGCCTCCAAACCAAGGGTCTGACCTCCCTTTGTCACATCCACTAAGTCATAGCCCATAGCTGAACCTTTCCTTGCCTATAGACTCCCAGGTGTCTGCTTTTGGTTAGCCCATCTGTTACCATCTTGTCATTTCTATCTATACAACATCTCTCATGTAGACTGTCTTCTCTTCACTCACACTGGTTGGACCCTCATCACTTCTTGGCTGAATTATAGCAGTAGCTTCCTAATTGGTCTCTTTTCTTCAAGTCTCTTTTCACTCCAATCCATCTTCCCCATAGCCACCAAAGAGATTTTCCTATAACCCGGACCTGACCATGTCCCTCCACCCCCAATAAGCTCCAGTGGCTTCCTGTTTTCTCTAAGATGATAGCCAGATAAATATTTTGTTGTTGTTCATGTGTTTCAGTCTTGTGTGACTCTTTGTGACCCCATTTGGGGTTTTACTGGAGTGGTTTGCCATTTCCTTCTCTACGACATTTTACAGATGAGGAAACTGAGCCAAACAGGGTTAAGTGACTTGCCCAGGGTCACATAGCTAGTAAGTATCAGAGGTCAAATTGGAACTCAGGTCCTCCTGACTCCAGGCCCAGTACTCTATTTACTGTACTACCTAGCTGCCCACATAAACATTAAGTACTTTTTATATGCCAGATACTGTACTGAATTCTAGGAATACAAACACAATTAAAAAAAAAAAACCCAGTCCCTACTCCTTAATAAGCTTATATTCCGTTAGGGGGAAGACAAAACATAAAAGAGAACTGGAAAAGGTGGGGGGTATAGTGATACACATTCAAAGGCATGGTGGAAAAATCTAGAAAGTATGGAATTGATCTGGGAGAGAAATGAGCATTGATGGCCTGAGCAGTGCTGAAATGGTGGTCCTGGGCAAAAACTTATTAATCAGAAGAGGAGGCCACAGGGATGAAGGTATCTCCAGGGTGAAAGACTTCTGGAAAAAGATTGGAAAAATCCAGAGTCAGTATTAAGAACCAGGAGAGAGAAGTGTGAGATATAATATTAATACTTCTCTTTGTTAGGAATTTAAAATTCTTCATAATCTGATTCCATCTTTTTTTTTTTCTGTCAGTATTACACATTACTCCCCTCTGCTGGTTGTCTCCACATCTATAATCTCATCTCCACTCCTTGGAATTCCTGTTTTCTTTAAAGGTTCCGTTTAAGCACCAATTTTTGAATGAGGCCTTTTTTGCTTCCTCAGGCAGCTATTACCAGCTCCATACCCCAATTGCTACTATATGACCATTTGTATATTCCTATGTCTTTGTGTATTGTCTCCCTCTTGAGATTTTTTCACTTTTGTCTTTGTTTCCAGAGTACCCAGCACAATTCCTGGAATTTAATAATCACTCAAAAAGTCTGTCGATTGATATATTAGGTTACATTTGATGTAATTTTGTTGTTAGCTACCTTCCTTCATTCCCATGAGACCTTAGGGCCTGTCTTGTCTACCTCATTCATTCATTCATTCATTCATTCATTCATTCATTCATCCATTCATTCATACATACATACATGCATGCATTCAAGAAATTTTATTTAAGTGCATGTTGTATACAAAACATTTCCCAGAGAAATAAAAAAAATAGGGTTTTTGTCCTTTTGTAACTTATTATTGATCTTTTTCACCACTTTTTTTCCACCTATTCTCTTTTGTATTCAGACTCACTGCTGAATAGAGAGACAGGTTTCTAATTGCTGCCATTATATTGCCTTTGAAACAAGCACATCACCACCACTACCCTTTTTTTTTTTGTTAAGGTTTATCAAGTGTTATAATTTTGGGCAAACAGATGGTCCTTATGGTTAACAAAAAGAGAAAGTTAGCACGTTGCAAGAATTCTTAAAGGTAGTAATAGGTAACTTGGTCTTAAATGAAACATAAGCCAGTTCTGGTCTTGTATGAGCTATTCTTCTCTTTCACT
>NW_027187347.1:2186347-2218152 GCF_028583685.1 Petaurus breviceps papuanus
CCCCCCGCTGGTGCCACTGGATTCTCACTTCCCTGCCTCCTCACGCATCTCTTACCAGGAATCAGAAGAAAATTCTTCTTCATCTGTTCCACCTTTCAATCTCCTATAGTAAATTCCTAATTTTACCCATTTTTATTGGTGTTAAAAATATATTAATTTTTTTAAGATATCCCTCTTCCATTATCTACCCAGTGAACCTTTTCTTGTATCACCAATTTAAAAGGAAAAAGAAAAAAAAACTGGCAAAAGCAAAGGGCACATTATAATGCATCTAGCAAAATATACAATATGTCCAGCCTATATTCCCTTGCCTTTTTGATGAAGAAAAGGAGATGCATTTTTTACAACTCATATTTAGAGCCTAGATTGGTCATAATTATAGAAAATTAGCTTTTTTTGTTGTCTTAACTTTTTTCTTTTAGTTTACATCATTGTAGTCATTGTATATATTCTTTTCCTAGTTCTTCTTCACTCTATCAGTTCATATAAATCTTACGCTTCTCTCAAACTTCATATTAATTGTTTCTTAGGGCATAGTTATACTCCATTATCCTCATGTATGACAGAGTATTTAGCCATTCCCAATCAATGGATGCTTCGCTTCTCCCCTCCCCTCCTCTCCTCTCCCCTCCCCCCCCCTCCCCTCCCCTCCCCTCTCCGCCCTGCTCTTCTCCCAGACAAAGTGCTCCAGTTAATACTTTGGTATATTTCTTGTTGTTGTTCACTCACTTCAGTTGTGTAACTCTCCATTATGACCACATTCGAGGTTTTCTTGGCAAAGATACTGGAGTGGTTTGCCATTTCCTTCTCCAGCTCATTTGACAGATAAGGAACTGAGGCAAACAGGGTTAAGTGACTTTCCCAAGGTCACACAGCTAGTAAGTGTCTGAGGCTGAATTTGAGCTCAGGTCTTTCTGACTCAAGGTCCAGTGTTCTATCCACGGCACCACCTAGGTGCCCACTTTTGTATATATGAAACCTTCCCCCCACTTTTGTCTGTGACCTCTTTTGGGTCATTCCTAGCATAAAGTTTTCTGGGTCAGAGGATACAAATATTTTAATCATTTTAAAGCATAATTTCAAACTGCTTTCTAGCATGGTTGCACCAATTTAATATAGTTTCAATGTGTGTTCTTCCTTGGGCTAATAGGTTTTTTAATTAGTGTCCCTTTTGACTTAGTAAAACTAAAAAAAAAATTGTGTTTTAAAGGAAATTCCAGACATGCATCTTGTAGAACATCTTGTAGTCCTTCAACTTCAATTGAATGTCAAAGGTCAATTCCTTGCAGAAAAGTCCTTATCTGATATATAATACTTCCTTAATGCCTCTCAGTTATTTCATCACTGGACTGGATCCTGCATTGATAGAAGCACAGCTGTAGATATTTGGAAATTGTTCAGTTAGGGTGTGCTATTCTTATGGCACATATCCTACTTTTCAGAGACACTTAGAATCTTAGATTTGGGAAGACACTCAGAAGTCCTTTAGTCCAATCCTTACTAGAATCATAAATCCTATTTGAAACATTCCCTTTAAGAAGTGGTTGTCCAGCTTCAGCTAAAAATGGAGTTTGCTACTCCATGTATAGTCTGTTTTGAATTCTATTCTATTATTCATGGGCCAAACATTTATAGCCATCAGTCCCTCATGGAGACAGCTCAGGGCCCTGAAGCCAGCACTCCTGGGAATAGCAGTACTTCCAGTCCATTGTCCTGCTCTCAGCCATCATCCTTGGAAGCCACCCTGTTGAGTTGGAGCCTGGAAAATTCTGCAGGTGCCCACAGTACTTGGTACTGCTGTCAAATGGTTCAGTATGAGAAGCAGATAAGATTTTATTAGTTGAAATGACGTTAGAGATGAGACATTATCATCTGCTTTGCCATCGGACTCTAAGGACTATTCTCCATTAGAAAGGGACCTTTCTAGCTGACTTTCAGCTGAAACTTGCCATATTTGTAATCTCTGTCATTAGACTGTGAGCTTCTTGAGAACATGGATTTTACTATTTATATCCCCAGCACTTAACATGAGACTTTGTGCAAATATAAATGCTTCATTCATTCATTCTTCATTTGTTCTGTCTTTATTCTATGTGTCTTATATAAGGTAAGGCTTCTCTAAGAAAGTTGTGTTCTCTTCTTTTCCAGTGCTAAATTAGTACATCTGTAGATATAACCTTCATCCCTCCATATTTTCTTTGTTATATATTCATTTTTTGATATACCTTTTTCTGTTGTGCTTCCCTCACAGAAAAATCAATCTGCTTTTATTTATTTATTTTGCTTTTTGGAGGGGGGAAGACAGGGCAATTGCGGTTAAGTGACTTGCCTAAGGTCACAGGCTAGTTTTTGTGTTGTGTCTGTAGCAGCAAGCACCTCAAGCGTCCTCAGGGTTTGCTGCCACCAGGTTCTTGGATCTGCTTTGATAAAGGAAAGCAACTCAAAATGGGTTAACAAGCTTACTTTAATCAGTCAAACATGTATCTTTACCTAGTTCAGGGGAAAGAGGTCAGCACCCTGAACTTCAGAATATACAGACAGAATTATCAAGTCAGAGAAACAGATCAAGT
Organism: Petaurus breviceps papuanus; assembly: GCF_028583685.1. NCBI lineage: Eukaryota > Metazoa > Chordata > Mammalia > Diprotodontia > Petauridae > Petaurus > Petaurus breviceps. Next base: position 2,188,918 of record NW_027187347.1, read on the forward strand.
AGACAGATTTCAAACTGTCCAACCATTACATCCATACCAAATCAACATCTGGGTTTCAACATCCGGGTTTTTCAAAGCCGGGGGGGGGTCTCTGGACAACGGCTTCCCAGAATCCAGATCAAATCACAGAACACTTCTCAAAGTGAGCCCCCAAAACAAAGCTACACATCAGGGCTTATATAGCCTTCTCCTGGCTCAGAGAATGTAACAACCTTATTGACTCACTGGCCAATCAAGAAGTATCTACTGAAAAACAAGCCTCCCACCCCAGGCTCCAGGTGCACTTTAGCCTAGGGGCAGGGAAGATCTTCAAATTTACATTCCCATTATAGTGTCTGAGGCCAGATCTGAACCCAGGTCCTCCTGACTCCAGAGCTGGTGCTCTATTCACTGCACCACCTAGCCACCCCAAAAAATCATTTTATCAAGGAGGCAGGGATTGTATAGTAGGAATTACCCTGTATTCTGATGAGGACCATTCAGGCTGTCTGCCCTTTCCTTTACTACTCACCTCTTCTGAGGTTTGTTTATTCTGCCTCTGTGGATCTAGTTCTCCTTTTCCACATAGCTGCTACCAACCCACAGAAAACCATACAACTTCTTCTCTGAGGTTGTGATATTGGGAAATGGGACATTTCCCTGAAGAAAGATGTTTCCATGAGATATCTTTTCCCCAAAACACAACCCATTATGAAGCCCCTGTCCCTCCTCCCTTGCCCTTTTAATTGAAGTTCCATCTTTTTCCAGTTTGACAATTAGTCAGTTTTGTTAAATATAGTATGTTATGTGGGGAAGGGGATCTTACTGTTCATTGCTGTTTAGAATAGCATATTCTAGTCACTTCCTTAGTTTCTAATAGATAAGAAGGTAGTCTTTGGCTTTTTGAATTGATTTTGCTTCATGACTAATGGCTTTTTTTCCTTGGTTCTTGCTGTATCTGTCATTTGGCATCAAAGTGCTAAAATTTATCCACTCTGTCCTCTTTTGTTCTATTCTTGCAGTTTATCCTTGTCAATAATTTGTGGATCCTTTCAATCACTTGCTTTTTGTTTTTAGTTATTCTAGGTAATTATGTTATTCAGGCTCATAAATTCAGTATCTTTTTCATTATTAAATCACCATATACCCTAATCTTCAGTGATTTTTTATGGGAAGATGAAAAAAACAGTTAAGAATGAGAAATCATAGTTCAGGGAAAAGGAATAAGATTCCAAATGCTTGCAGACTATATCTCATGCTTTTATATCATGATATTTTCTTTTAGAAGAGAATTGGTAGATGTTGGTCATGGAAAAAACCATTATAAAAAAAAAAAGGAAAAAATTGATTATATTTAATAGATTAGAAAATACTTCTTAATAATGTGAGAGTTATCCCTGAATTATGCATGTGTACATTTGGATCACTGACTTGTCAGGGGAAAGATCAGAATTAGTAAAAAAAAATAAGAAGACAGATTTAATGAAGAGAAGATTTGGCATACATTAAAACTCAATCCTGAGCTTTAAAAATAAATAATTAACAATGAGAAAAGGGAAATGAAAATCTGAAATAACGTTATCTATTTTAATTATTATATACAGAAGTTCAAGTACTGACCGTTTACTACTGTAACAGGAAGACTGAAAAAGTCCAGAAAAGATGATAGCAAGCAAACATTTGACTTACTTGACAGGAATAGGAGTGTGATGTCAGTCATATATTTACCATTTAACAATGCATTAAAAGATGTAGAGATCCCACTGAGCTTCTAATTTGTTGATTATGAACAAACATTTGAATCCACAAAACAACATACCACTTTACAGGTCCTTCGTGGACGAGTTGTTGCACTTTAAATTTACATGCTTTAAAATTATCCAAGAGTCCTTGAATATGACAAAAATAACACAGTTCAGTGACTTTCTGATCATAACTATCAGGTGATGCATAAAATGAGGAAATATATGCTTGCCAAACATATTTAGCATTGTGATGAAGGAGATACAGCACAGATTTCATGATGAAGAGGGATCCTTTGTGGATAGTGATAGTTTCTAGATATTCCTGTTTGTGAATGATACTATGCTGATTACATCAAACCCCAGAATACTGCAAGTCTTCCTTATAGAGGTCTGCAGTTCCTAAAAGGTATTTGTCCTACCATGTATACTGGAGAGACTAAATGGATGAAAAATGACTTCCTTGCTCAGATTACAGTATTCATTGGGACGAACAATATACAGAGATTTCCATTTAGTGTAACAGACAATATAAATGAACAACTTAGTTGAACAGGAGGAAGAAAGGAGACTGGATTGCTTTGGGAAACTACAGTCTTTTTTTAATGACCCTAAATTTCCTATGAAAACAGTGGCATGTCTTTTTAGTATCAGAATTCTACTACTTTTGTTATATGAAAGCAACACATGGTATATAATAGTTTTCAGTTAATGAAAAATGAGTATCACAGAGGGCAACAGAGAGGTTCATATGCTTGTAAGCAGACTGTAACATATAATCATTGGAGAATTACAACTGACTGTATTTATTTCATCAGACTCTAGAGTATTGTTAACTCAACCTTATGATCAGCTTCTAGAGAATTTGGAAGGGATTGCAGTGGATAGAATGCTGGACCTGGAGTTAGGAAGACGTAGGGTCAGATTTGACCCCGGGTACTTTACTGTGTGACCCTGGGCTAATTTGCCTTCACTTGCCCGTTTCCTTACTCTCACATAGTAAAACTAGGATAATAATAGCACCTACTTCCCCACATAGTTGTGAGCAAAAAATGAAATAATATTTGCAAATCACTTTTTAAGTCTTAGAGCATTATATGGGACTATTTCTAATATTTGGCTCATTTCCACAAAATGTGATCAGTTTCATTTTGTGGACGTTAAAAATTGCTTCTGAGTTCTTCACACTTAGAGTGATTGCACTTCTTTCATAGCAGCCAACGACTTGTAGAAAATCGTGTCCTATATTAAATTTAATCTATCAATCAGTAAGCATTCATTAAGCTCCTGCTGTAGGACAGCCACCTTGCCAAGTATTAGGAATACAGAGATAAAAGTCAAAATTGTAAGCCTCTTAAGGAGCTTACAATTTAAAAGGGAGGCAACAAGTATGTATATAATGTATTTATATACATATATACTTACATAGCTATACATATACATATATACACACACATATACATAAACATATGGGGCAGTGGATAGAACACTAGGCTTGGAATCAGGAAGACTCAACTTTGTGAATTCAAATCTTGCCTCAGACACTTGACCCTAGGCAGGTCACAACTCTTGTTTGCCTCAGTTTCTCATCTGTAAAATGAGCTCTAGTATCTTTTCTAAGAAACCCCAAGTCAGGTCAAGAAGAGCTGGACATGACTCAGCAACATGTATCCATGTAGACACTCTGTACACATCAATGCAAGCCTCCCATAAATCCGATACAAAGTATCTATGGAAAGGTAGGCGGTGAGGGCATGACTAGGGGAGGCTCCTGCTGAAGGCATTTCTTGAGCTGAGGGAAAACTTGGATTTTAAGAGGTGGAAGAGAGTTGGGGAGTGTATTCCAAGCGTGAAAAAAAGGCAGAGAGATGTGAAATGAGGCTTTGTGCGTGAAGAGCAGCAAGCTGGACAGTACAGTCTGGACTGATGTGTAAGAGGTAAGAAGAGACCAGCTTTCCTTTCCTTACTTGCACTGCATTTCATCAGCAGCTTTTTTTTTTTAAAGGCTTTTGGATTAATAAAGCTTCCAGAGTAAATAAAGAAATGAGGATCGGTGGAGTATGTATTTGAGACTCTGCTAGGGGTTCAGTGTTTAGCTCTCTAGGCCTGGGGTCAGGAAGATCTGAGTTCAAATTTGGCTTCAGGCACTTGCTAGCCAGGGCTGTGACCCTGGGCTTAGCCTCAGGTTGCCTCAGTTTCCTCATCTATAAAATGGGAATAATAGTAATACCTACTTCCCATGGTGATTGTCAGGATCAAATGAGATAATAGTTGTAAAGTGCTTAGTGTAAGCCATAGTAGGTATATAAATGTTGCCTGTGTGATCCTTCCTGTGATGAAGTTCACAGCTTATCCCTGAGCCCTTCTCATTCCGGTTGTTTTAAAAATTCTCTGAAGAGGGTGTCTACCCAGTGAAGTGGGGAACTTGCTCTATTTTTCCATGTTCATTTATTGTATATTCTTATGGTGTGTTTCTCCTACCTTCATTACTATTTTTTTTGGTGTCTTTTTGGAGGGGGGAAGGCAGGGCAATTGAGGTTAAGTGACTTGCCCAAGGTCACACAACTACTTTTAAGTGTCTGAGGCTGGATTTGAACTCAGGTCCTCTTGACTCCAGGGCCAGTGCTGTATTCACTGTACCACCTAGCTGCCCCCTACCTTCACATTTCTAATGACATTCTTTATGCTGCTTCCTCTGCACAGTTCTTTGTTGATGATATATCTCTCCCTGCTTGTGCCCACCAAAGGCCTCTACATTGCCCTCTGGGTATATCTCAATGACTTTTATTCATCAGGAGATGTAGTATTCCAAGAATTGAAGCCATAGAGCTTTGAATCACCTTGGGAATGAAATAAAAGCTACATTTGTGTGGCTTTGGGATTCTTAGAATTTGCAATCTTAACGCTTTGTCACTTTAAGATTCATTTGAATTTTGCTATCTGTATTTCTTTCATAATTAAAAAAGAAAGGCTTAAGCATTCTCCTTACCACTGTCCCCATGTAAAATGCCCACCAAGCAAATTCCTCTTCACAGTGAAAATCTCAATCCAAGTTGAGGGATTTAAGAATTCTGCTAAATAAAACTCTTTAGTTTGTCTAATGACTTTCTTTGGATAAAAATAACTTTGATAGAGGATTATCAGCTCCTGGCTGTGTGCCTGAGGGCAGAATGCCAAATCACCTTCTTGGCACATCAGCTTTTGGCCTTCACTAGCTGTAGTGCGTCTTGGAGGAGGCATCAAATGGTTGTCTCCAGCACTTTAGACCCTTGGAAATTTTCTTCCTTGGGTTACCAGGTCCAGAACATTGAATAACACCACGTTACCCAATTGCTTTCATGCTGCCTTAGTCTCATTTGTCACAGGGATAGAACTGGACCTTGGACTCTCTATGCCAAAGCTGGTGGGCATCCTTTCTGCAATTTGTAGTCTTAGAGAATTCTATAGGGCACTGAAAGGTTAAATGATTTATCCAAAATCACACAGTAGTATTTGTTAGAGATGAGACATGAACTCAGATCATCTTGTTTCCCAGACCAGTTCTTCATTCACTATACCCAATGCCCTCAAATATCAGAAGAAAATAAATGTTTGCTGAATGAATGAGCTCATGGTATGTGTATCAAATGGCTTAATATGCTGTAGTTCAGCAGGTATTGATGATATATGGTTACAGAGAGGATGGTATAAATCTACTCTTAACATACAATAAGGATGGGATTTAAACTACATCCTTGAAGATACAAATTAAAATATCTTGATAGCATTATAAAAAACATTGGGATGGGTTTTCAAAAGGAATAAATCTCATCAGTTGAGATAATTTCAGTATGGACGTGCTTGAGTACGGTCTTATGAGGTTGATAAAAGTTTTCTGATCTTATTACACTCTGAGTACCCCATAGTTCTATGACTTATGGACTGGCTTTAGGTTGGGGTAGGGGACAGGTTGGGTGGGAATCCATAGATAAACTTACTTTCATTCTTGGTGCAGCATAGCTGAGGCCTTTGATTTATAGCATTCTGGGCAAAACAAAACACTATTTAGAGATTTCCCCCTTCCCTGCATTTAAAAATATTATTGATACAAGGACAGTTAGGGTTCTCTACTAGCCAAAACAAAGCAAATACAAAAAAGTCATGATTTCATCAGAGTGGTTACTCTGCACATTCTTCAGCTCTGTTAGCTTAGACTTTGGGAATCCAGGGTCACTTCCATGGCCCAGTGAGGCTTTGAATAAGATATAGTAGACGCCCTTCTTTGCATTCTTTATTAAATTCTTTCCTCAAATTCTGTTGAAGTTGAATCATTCAGGTTTTAAAATTTTAAGCTTCTCTGAAACGCTGATAGAATTAGTGGGATATGCACACACTTTTGCCTTCTGAAAGAAATTACAGATAAGTAATACATTTTGATTGAGTGAAACATTCCTTACTTTAGAAATCCAGCACTAACAACTGAGCGTTCTGATAAATTGGATACCTTGTCTATTGTAATGTCAGTCTCCTGCTCATCAGCAACCTTGGGAAGGAAAGGGATGAGCTGTTGAGATAAATGTCTTCTTCTTTAGTTACATTCATTTTCAGACTGTCTTTAATATACTAATCCTTTAAGACAGCAGGATATGATCATTTGTCATTTAGGCAATGTGTACTTTATATAATAGGCAGAAGAATCACAGAAAGAGATAGTTATTAAAGGACATCAGAGGCTATCTACTCCAAACCTTACCTAAAGAGTTCTATATATAGCATTCCCAATAAGGAATCAAACAGCTACCACTCAGAAGCCTCCGTTGAGGTTTGTAAGGTATCCTATTTCATTTTGGGAAAACTTAATTTTTTCATTTTGAACTTAAACACCCACCTCCCCCAAAAGGACATTTCCATACCTACCAAAAAGAGATTTGTATATGAAAATACAAATCTCCATTTCATATTTCTTGCTTTAAAAATGTGTAATAGCTTCTACATATTACTTTCAAAACCACCCTGCATACCTTTATTTCCTTTTGAACTACATTCTGTTCTCTTCTGTGCATTAAAAAATATTTTGTGGGCATCCATATTGCTAACTGCATTCCTTCCCAGTACCCCTGTACATTTTTTTTAAAAACACAACTTTGTAATCAATAAATATATGGAATCAGAATGATTCTACTCAGTGGCCATTGTCAAAAATGTTCATCTCTTTCTCCATCTTGAGTCTATCACTCTGTGTCAGAAGATGGAGAATCTGCTTTATTACTGGTCCTTCCAGAGGTATGGTTAGTCATTGTGGCAATCTTAAGTCGTTCAAAGTTATTTTCCTTTTTGATAATTTTTCCCTCATATAAATTGTTCTCTTGGTTCTGTTCACTTTGCTCAGCATCAGTTCATAGACTTCATATTACCCAGGATTCTCTGGAATCATCTTTTGCCATTTCTCATGGTAGATGATATTCCATCACATCATTTACCACAATTTGTTCAGCCATACACCAATTGATTCACATCTTTTATCCCCCGTTCCTTTTCCCCTCCTCAGACAACACCCCTTTGTCCATTTCAGATAAGAATGGGGTTCCTCTGATGCCTGCTTCTCCTAGCACTTTCTCATATTTATATATTTATATGCACCCCAATAATGAGAAAAAGCAAGTTCCACCCCTTTTTTTTGTCTTTTCTATACTTTTGTATTTCTTTTACACTCTCTTCTTTCCCCTCAGAACAGTGAAAATATAACCCTAGTACCTCTGCTTTCTTATTTAACTTCCTTAGTACCTTTTGAAGATATTAAGGTTCCATAAAAAACACTTGCTTCCTCCTTCCTGTTAAAATATTAGCACTACATCATCATGCATCCCAGTCTAATTCCTTAAATAAATTTATTATTGTAGGTTTCCCTTGACTCTTGAATTTGCCAGTCATTTATTTAGTCACTAAGCATTTATTAAACACCTACCATGTGGCAGGTGCTATACTAAATGCTGAAGATGAGAAAAAGGCAAAAAAAAACCCAAAAGAAAATCAGAAACACCTCCCCCCCCCCATGTAGTAACAGCAACAACAACAAAGTAGTCCCTGCCCTCAAGGACCTTACAGTCTAATGGGGAGAGAGACAGCAAATAAGTAAGTATGTATACACAAGATATAGTCAGGATAAACTGGGCAGTCTCAGAAGGAAGGCACTAGGATTTAGGAGGGCCAGGAGAGGCTTCTTGTAGCAGTTGGGACTTTAGGGGAGATGAGGAAGCTAGAAAAATCAGGAGACACAATGAGTGAGTTCCAGGCATGTGAGACAGACAGCCAGTGAGAATGCAGAATGTCAGAATATGGAGTGCCTTTTTGAGGAACATCAAGAAAGCCAGCCAGAGTCTCTGGATTACAGAATATGTGGAATGGGAAGAGAGTAGTAAGGAGCTGGGATGAGAAGGTGAAAGTTTGTATCCCTTTCAAGGTTCATTTTTTTTCCCATTGGGGAATTATAATCAGTTTTACAGTGTGAGTTATTCTTGGTGGTAAAACTATGCCTTTTGCCATTTGTAATATTATATCCTAAGATTTCGTCTTATTTGTAGTAGAAGCTGCTAAGTCTTTTGTGATCCTAACTTTGGTTGCTTGCTCTTCTATTTGAATTCTATGTATCTGCATATTTTTCTCTGAAGTGAAAGCTACGGATTTTAGCCATGACATTCCTAGGACCTTTCTTTTATGTACCTTCACCTCCCCCGCTCCAAACGTTCTTGGTGGGTGGATTCTTTCTATTTTCTGTTCTTTCTATTTTCATTTTACCCGCTTATTCCGGGAGCAGCTAGGTGTCTAGGAGCTGGGCCATGAGTCTGGAAGACCTGAGTTCAAATGTGGTCCCAGGCACTTACCAGCTGTGTAACCTCTTGGAAGCTTAGTTAACCTCCGTGTCCTCAACTGCAGGGTTGTTGTGAAGACCAAATAAGATAAGTGTAATCCATTTATTTAGCACAGTGTCTGACACATACACAAATGCCAGCTTTTTATGATGATGATATTTAGGACGGTTTCATTTATGAATTCTTTAAATATAGTTTCTAGGCTTTAAAAAAAAATGATTTCCAGGGAGTCAGTAAATTATTTCTCCTTGACCTGTTTTTCAGGTCATTTAAAAATGTCAAATATATTATATTTTGTTCTATTTTTTTTTCAGTGTTTTGATTTTGTTCCAGTGTTTCTAGTTAATTCATGGAGTCATTGATTCCTGTTTGGTTTAGACTAGTTTTTTTTTTTTTTTTTTTTTTTTTAGCAATTCTGTTATTTCATAAAGGTTTGCCACTTTTACCTCTTCTCCTTCCTCTGTTCTTTCCTCCAGAACTTTTATTTCCTTTTTTTTTCTTAATCCTTTGCTTCATTTCTTCTAGGCATTCATATAGTGCTTGTGGAAAACCCCCCTTTTTTCCCTTCAAGTTTCTCTTTGAAGTTATTACAGAGTTACTTTTTCTTTCTAGGCCAGATTTTCTGGCATCTTTATATTTACAATTTTTCATACTGGTCCATTTCTGCTTTCATGGAGTATCTCTTCATCTTTATTTAGTTCCTCAGTTGAGTCTTTGTGCCCGGGCCAGACTCTGCCCCTTGTTGTTAATTTGAGTGAAGTGGTAGCCTTGCTTGGGCTTGCCCCCATTTCACCTGGGTTCCTGATTGAACCTTACATTCCCAAGATTCATCCTCTTTGGATCTTTGAGATTAGGGACCCAGACTTTTAGGGCCTTCATGGAGCTTCTTAGCACACACCACTAATTCCTCCTCCATCTTTTGAAGAACAAAATTAGCATTAAGGAAAAGCAAGAATTTATCATCTGCTTTGTTTTTGTCCCAGAGAGACTTCGAAAAAATAATAGAAATTCCCCCTTTGCTACTTTTAGCATGCCTGTATGCTAGGTTTGTGATCTGTTTCCCAAAAAACTATTTGTGCCCTTTGTTCACATAATACGTAGTTTATTCCCATGACAAATCCACTTTTTTCCCTCCTCCCTCCACTGATTCACCATGCTTGTGTGTGCTAGCTTCTAGATTTAAAGAGTTTGTCTTAATATCCAAAGTTACCCTATCACTCTCCCTTTCCCTTTTTTTGTTGTTTATTTTGCATTAGTTATGCACAATAAGAGACATCTTCCAGTCGCACAGCCTGTCCTGCCAAGGCTCAATAACAGTTATAAGGTCAAATTTATCTTCTTGTATTTGGATAGTAATAATAATATAAGTGACATTTATATAGTGTCTACTATATGCCAGACATTGTGCTAAACCCTTTATAATTATTATCTCATTTGATCCTCACAACCTTGGGGTGCTATTATCTCCATTTTGCAAATGAGTTAACTGAGTCAAACAGAGGTTAAATGTCTTGCCCAGGTACACACAGCCAGTGAGTGTTTGAGCTAGATTCGAACTTAGGTTTTCCTGATTTCACAACAACACTCTATCCACCATAACACCTCACTGTCTTTGTCCCCAGACAAATCATTAGGCATGCCTAAGGTGGTCAAGGTTTACAACATTGGGGGGCTGTTTCCCGTCATGTCCCAAGTCATCTGCCCTCACAAAGTGATATACATTCCTGTTGTTTATATCAAGAAGATACATACTTTCATCAGGGACATTATTTCTTGTCTCTTCTTCTAAATTTCCTGAAACCCTCTGTGAATTCCTATTCTCATTCCTTGGAGTTCAAAAGCTGCTTTTTCCAGATGGTCATTCTCTATCCACACCCATCCCCCAACCCCAGCCAGTAGAGCTTGGGACCTATGACTTCACCCCAAGTGTTGAGTTTCCTCTTCCTTTCCTTTTCTCTTTCACATTTTACTCTCCGGAAGGAGGTTAGGATTACTCTGTTACTGTCTCATCAATTTTTTTTTTCTTCCTTATCTTTCAATTTGAAACACTCCTCTCCTCTCCCCTCCCCCCGCATTCTTCCAAGGAACACTTGGTTCTCTCTGATAACCTGAAAAGTAAAGAAGCATTCATTTTGTCTTTTCAACTTCTCTATGATAGAGACCAAATTATTCTTAGTGCATATGTATCTATTACTCAGCCACTGATAGAAAGAAAATCATAGTTTGCTCTTTAAGAGTCACTACAAAATTCTGCTTACTTTCCACATTTTCTGGGGATTGAGTTTCAGGCCTCTTTTTTATGTAGTTAGTATCTCGACTAATTCTCATGATGGAATTGATAAAGGCATGCTGCCTACTGTCAGATAGCAAAGGGGATAGGTAGGATCAAAGGGGAATGTTTAGGAATACTAAAGACACTTAACTGGCTGTGTGATTTTGGGGCATGTCACTTAACCTCTCCCAGCCTTTCTTTTCCTCATGTGTTAAATGGACATGAAAAAAGCACTTACCTCACTGTATTATTGCAAGGTTCATATAAATTAACCTAAGTAAAGCACATTGTGAACCTTAAGTGCTAGATAAATTTTAGTGATCATTATTCTATGTTAGTTTGCAGTGATACTTCTTTTATTCTTAGATAAATTAAAATTTAAATAAATAAAAATAATTCTTATTTTATTAAGATAATTTAAAAATTCTTAAACAAGTTAAATAAAAAGTTCTTAGATAAATTAAAAATGCTTAAGTTGGGGAGGTTGAATTGGGTGATCGAAGAAAAGTAAACAAAAGGCTAGCTCTCAGTATGTGTAAGCTTTGAAGAAGCATGTTCTGTCAACAAATTTGGAAATATTTTAGGGGAAGTCATAACAAACCATAACCTCAGTGCAGAGCTGAGGTGGAGAGCACCAAAAAATGTGCAAAATATGTGTCTACTATCCCAAGCACACCATGCTATTAGAAAGAGTGGAGAAAGGCTTGCAATACTATATTCTTACTTTGAGAACAAAATTAGCTAGTTATAGTGCTTTCTGGTTTACCCTTTGGGTTGAAATAACAGAATGATTAATAGTAAATTGATATCTTGGTCCCTCTTCTTTGTTCCAATTATTTTCTATGGAAATTCAGAGTCAGATGCATTTTTCTTATTGTTCCCTAGATGCAAAGGAAACAGCATTTGTCTTTATGAGAAGAGAAAGGTCTTATGAGGGAAATACTGAGAACGTACATATACTTGTTGGCTCAGTAATAAACGTAATTAATTTTAGCTAGATATCATGTGGTAATCAGCGATTAAGGCAGCGCTGATAAAGGAAGAGTATAAGCAGCCTTTCTGAGTGACTGCAAAAGCAATGAATTAGTTACTTGTTTATTCAACACAAATTAATAAAGAGTGAAGTACACAGGCATTTATATGGCAACTACTATGTGAGAGGTATTGTGCTAAGTGCTTTATAAATATTATGTCATTTGAACCTTACTGCAGCCTTGAGAGCTAGGGGCTATTGTTATTTTTTTTTTTTTTTACTGGTGGGGAAACTGTGACAGAACAATGGACTTGCCTACTCTAATACCTCCAGTAAGTGCCTCAGGCTGGATCTGAACTCTGGTCTTCAGGACTCCAGATATAATGCTCTATCCACAGTGTCACTTAACTACCTCCTAAAAGTAGACTACGTAGTATGTCTTGAGCACTTTTATGTTAGCAGGTATTTTTTAATCTAATCACTTTTTATTTTTGGTGAGAATCTCTCCCAGGTCACCTGCATTTAGTAACAGAACAACTCTAAATGTTGATAATAATGATAAATGTCCACAGAATGTCAGTAAATATATATAATTTTCAAAGGTGATGTTTAGATTTGTTATATAACTTAGTAACTTTAAAATTGCATGTACAACTGATTTTTAATGAAGAAAATGAAAAGCTTTCTTCATTATACTGTGACTGTTTTTACTTGTTCTACTTTTGACTATGCCTCTTTTGTCATTTTGACTTTCAAAATGTTTTAGATGAGATTTTCTGGGTCTTTACAATAATAGTGATAACATTTTAATATTATTATGATGCCACCTTCTGGAAGTGTCTAGATTCAGTGACCATTATAATGATTTTTTTTAAATGGTTGGTAGAAAATCTGGTTGCGTCTGAACTTCTCCCTCACCAAATGCAAAGTGAAAACTGGTACACCAGGAAATGGCTCATAGTGCATTAAAGCTTATCACAATAGCCATGGTGATATTCAAGTATTTGGCCACTGGAGGGCACCATATTTTGTTAGTTAAAATTCATTGGGAATGAAGGAATTAAGTTAAATTTGATTCCAAATAAAACTTAGTGAACATTAGTATGTGCATACACAAATGTACTTTGTTCAACAATATTTGCTTCCTCTATTTTCTTACAATCGAAATGAAAAGGAACACAGAATATTACCTAATTATTCCCAACTTGATTTACTGAACACGATACCAGGAGCTCAAGAGGTTGACGTTCATTTAGGTAATGGATTTAAATTTGGTAATTGATTTTCCGGGGTACTACCTAGAATTTCCAAGCTTCAATTTATGAGGGTTTTGGTGGGGATTGTTTCCCACCTTGGTTTGGCAACCTTTACAGTTATTTGATTTCATTGGATGTTGATATTCTCAAACATTTCTCACAATCTAATTTTTTCAGTTCATTTACTTTTAAATTACAGCTGTTTTTAGAAGGGCAGGATGGTGTCTTGAAACTGAAGGAAAAGCAAACTAGTTTAAAACCACCTCAAAAAGACCTGGAAATCATTTTCAAGTTCTTTCAACCAATGTATGATAGCTACTTTAATTCAGAATTTTTGGTTTATCCAAAGCGGTGTACCTGTACAAACTGTCTTTTCCCCATGAATTTCCTTTAAATGAATCTGTTTACATGGGGAGGGTGCTCTTCTGCTATGTAAGTGGACAAGCAGTATGGTACTTAGTATAGGTATATACTGAGAGAGAGGGGTTTGTGAATGCTCCTGATTTTTTATTTCTGAATCATGATTAATTCTTGTCATTCCAGAGATGCATGCTTCAGTGTGTATTTCACAAAGTCCATATCTTTTCCCCTATATCTTCTTTATCAGAAGCAAACTATGAGGTTTTATTCTTTTGAATAGGTAGCTGTGTATTATTTGCTTTTTAAGCAAATTCTTAGGATAAATTATTAAGTTAATTTAGGATTAACCTCTAATTGATTAATTAAAATTTTATGACAGATTATTAATTAAATTAATTTTAGGATAGGTAAACAATTATTTTTTACCATTAGCAGTTAGGGACCTATTTAATTAACATTTTTAGTGTTAGCGCCATAATAAGCAAGGTTTTAGGATGCTATGTGACAGAATTTTCAGCACTTAAGGTAGACTGTTTTTCTGCCTCAAGCGTTGACCTCTTTATTCCCTAGTTCATGAGATTATAGGTTTAGAAGTTGTCAGGTTTAACTCCCTTTTTCCACAGACAAGAAAACTGAGACACAGAGAGCTTAAGTGACTCGTACTGGGTCACATAGTTAATAAGTATTAGTGATGAGGTTTGATCTCAACTCTTCCTGACTCCAAGTCCAGTAATCTAGCCACAGCAGCAGCTAGGTGTTGCAGTAGATAGAGCTCTTGGCCTGGAGTCATGAAGACCTCAGTTCAAATTCAGTCTCAGACACTAACTAGCTGTGTGACCCCAGACAATTCACAACCTCTGTTTGCCTGTTTCCTCAGCTATAAAATGGGCTCTTAATAGCATTTGCCTCTCCGATTTGCCATGACAATCAAATGAGATAATATTGTAAAGTGCTTAGCCCAGTGCTAGGCACATAGTAGATGTAATATAATTGGTAGTTACTACCACAATGTCATGTTTCTCCTACTACGGGAGACCCTCCTGTTTTCTGCCCTCTATCCTCCCATACACCCACTTCCATCCCCTGTTCCTTTCCCCTAACCTCCTGACTTTTAAAGCTATTGACAAAAGGTGAAAACTTTTCCCAAATACCCAAGGGAGAAAATTTTAACTTGTGTATCGTACTTATTTTTTGAACATTTATAAAAGCTAGTTTGTTACCTAATGAAAACTGTTAAAAAAGATAAAATAAACAAGCACAGCTGGGGATTGCAGTCACAGGTATTAACAGTCTGATGCCCTTATTTTACAGATAAGGAAACTGAGGCCTGCATAGGTCAAATGAGCCCAAGGTCACAGACTTAGTAAAGATTTGAAATGACATTCTGTTGTGCAATTCAGATTGCAGCTCTTAGCACAGTGCCATACTGCTTTCCAGTGATCTCAGTCTCATTAACTCTGTACTCTAATCAACTGAATTAACTGAGCACAGACTTTGACACCAACACTGGAAATAAAAATATCAACCTAACATCCCAGACATGCTCTACTGACCTTACTATGGAATTGAAAAACCATTAGCAAGTACATGAGATGTAACGCCTATAGTTCTAAAGACTCCACCGGTATCTGACTATCTCAAGAGTACCACTTTGTAAAGCTTTTCTCATCTAGAATGGAAAAGGGATTAGAAATAATGTCCCAAGTACTGTCTAGTTCACTCCAAAAGGCTTACCAGATGGGGAAAGGGAAAAGGGAAAGGAACATTTTTATTTAGCACCTACTATGTGCTTAGTCCTTTACAGATATTATCTTATTTGATCCTCAGAACAACCCTGAGAGGTAGGTGATGATATTATGATTTGTCCAGGGTCACAGAGCTAGCAAATGCCTGAAGCCAGATTTTAACTCTGGTCTTACTAACTCTATGCCCAATGTTCTTACTGTCTCTGATAAATAAGAGGGGTTTTATATCAATACTATTAGAAGAATTTGAACACTAAGAATATAACTATTGTGTCATTGAATTTGTAAAGATTTGGTGGCACAGTGAAACAGAAATTATTCTCCTGATAGAGTTGGCATCAGAGCATTGAATGAACAAATTAAAAAAAAATTATTGTCATTAATATGTGCCAAGGCCTGTGTAGAATTGCTAAGAATAGAAATTTAAAAAAAAGTAGTTCAGGCTCTCAATGAGCTCATACTCTAATTGAAGGAGATAGTATGGGGAAAAAATGTAATTGTAGGGAGGAGGGAAGGATCTATAAGTCCTGAGGGGGTGACAGTAGGACAGTAGGCAAAATCCAGGTTTCTGTCCCTTACATCAGCAGGCCAGAATGAGTTTGCAGGGATAGACGCAGTGCAGATCATAAGGGCTGAAGGACATTTAGAGGCGACATTAGTAGGGGTAGGTGGATGATACAGCAGCCTGGGGGTCTGGTGCTTACCATGCCACACGTGGAGTCAGGATATACCACAGTTTGAGTTCTGGCTCACACACTTACTGGCTGTGTGTGTGTGTCTGTGCAAGTCTGTCTCAGTTTTCCCAACTGTAAAATAGGGATAATAATAATCTCTAGGAACAAAGAAGGTAACATATATAGGACTTTGCAGCCCTTAATGTGTTATATAAATGCTACCTACTGTTATTATTAGGATTATTGACTCCCATATTATCCTAGCCATGTGAGCAGTGAGTGAGAAAGACTAGATGGGTTCTAAGTGGCCTAGCATTGGAGGAGGGGGAGGAGAAAGAGGAGTGTTCCCGGTAGGGAAAGGTTTGGCCTCCTGGTACTTTCAAATGAATTATGGGTGGCCCTGGGCCAGGTAGGACAAGGGGAAGAAAGGTATTCTGGCTGGTGGCAGGTCTCCCTGATCAAAATTGATGAGAAAGTTGCCTGTAATTCTGATACAGCATTATACAGGGGTGATGATGGGCACACTTGAATCCTTCTTTTCTGGCTCAAAGCAGTTGTGTGCTTCTGGAAAATAGATGACAGTATATTGCAGTCAGTCAGTAAACCCTTATGAGGTACCTACTGTGTGCCTAGCACTGAACTAAATGTTGATGATATAAAAATAAGCAAAAGACAGCCCCTACCCTTAATCTAGAGTTTAATAGTAGGTACTTAGTAAATGTTTATTGATTGATCGATCAAAATCCAATGCTGTAATGTAGTAGAGTACAGCAGCTGTTATCTTTCTTGAATGACATAAAAAAGCAGGAAAAAACGTCACTGCGTAACACCAGTATGTCACAACATTGTTATATTGTTGTGGTCATGATGTTACATGCTATTCCTCCACTTACAAAGTTATGAGAGAAAAAAGGAACAGCAGGATCCCATATCCCATTGCACATGACTTGCTTTGCACGTATTGGCTTGCATGCTATCCCACCCTTTTGACTGTAAGCTCCTTGAGGGCAGGAGCTGTCTTTTTTTTGCATCCCCAGCATGTAGAGCAGTGCCCGTTGCATAATAGGTGCTTATTGATTGATTGATTGATAGTCCTAGTACTTGAAGTCACTCAATTTTCCAGATTATGTCAGGAATGCAGGCGACAATGGACAGAAACGATAGAAACACCCAGTTTACCACAACTAAATTTGGTATCTTATCACAACGTGACATATGACAATAGTATCAGTAAATCACAAAAGCATTCTATACCATTCCTGAACCTGAGATCTCCCCTCAGGCTGTCACCTGGAGGTATATAATTAGTTGGTCAGGAGAGAGTGGATAATACTCAATGTAGAGGGGCGGCCAGGTAGCACAGCGAGTAAGAGCACCGGCTCCAGTGTCAGGACGACGTGGAGATCGAATCCTGGGCTCAGACACTTAGCACCCACCCAGAAACACCTGGCCGTGTAACCTTGAGCAAGTTACTTAACCCCAATTGCTTAGGGGCGGCCAGGTGGCTCAGCGAGTAAGAGCACCTGCTCCAGTGTCGGGATGACCTGGATCAAATCTGGGCTCAGATACTCAGCACCACACCCAGAAATAACTGGCCATGTAACCTTGAGCAAGTTACTTAACCCCGATTGCTTTAAAAAAAAAAATTTAAAAAAATACTCAAGGTAGAGTCATTCAGGAACAACTTTATGGCAAGTTGATAAACCTGGCATTGGGATACAAGTGTAAGATATGCAGTTGATAACCAGATATTTTGCAGAATTAGCATTATGTAGAATTATGTACTGAAGAAAGTCTTTTCCAAGACTGTGCCAGGGAATTCCTTAAATTCAGCCAAAGACTTTCACTGACAGCAGAGCTAAGAGCTACTGCTGGATTTTGCTACTTAGGCAACAGACTGTCCAGGGATGCACACATCATCAGAGAAGTCCAGCATGTCTTCTGGGACATTGGAAGAGAAGGAAGGCATTATGCCAGTGAGTCATCAAACACCTGATGAAAATAATTCTACAAAACCTTTATGCTGTCTTCTCTACTATATAGGTTGCTTTGATCTCCTTGGGAATTTTTATTGTTGTCACCTATAAATCCTCCTAGAGAAAAGGAGGATAGAATGAATCTTTTTGAGTCTTGGGCTATATTGTAAAAAATAATTACATATCCTCAGGTGGCCAGACGTGGGCAGAGAATAGGAGGTCGGGATAGAAGAAACAAGGGAAGTAGAAAGACTGCCATAATGTTGCTATAGAAAAGGTGATATGGACCTAGATTGCCAGAAACTCCCTAACAACAGATAAGCTACCCTATTTTATCCCAGGATACCCCTTTTTTGAACCAAGGCTTTAGGCTTATTACCTGTCTAAGAGGACACACACAAGAAAATATTTCATTATGTGTAATGTGTGGAAAAAATACTGGCTACAACAGCTGTGTATTTAAATTATTCATATCTTCTTAAAAATGTACCAAAATAATATTTTTTTTTTCCTGAGAGTAGTGGACAGCGATGCTGAAATGTACAAGTCCTTCATTTAGTATATTGATTTTGATATTCTGCTTAGAATGACTCAAGAATTCTAGAGGGGCAGCATCGTGGAAGGTTCTGTGATGCCATTGGTCCTCTTTGAAAATGAAGGATGGACGATAGACCAGAGCAGATGGAAGAGCAAAAGTTTCTGAGATGAAATGAATTGTCATCGATTTTTGAATATGCAAATGGCCTGCGTGTTTTTGGTTCCTTGTGTTGGATGGTTGTCCTTGGTGGTACCCAGATTTTAGACTAAGAACTACACTAGTTTTCCTGGGAAGGCCTTCTGAAATATTAATGGGTTTCTTCCATTCCACTGTCAGCCAAAGTAATTCAGTTACAGACTAGACGTAATAATGATGATGAAGGCTCATATTTTTGAAAGAATTCTTAGCTCACCACAGCTTTGTGAGATAGGTAGGGAAAATATTACTGTCCTGATATACTGATGTTATACAGTGATGTTTTTTCCTGCTCTTTTATATGTCATTCAAGAAAGATAATACTGCTGTACTCTACTACATTGCAGTATTGGATTTCAATCAGTCAATAAACATTTACTAAGCACCTACTACTAAGCATGAGATTGTGAGCTCCTTACGGGTAGGGACTGTCTTTTGCTTATTTTTGTATCACCAACATAGATGAGGAAACAGATTCAGAGAAGTTAACTTGCCCAAGGTCACACTGCTAATAAATGACCAACAGAAGGACCGTCATAGAGAGCACTCCAATATGTCCAAAGTAATCTAAGGTTTACAAGGTGCTTTCCTCACTATGATCCTATGAGATAGTACTAGGGCCAGGACTCAAGCATAGGGGTTCTTAATTTCAAGAGTTACATTTACCATGTTGGGGAAAAAATCCAAACAAACAACCCAGCAACAAAAACATACATTTTGTTAGTCCTGAAAGAACCTTGGAAGCTCTGTCCTTTTTTTTTTTTTTTCAGATGAGGGAACTGAGACCAGTAGAGAGAGAAATGACATTCATGTTCATACAGCTGGTCGAGAGTAGAGTAGGGATTCAGTTGCTTTTCTCTACAATATACCATGTTGCTTTTGTTTTATAATAACAGTCCAAGGAAATTCAGTGTAGAGATTTCGTATCACCCAGGAGACGATATCATACTTGGGAAAACTATTCTGGATTTGAAGTTAGAAGACTCAGGTTCTAAAGACTTGCATGAAATAATGAAGAGTAAAATGGGCAGAACCAAGAGAACATTGTATTTAGTGACAGCAATATTGTGGTTTTTTTTTTTTTTTTAAGCAATCGGGGTTAAGTAACTTGCTCAAGGTTACATGGCCAGTTATTTCTGGGTGTGGTGCTGAGTATCTGAGCCTGGATTTGATCCCCAGGTCATCCTGACACTGGGGCCGTTGCTCTTACTCACTGAGCCACCTGGCCACCCCTAAGCAATTGGGGTTAAGTAACTTGCTCAAGGTTACGCATCCAGGTGTTTCTGGGTGGGTGTGAAGTGTCTGAGCCTGGATTTGATCCCCAGGTCATCCCGACACTGGAGCCGGTGCTCTTACTTGCTGTGCTACCTGGATGCCCCAGCAATATTGTTTTAAGAATGACTTTGACGGGGGAGGCTAGGTGGCACAGTGAGTAAAGCACTGGCTTGGAGTCAGGAGGACCTGAGTTCGGATCTGGTCTCAGACACTTACCACACACACACACACACACACACACACACACACACACACACACACGCACACAAAACTGGCCATGTAACCTTGGGCAAGTTACTTAACCCCAATTGCCCCCCAAAAGGCAAAAAAAAAATGACTTTGAGAGAATATTTCATTATATTATGAAGTCTATTATAAATACCCAAATTAATATAAAGGACATATGAAGAAGGATGCTATCTGCATCCAGAGAAAGAGCTAATAAATAGAAATATGTATAAAATAATTTTACATATATACATATACACATGCACTCTCTCACACACACCTATTTGTGTCTAATAGTAGCTATCTCTTAGGGTGGGGGGAGGGAAGAAAAAATAAATTTACATGATAATTTTTTTGTATATTTGAAAGGAATAGCAAGTTGTGCATACTAGATTTGTAGTTTATCTACAATCATCCTTTTATTGTACTACATTATGGAAATGCTTGTTTTATTCCATAAATTAAAAAAAGAGACTTAGATACAGTTACCAACTATGTGACCTTGGATAAATCACTTCTCTCTGTCTCAATTCCTTAGATTTAAAATGAGGAGTTGAACTGGATGGCCTCTGTGGTCATTTTTAGCTCAAAATCTTTGATCCTGTGAGCCTCTCTGCTCTAATGCATAGAGATGTACATCAACATACAGGATTGTTATGTACAGACTGATGAAATATATGGTTTGACAAGTGAGAGAGATGCTGGGAAAAGACTATTTGGAGTTGGGATTGCTTTTTGTTTTTAGCCATGGAGCAAAGGGGCCATCAAACTAGATGAAACAAACAAATTTAGGTAGTGGTGGTAAATTGGGTATTTCTGAACTTTCTAATGAAAAGTTTCTGTCCATTGTCCCCTGCATCCCTGACATAACTCAGAAACTAAACCTTGGTGATGTCAACTACTACAACTGATCATCAATCAATCAATAAGCATCTATTGTGTGCCAAGAACTACTTTAAGGGCTGAGGATACATAAAGGAACAAAAGATAGACCCTGCCCTCAAGGAGCTTACAGTCAAAGGGGGAAGATAGCATGCAAATAAATACATACAGAGCCAGCTTTGTGCTATGGGATATGACTCGTCTCCTACCAGTCCTTTTTCTTCAGTAACTTGGTAATTGGAGGGGTAGCAAAGGGGAGAGAGAGGGATAAAGAAATTTTCTCTTCCTCTCTCACCTCCCAGTAAACCTAGAGTCCACCACCACTTGACTGGCTCCTTCCAGCAATCCCTTTTAGCTATTTCAGCTCCCAGAGGGTATGGTTAGCTTACTTGATTAGCCAATCATGCCAGTCCCTTTTTAGCCTAACTAAAGTGGATTTTGTACCTGATAAAGGTGCGCAGGTAACCTTGCTTATACATATAAAAAAAATCTCTATATACACACTTGATACCATCCCCTCTGTATTCTCTAGCAATTTTTCACTATTACCATTTCTCTTCACTCACTAATCTTCAATCTCTGTCGGCTCCTCTGCTGCTTACAATAGCAGTAGCAACAGCAACAACTAGCATTTATGTAGGTGTTAAGGTTTGCAAAGTGCTTTACAAATATGTTCATTTATTTTATTCACATGACAGCCCTGGGAGACAGATGCTATTATTACCCAGGTTTTACCAATGAGGAAAATGAGACTGAGAGTGATTAAGTGACCTGTCCAGGGTCACTAAATGTCTGAGGCTGGATTTGAATTTAGGTCTTCCTGACTCCAACACTATCCACTGTGCCACCTACCTGCCTCCAAACTCCCTTAGGTCTCCCCATCCTTAAAAAAAGTTTTGATTGCTCTGACAATAAACTGCATTTATTGAGCCTATAATGTGCTAGACCATAAAGCAGGAATGGTCTTTTTTTTTTTTTAAGCAATCCGGGTTAAGTAACTTGCTCAAAGTTACACGGCCAGTTATTTCTGGTTGTGGTACTAAGTATCGGAGCCCAGATTTGATCCCCAGGTCATCCCGACACTGGAGCCGGTGCTCTTACTTGCTGAGCCACCTGGCCACCCCAAGGAATGGTCTTTTGCCTTTATATCCTTAGCACAGTGCCTGGCACATAGTAGGCTCTAAATAAATGCTTATTGATTGACTGCTCAGAGAATACCTAGTTATTAGCCTAACTAAACCTAATTAATAGCTGTCTGTATTGTCTAATATCTCTTATTTCTTTCTCAGCTGTCCTGCTTGAGATAACCATTTGCACCATATACTTCTATGTCTTTTCCTCTCATGCTCTTCCAAATCCTCTGCATTCTGGTTTCTGACTTCATCATTCATCTGAAACTGCCCTCTTCAAAATTACCAGTGATTTCTTAATTGCCAAAACCAAATGCCCTTTCCTGAATCCTCTCATGAAGATAGTGGTTCAGCTTAGTGGTGTAGATTAGTTCAGATCTGGCCTCGAGACACAAGCTCTGTGAGTCTGCGCACATTATTTTACCTCTGTCTCATTTTCCTCACCTGTAAAAGTGGAATAATCATAATCCTTCTCTCCCAAGGTTGTTGTGAGGAAAAAATAATATATAGTGCTTTGCAAACATTAAAACATTATACAAATACTAGTTATTATTGTTTGATGATTGACTGATTATCAGCCTTTTACATTGGTGATTGTCACCTCCTTCCGTATATTTTCTCCTCTCTTGGTTTTCATGATACTTATCTCTCTGGTTCTCTTCCTCTCTACCTGGCCATTCTTTATCAGTCTCCTTTTCTGAATCTGCATCCTTACTTTGCCCACTAACTAAAAAGGGTATCTCCTAAGGCATTGTCCTAAACTATCTTCTCCATTTATTCTG
Source organism: Petaurus breviceps papuanus (assembly GCF_028583685.1). Taxonomy (NCBI): domain Eukaryota; kingdom Metazoa; phylum Chordata; class Mammalia; order Diprotodontia; family Petauridae; genus Petaurus; species Petaurus breviceps. The sequence goes on from NW_027187347.1 coordinate 2,211,773, forward strand.
TCTTGCTAGGTGATCTCATCAGTTTCTGTGGGTTCATTTATCATCTCTATGTGGATGGTTCTCAGATATAAGTATCTGGCTTTATTCTCTCTCTCTCTCTCTCTCTCTCTTTCTCTCTCTCTCTCTCTCTCTCTCTCTCTCTCTCTCTCTCTCTCTGTCTCTTTCTCTCTTCTCTCTTTCTCTCTCTCTTCTCTCTCTCTCCTCTCTCTCTGTCTCTGTCTCTCTGTCTCTCTGTCTCTGTCTCTGTCTCTGAATCTCTCTCTCTGTCTTTCTCATCATTCACCACCTCTCAAATTGGATAATTTGCAGACATCTCAACCTATTCAAAACAGAATTTGCCAACTTTTCCAAGAAGCCCCTCATTTTTACATTTTTCCCATTACTTTCAAAGGTACTATTGCCATTGTCTGAGTCACCTAGGTTCACAGCAGTAGCGGAAGACTTGATTCCTCACTTGCACTGAAACCAACTATCCAATTTGTTACCAAATTTTATCATTTCGCCTCCTGGACTGACCGACTCATCCTCCTATTCAATACATTTTGATGGCTCTCTATCGCTTCCAGGATCAAATATAAAATACTCTGGCACTCAAAGCTCTTTACAATCTGGACCTCTCCTCCCTTTCCAGTCTTCTTGCATCTTACTACTCCACATCTCCCCTCCCCTTCTCCATACCCTAATCCAGTGGCATTGGCTTCCTTGCTTTTCATCAAATAAGACACTCCTCCTCTAGAGTCCAGGCATTTTCACTGGCTGTCCTTCATTTCTGAGAGACTCTGCCTCCTCTCTGATTCCAGGCTTCCCTGGTTTCTTCAAGTTCCAGCTGAAATCCCATTCTCTATGACAAAGCTTTATTGATTCCCCCTTAACTGTAGTGCCTTGCTTCCGTGGGTTATCTTCAGTTTCCCATGGATACCTTCCTTGTACCTAAGTTGTTTGTTTTGTCTCCCTCATTACTCTGTGAGGTCCTTGAAAGCAGAAATGGTCTTTTGTCTGTCTTTGTATCCTTAGCACAGTGCCTGGTACATAGTAGGCTCTTAATAAATGCTTATTGATTGACTGACTGCTGAGAGAGAACCTAGTTTTATTAGCCTAACTAAACCTAATTAATAGTAGTCTTTATGTATATGCCCAATGGCTTTTTACATTTAAAAGCACTTATGTGTGCTTTTACATTTTAGAAAGATTTATCTACTTCAAGAGCAAATCATATAAACAAATTCCAAAGTCAATATCAAGTGACTTTCAGATTCCCATCCCTTTCAGCTCCCCTCCTTAGAACAGGCAATCAGGACGTAATGATTTCCAATTATAGGACCTAGCAAACCCAATACTTGTTTCTACTTGTATCTGTGTCAGTCTTTCACGGATGTATTCAGGTGTGTCTAAATATAATTCAATTTAAATTTTGTTTTTAATGAAGAAATTCCCTTTTAAAGTACTTAGACTTTTTTTGGTTTTGTTATTGTTGTTTTTAAGGTGAATGTTTGGGAAAATCAACCTTCAGAGAGAGGTTTAAACAACAAAAATGCACTAATATAAAATCTCCCTGCCTTGATAAAATCATTATTTCTCCTGCCTTCAAAATAATTTTCTGAAACATATAATTTTAACTGAAAGGGATTGTCCCCCAGGCAGGGGCAAAATGGCAAAGTCCCTGAGGGAGTCAATTATGAGGTATATTAAACTTGTAAAGATATTAACCTTACAACCCTCAATTCCAGGACGCCTTTTACCACCCTGAAAATTTGGCTAAAAATATGCTGACAGGCCAATTATATAAGGTAATGAAATAAAAATGTGGATCTATGTCTCTGCGTTGTAAATTAGAAAATAAATCCCCAATCAAATATGGGCCTATATGACAAGTCCCATGATTTAAGTAGCCTCTTTTGGGATATTTGTAGTCATGTCAGAAAACTAAATTAATTCTCTTTCATGTAAAGATCAAGCGTGGTTAAAATGCTACCTTAATTTTAGGTTAATTCTGTACTCTTTGATATTTTTGTCATTTCTGCTCTTGCTGCTTATTCATGTGACTGTGGGCAAGTCACTTTACCCCTCTTTCTTCACTTAGAAAATACAACCGTTTGCTATTTTAATTATACTAGTAGTTTTGAAATTATCTTAATACTTGGAATTTTATAAATTTGGGTAGTGTTTGTTTAATTTTTGTTTTTTCATCTTATTTGGGACTTAATTTAGTACAATATAAGTCTATTATGTTAAAAAAAAAACTAATAGTGTATTGGTACCAAATTCCTATGAAGGATTTCCAGGAGCATTCTACCTGACTTCTGAGTTGAATCCAGAATATGCTGAATCCTTAGCACCTTAAGATGTTAACTAGTTGTTGTTATTATTCCTATAACTTAAAAAAATTCCAGCACCAACAATGTGCTGCATAACACGTCCGTGTTATTTATAGTCCCACATTCCAAAGATTTTTTTCTTCTAAGTAAATTCTTCAGCAGACCATGTTTGACCCATGTTGGAACATAACAGACTTCCTTCTTTTCCATATTATGTTGTTCCTGTAGGCCATCCAGGCAATGGCTCATGTTCTTTCTCACAATATTTATGCTTTATTATCATCAGCATTATTATCACACTCATCCTTATTTATAACCTAGATTCATGATTTTAAAATGAAATAACAATTTTCACTTATAAGATTAAACAAAAAAAAATAGTGTTGTATTCATCTTTCCCACAAGAAGTGCATATCAATTCTGGCAAGGTATTTGTGTTTACAAATAACCTATATGAACAATGTTCTTCAGGGTATTTTTTCCATAGAAATAAGTGGTTCATGAACTAAAAATGTTTGAAAACATGTAACATACTATGTAACATATACATGAGAACTATGTAACATACAATAAAGACTTAGTCTAATTTCAGGATTAAACTTTGTCCAGAGAGAGCTATGCATTTTACTAATGAGTATCAATTGCATGCTGAAGTGGAGAATTTTAAATGATCACTTATATGCAGAATTAAGAAATAGTGTTCCCAGAATTTCTTGAAAATTAAAAAAAAAATTATGGTTCAGTTTCCATGCACGTGCCATTTGTATTACATGTCTGTTTGAATATTCAGAGAGATGTGGTTAGCAGAGGCTTGCTTCCCTTATCTTTTAAAATTTGGCATTTGCCTGTTAATTTTTAGAGTAAGAAATTATTTCTATAATTTAACAGAAACACAGTGGTTACCAAACTTTTAGATTTCAAATCCATTTTAATCACAACAGAGATTTAGATTGGCATTTTGTAGTGGGGAAGGAGGAGAGGAAGTTTTTCATTGTTTTGGGAATCATTCCATGAACAGGTTATACAAATGAAAAGCAGAAAACTCCAAAAACCTTCCACTGACTCCTTAGTGATCAGAAAGAGAAAGCTGGAGCCAAAGTAGTGCATGTCCTGCACATATGGGCTGCTGCTGATTCAGTTTCATTCAATCCAATAAGCCTTTTTGAAGGCCCAACACGTGTGAAAGACAGTGATTAAAAATTATAGTATGTTTCTTGTGAAAATTAAAAATTACTTTTTAGTTGTACCTAGTCTTACATTAAATTCATAATGTGAAAATCTTAGGGTTGTCTGATGGTGCTTCTTCTGTTTTCTGTTATTGAATTAAAGAGTTTTACTTCATGCTTCAGTCCCAATGTATTGTAGGAGTGGGAGTGGGCAGCAATGGGAATGAAACTAGTGGAACGGCATTCTGGGTTTTTACCATTCTCTTTCCCCCAATAATATTAATACATGTTCAGTTTTAGCACTATTGTCAAACACCAGCTTTGAATTTCCAGGACACTATAGAAATCTTTATTGATGTGGCTAAATTTTGGGAATAAACCGTGAAGTCTAAATTTACATTCAAATGCACTTCTTTCCTTTGTGTCCTGAACATTGGGTCATATCCAAAAGTAGCAGTGGATGGAAGTATTGGAAAGTTTCCTCAATTTTCACACTAGATCTGCCAGTCTATATTGTCTCCTTTTAAGGAATATGTCATTTTTAGACCATGACATTTCACAGGAAAAATATATATAAATACATGTATATATGTATAATATATTAATATACATACACACACATAGACACATATTTTATGTGCCATAGAATTCTGCAAGGGTACAAAGTACTCTACAGTTGTACATGCTTTAAGAAAAAATAAAAGTCAAACTTGAGACCTGTCTCCTCATTGATCAGTCCTGTCTTGTCTGCCTGTCAACACACACACACACACACACACACACACACACCACACACACACAACCCCACCCCTATATGCATAGAAATTTTAATGGATTAATTATTGCAAAAAATACTTTACAAAAAAGATGTTTCTGGTTTCCTTTGGATCTTTGTGGACTACTCATTTCTTTTTTATATACAATTCATTACTTTTTGACAAAAAAGCTAAGATAAAGAAACTTAAAACTTAACTGTTAGAAATTGCTGTCAATTGTAATAAATTAGACTGGAAGGTAAACCACCTCTGAAATGATAATATGAGGTATTAGAAAACTTATTTAATTGACAGAAGATGGATTACTTTTCAGAATAAAATCATTTGTATAGAGCAAGACTTTGAATGAAATGTTTCATTTTCAGTTTGTATAATATTTTGAGGTTATCCTTACTAATTTTAGAAACTATACAGGTTTGGTTGTACCTCATATTGATTGACTAGGTGAATTTTTTTTTGAAGATCAGATTTTTTTTGGTTCAGAAAAAAATAATATTTTGGGTCTTGGGGTATGTAAGTGCAACTCGTCCTAGTTTTTGCTTGATGGTTTGTTTTCAGCCATTGACATAAAGTAAGTTATTTCTCTATATATTTTGACTAAAATCTGATAACTGCTAACAGCTGGTCCCTGTTGACAATAGCTGACTCCCAGGGGCAAAATCAAACACAGGAACTGCATGGGTTGGCAGGCATGGTGAAAGAAAAGTATGCCAGCTGCAGTATACAGGTAAATTCTTAGGGTTTTCATGGGGTTAAAAAATAATAACATTTTTCCTTCTGTAAAACGGCTCCTTATTATCTGTAGCCCACCTCCAGAGGCTGCTATTGTACAACTTTCTGAGGCCTCCATGGCTATTTCTATCAGTCTCTGAAACTACTCCAGGCTTTGACTGAAGCCAATTTCAGGAAATTATGATATAGGTATGGGATTATTATACAAGACATTGGTTAAAAGGAAAAGAAATCATAGCCATAACAGTTCTGAGTTTTGCTAATGCAGATACGCCATAAAAATAAAACAAAAATCCCCAAACCATTTGTTAGGAGGTGTAAGAACTGTGACTTCTATATGCATCATTAGATACTCATGGCAGAGGATAAGCCTTCTTTAAGATCATTCATTTCTATTTGATTCAGGAATATTTAGAGAGTATAAACTAATGTTCCTATTCATTTGAACTTTTAATTTGAAATATAAGGAACATTGTACAAATTAAATGAGGCTAGTAACTAAACATTTAAAATTATACACAGAACACCACCTAAACAGTAGCAGCTGAGGCATAGGAACATTTCCTGGGGATTAATAACCACTTGGACCATTTACTTGTACAGAGGCTGTTACTGCAAATATAATCTGGAAAGAAGTAGGGTATTTGTATAGTTTTAATGGATAACATTCTTTTAATTGATAAAAGGAATTCCTACTGGAGTGAACTATTTGTAGAGAATTGTTGCCCATGCTTTAGTAATTAGACTCACCCTTATTGATTCTGTAAGCCTTTTTTTAAAAAAAGAGTATATTCTTAGTAGTATGTGAAAACTGACTGATTTTTATATGACAGCATTGTATTAAAATATTTTGAAATACACAGGAATCCTTTTTCGTGTTTGTCCTGCAAAATTAAAGCAACAATGAAAAACAAAGAAGGGGGTGGAAGTCTACTCATTTCTTCCCCTTTTAAACTAAAATGGGAAGGGTGTTCATAAGTCAGGAATCACTCCACATTAAAGATGTCTGATAGTATCTTATCCAGAAGATTTTAACTGTTTTGGCAGAAGAAAGTAGAGGAATCTCTAAAGGAACACACACTTGAGCCTTTTAGGGATTTAATAGATGACAAACTGTAGATTAAGTTTTAGTGGATGGTACCAGGAGAGAGCAAAATTCTGTTTTTTTTTATGTGATATTCTTATTTTGGAAATAGCATTAAAAACAATAAAAGGGACTGGTAAAGAAAATCTGAGTGATACAGTACTTAGGAATCTTTAGGTCTTTTGGGGGGTTGAATTTTTGTTTCTTAATTCACTAATAAAAGAGGGAATACCAATTTCTCTCTCTCTCTCTCTCTCTCTCTCTCTCTCTCTCTCTCTCTCTCTCTCTCTCTCTCTCTCATACACAC